>NC_067398.1:645277530-645625030 GCF_016432865.1 Antechinus flavipes
TCCATATACCCAAGGGATAATTTTTCCCACTTTACAAAACACTGTGTTAAGGGTGAATTTCAATGCTTCTTAAATAATAGGACAGTTGATTTGTTAGTGATTACATCCTAAAACACCCTGTGGTCAGGACTACGTTTTTAATAGCTATCCCTAGATTGTAAAAGCAAGCCCTGAGCAGGTTTTTCCATGGATTCCTCCTAAATGACTGTCCTCCTAAATAAAGGGACTTTAAATCCCTTCTCAAGTTTATGATCTCACATGATCCCACCACCATCCATAGTCAGAGCATTAATTATGTTAGATAGAAATATATAGAAACATATTTTCAGGACATATGCTTATTCATAAATTTATTTACTTGTCATGATGCATTTGCTAAGGAAGTTAAGACATATCAGGGACAGAGATCAGTTTTGTTTAGCTAGATGAACGTTCAGAAATGTCTGCCTCAGAGGTCTTGAGTCTAAATGAGATTTCTGTTCACCCCCAGAGTCCATTCCATTCCAATTCCAAGCTCGTCTCTCTCTAGTATCCCAAGATGCTTGTCTTCTCTTTCTGATGCCTCTGGTTCTCTCCTCAAGAGCAGGCTAAATTTTCTTTTCTTTTTTTAATATATATATATATTTTCAATTTACAAAGCATATGCATAGGTAATTTTTCCAACACTGACCCTTGCAAAACCTTTTGTTCCAAATTTTCCCCTCCTTCCCCCTACCCCCCTCCCCTAACTGGCAGGTAGACCAATACTTGTTGAATATGTTGAAATACATGTTAAATCCAATATAGATATACATATTTACACAGTTATCTTGCTCAGGCTAAATTTTCTTCCCCAAGTTGCCCAAATAAAGTCCCACTCTTTAGTATCTAAGGTCCAGTGGCCTCGCCCTTTCAATTTTCTCTTTTGTTCTTTTCTGTCCATTTCCCAGATGCCTAGGTTCCCCTTCCCTCCATTGTGTGCTGGGACTCAGAATCCTTCTCTTTCCTCAAAGAAAACTTAACAATTAACACTGCCAAGGGGATTTCAGAACAATAATATTGAAGCAAAAAGAAGGAAGAGGAAAATCTTTTCCAGGGATATACATTAAAATAAAGAAGGAACAGACAGATTGGGAGCCAATGAGGGAGGAATTCTACAAGGTAAGGAGAAAAGGAAGGGTGATTGGGTGAGAGAGAGGGAGACTTCATATCTATTCCTTTGGGAATGCCAAAGCTCTCAACCCAAAATCTGAACTGAGATGGAACTAGAACAGGAGCACCACCTTCATGGGCTTGGTACCAGAAGGAAGGTCTAGTCAGAAGAAGCTAATGAGAAAGGAAGTTTCTCACAACCCAACCCAAAGAAGGGCAGGTCCCAGGCTGAGGAGGAATGCTCCTGTCAGGGCCCAGGGGTTGCTCCTGACCCCACCCACACCATTACAAAGGTCAGTGTTGCAACAGGACACATCCACCTTGAATCCATGAGATGGAGTCTTCAAAAATACATTTTTATAATCTTCACAGGAAGAAGTACAGTCCAAGCTATATGACTTCATTTTAAACCCTAGGGAATAGAGAAGTGAGTATTTAAGGCTTTTATATTCAGTGAAATGTCTTGGTTTTTTTTTTTTTTTTAATGTTCCTTTACTTTTTAATACTTACCCTTCATATCAGTCAAGACTAGCTCCTGACTATACCCTGAAAAGAGCAGCTACGTGGTACAGTGGAGAACACCAAGCCTGGAGTCAGGAGGACTTGAGTTCAAATCCAGATTCAGATACTTACTACCTGTGTGACCCTGGGTAAGTCACTTAACCCTGTTTGCCTCAGTTTCCTCATCTGTCAAATGAGCTGGGGGGGAGGGGAAAGGAAGGGGCGGGGGAGAAATGGCAAACCACCCTAGTATCTTTGCCAAGAAAATCCCAGTTGAGGTTACAAATAGTCAGACTGACCACCAACAACAATGCCCTGAAAGCATAAGATTCATTACCTGAGTTTTTATTCATGTTATTATCCCCTCCTAAGATGAAACTTCTCTACCTACCTACTTCCTTTCCCTCATTTCTCAATTAAATTCCCTCTTCTTCCCTAAAGTATCCCATAACCATCCTTAATTCACACTGATTCCTTTCTTTTTAATTCTCATTGTACTGACTATATCTTTCAGAGATTTTCCCAGAATACAACTGTAGAATGGTAGATAATTAATTCAAAATGGTAAAGGGATAACTATATTAGTACTGGGAGGGAACTTAGAATACAGATCTTAAATATGAAACTTTAGAGCTTGGAGGACCTTAGAATATAAAGCCATGGTGTCAAAGCTGTGAGAGACCTTAGAAATTGTCTAGTTCAATCCATAGAATGACTTGCAAACTAAAAGTATATTTGGGAGACAATTGTTTGGAACTTAGAGCACATTTTCCAGTAGAAACAAGGCTACAAGTAGGCATTAAGTTCCCATAATAGCTAATACACATGAAACATGCATTTCCTAATGGAAAGGAAGAGAGATGCAAGTAGATATCTTAAGATAGAAGCAGTGAGGTAGAAGCAGAATAATTGTCATTAGCTAATATAATTTCTGCTTCAGTAGTGGAGCCTGGCCAACAGTTTGCTAACTGCCAATAAAAAGCAGCTGAACCAATGGCTTGAATCTTTAATGATCAAAAGCCCATCCTGAATAAATTAAGTCTTAGTGCTTTAGATGTCCCTTCCAGCTCTGAGTATTTAGGGTTCCATAAAACATCAACAGAAAATGTCTTAGCCTCAGTTTCCCCATCTGTAAAATGAGCTAAAGAAGGAAATCGCAAACCACTCCAGTATCTTTGCCAAGAAAGAAGAATCACAAATGATGGAATAACAACAATAAAAAAGTGTAAATTACACTGTATCATTCATTTACTAGTAAACTCCCAAGCCTCCCTATTCCCCCAAATCAAATATAAACTCTTCTATTTGACATTTAAGGTTTTTCATCATTAGGTTCAACCAACCTTTCACAGTTTTATTGTACATTCTTCTTTTTGCATGTTTGATCCTACAAATGCATAGTACTCTATCTCCCATTCTAGCATTGGCTCTTTTTTCCATGGGATGCTCTCTCTCTCCTCATCTCCATGTCTTAGAATCCTTAGTTTCCTTCCAAACCCAACTCAGACACCTCTTTCTCCATGCAGATTTTCCAATTGCTAGTATTCAACCTTCTAAAGTGCTATTGTACAGTTGCTTTTCAGCCTGTTTGACTCTTCATGACCTCAATGGGGTTTTCTTGGCAGAGATATTGAAGGGGTTTGCCTTTTCTTCTCCAGCTTATTTTACAGCTGGTTTTTACTTTACGATGTTAAGTGATCTGTCTGGGGTCACATAACTATTAAGTATCTGAGGCTGGCTTTGAACTCATAAAGACGAGCCTTCCTGACTCCAGGTCTGGGGCTCTATCCACTGCACTAGCTGTTCCATTCTACTTCCTTAAGCCCCAGAAAGTCCTGTTATTGAAGTCTTAAATCTTTCCTATGAGATCAGTAGGGTATTAAAGCTCAGAGAGCTACTTATACTACTCATCCAAGATCATGCAGCTAGTAAGTCAATGAGGCTATATTTGAAGTCAGGAAGTCTTTCTAACTTCAAGCCCTCTATCCATTCATCTATCCACTGTGCTGCCTAGATGCCCAACCCCCTAAACTACATTGCATTTATTGCATATATTTATAATTATGGTCTCCTCCAATAGAAAGGGAACATCATGAGGGAAAGCACTATTTTGATCATTTTTCTGTGAAACCTCAATACCCTAACAGTGTCTGACACATAGTAGGTATTCAGTGGTAGGATTGGTTGTTCTCGAAGAGGACCAAAATGATATCACTATGTTAGAGTCAAGTTACAATGTGGATGATCAGAGCAATACGATCTCAAAGTGCTCTTCCATATGTTGGACACAAATCGTCCCTATGAATATTCTGGGTGAACTCGCTAACTTTACACATCTCATACTTCTTCTGAGCTAAGTCAATTCTGCTTTGCTCCTATAGCACAGCATCCTCTCTGATGAGGGGACACCATGCTGGACTGTCCTGTGCCAGTGTCTCCCCTGTCTTACAATTAATTCTAAAGTTCTTAAGAGAGACCTTGCGATCTTTGTATCACCTTTTCTGATTACCTTGTGACTGCTTGCCCTGTGTGAGTTTTCCTTTAAAATAGTATTTTTGGCAAGCATGCATTTGACATTTGAATAATGTAGCCAGTCCAGCTCTGCAGTCAAGTTGGAATGTTTGACAGTTTAGTTAGAGAAAGGACCTCAGGGTCTGGTATTTTATCCTGCTAGGTGATCTTGGACTTCCTAAGATAATTAAAATGGAAGTGATTCAGTTTCCAGGCATGATGCTGGCAGACTGTCCAGGTTTCACAGGCATGCAATGATGAGGTCAGCACATCAGTTTGGTAGGCAGTCTAGTACTTCTCCTCTCTCACATTTTCCTTCAGAGTCTCCCAAACACTGAGCTAGTTCTGGCAGTTGCATGTGTCAATCTCATTATCAGTATGGACATCTCTGGAAAGCATACTGCCCAGATAAATGACTTAGCCATTGCAATCAACATTTGCTGTAACTGATGGTTCCACATATGGCTGCTATGGTGCTGGCTGATGGAGGACCAGTGGTTTTTTGGTTTATGGATGATTGTGCACTCAATGCAACCTCCAAAGTTGAGATGCAATACAGTCCAGATCGATTTTCTGCTGCTTGTGCTAATTTTAGCCTAACAATTAACACCAACAAAACACAGGTACTCCTTCAGCCAGAAGGTCTTCAATATATGCTTGTTGGTGGACTGATTATGACCAAGAAGAGAAGTCCAATACTGGAATGGGCTGCCTTGAGGGGAAGGGAGGGTGCTTTTCCTGGAGATATTTAATAAAGGCTGGATGTCCACTTATCAGGGATGATCTAGAGAAGGCATGACCTGCTCAGGGGTGGCAGGGACGGCATGCTCCCTGGAGTCCCCACCAATTCTGAAGCTTTGTAAAGTCAAGAGATTCAGACACTGAATAACTTAAAGTCACTCTGCCTTCCCCTTCCCACTTCCTAAACACTTTGTATCTCAAGCTCCCATAGCTGAATCTGAACCCTGGTGAGACGCTAGAAGAACTCACCCACATCTGAAGTCACCACAGTCTTGGTGCAGGTGTTTTCTCCATCATTGCATTTCTTTACCTTACACAAGCTGAAGTCGTTAACCTTAGCGCACATGTAACACTGCCGGCAGTGAGCTGTGGAGGACCACATATGGATTAGTGCAAAAACTTTGCCAGGGAGCCCCGCTTGCCAAGGACACCCCATGAAGATGCTGGGCAAGGAGAGCCCCAAATCCCCAAGTACAGAAGTGAGGGGGTGTCTTATGAGAGTTCCTTCCTGCCCTATAGTCTGGACCCGAAGCTTCTTATAATTTGGAAGGAGGGGCTAAGGATGAGAATTCCTCATTCTACCCAATGCGAATCCACCCAGTATCAGAACTCACATTTATTTCCTGGGTTCACAAATGCAGAACTCACTGTACTCACAAACAATTCAATAAGAACTCATGCCTAAGGCGGGGACACACACACACACACACACACACCCCTTACTTCTCCCAGCTCTCAAATTCACCAGCTGCCAAAAAGCAAAACCCCATTTATCACATACACAACCACAGAATTTGTCAGGCCTGCCAACCGAGCCCACAAAAGTAGAACAAACAATGAATGTTCCATTCTCTTCTCCCCTGGTACCCTTTCTCAACCGCATGCAGAAAAAGCAGCTGACGCTCCTCCAACATAATTTGATCAATAGGCTGCATTTCTCTCTCTATAAATTGTATCTCAAACTTCCCTGAAGCTTCCAGTTCTTCCTGCTCATCCTCTCCCAGCCCAAACTGACTCTAGTCTTAAATCATTTCTCTCCCTTAGATTCCAGCATCCTAACAGTCCATCTGCCTAAGGCTTTGGATTTCTCATCCAGGGTCCCAGGGTCTCACCTGATTCCACAAACAACAGAGTTCCCAGCAAAACAGAAAAGAGAATTTCCATGGTTCTTTGCTGTCTCCACCTAAATGCAAAACAGGGAAAGCTGAGGTCCAAGATTTTGACCAGATTCTCCTCCCAGTTCTAATAGTTTTGGAATCCAGTCTAGGATCCTCCACTATTATAGGTTCCTCTTTACGTTCCTTTCTTTACACAAAAGCTACATGAATCCTGATCCCAAAGTTTGCCTTCCTCAAAAGTCTTTCTGTAACCATAAAGCTCCCTTTTGTTGGCTGCATAAAGCCTAGACTGCCCAGTCTTTTTCTCTCTCCTTTACTCCTTAAGGAGATCCTCTTTTATTTGGAAGGGAGGGATATCCAAGCAAATACACTGAGGAGAGAATAAGATAAAGAAAAGGGGAACAGAAAAGCAATGATAGCTAATATTTCTCTAAGATTTAGAAGTTTAAAATTCCTTTTTTTTCACAACCACCCCATGTAAAGATTGTTACCTCCATTTTACAGATGGCAACACAGAGAGTCTTCAAGCCCATTTGCAATCTGATCCTGACCTGCCTTGTCAACCTTGTTTCATACTTTTCTTTCACTATCTCATGTTGGATCAATTAGCAAGACTTGGTAAAGAACTGAAAGAAATCTAAGAAGTTATTTCATGTTATTCCATAAATTAAAAATAAAATACATTTAAAAAAATGTATTTCAACTTCTTCACAAATAGGGAAATTAAGGTATAGAGAAGTTAAGAGATATGGCTAAGTAATTTATAAGTAATAAACAGAAGAGTAGAGGTTCTCTGGCTACAATTCCAAGGTTATTTCCATTATTCCAAGTAATTCAGCCTCCATAATAAGTCCTGATTCAACCCCATTTTCTCCATTCCTAGGATTACTAACCTAGTCCAAGTATTCATCACCTCTCCACCTAGACTATTGTAACTGGTCTCTCTGTCTCTAGTCTAGCGCTTCCCATGATCCCCAACCATTCTATACTCATTGCCAGATGTATCTTCCTAAATCCCAGTTCTATTGAAATCCTTTCCCCTGCTCAAACACCTTTCAATGGCTCCCTGTTGCCACATGAAAAAGTCAAAACTTCTCAGCCTAGTGAGAACCTTCTCTTAAAATGGAGAGAAATTACAGGTGGGTACAAACCTTTGTAACATCCTATGCCTCCCTCCCAAACCCTTCCCCACTAATCCTCACAAAGCTCACCTGAAAAAAGGTTTTGGGTCTGACTCTTCACTTTCGTAGGTCTTAAACAAACCCCTAAAGCCTTATTTATCCCACTGACTGAGCCTGCCCTTCTTGGCTCCACCCTAGGGAAGGACTGACTTTCTCAAACATAAACTACTCACCCCTGTCCTAAAGTTCAAGCCAACTCCTTCTAAAAGGCAATTTCCAGAGCTCTCCCCATTTACTCAATGGTCATACAGACAATAGCAATTCAAGAGCAATAACAACCTATTTCTGAAGTACTTTTAACTATTACAAAACACTCTCCACATAACAACCCAGGACAGGTGAATAGTCTGAAGATTACTCTCCCTTTTGGTAAATGAGACTCAGAGCCTGTAGGATGATCTACCCATAATCATATAGTTAGCACTGGACACTGATTCCCCTGATTCCCTTTCCAATCAGGGGATTGGTCCCCTGATTCCCTTTCCAAGGTTCTTTCTTTTGTTGCTGTTTTCATTAGTTTTTATTTTATTTTCTCCAAGGATCTTTCCACTCTACTAGCCTCCCTGTTTTAAAGCTTTGACCTTAATCACTACTTCCCTTCATATTCTCCACATTCTAAATGAACTAGCTTACACTGACCCCCATATACAACACTCCATCTCCCACCACAGAAGAAGATAAGTAGGGAAGATAAAGAACTGAGTCTGGAGACAAGAATCTCCAGGTCAAATCTGCTCAGACATTTACTGGCTATGTGACTCTTAGTGAGTCATTTAACCTCTGTTTGCCTCAGTTTCCTCAACTGTAAAATGGGGATAATAACGCCTACTTCACAGGGTCACAGGGCCAACTAGGTGACACAGTGGATGCAGCACCAGTGTTGGAGTCAGGAAGCCCTGAGATCAACTCTGGCCTCAGACACTTACTATGTGACACTGGGCAATGTGTCTATGTGACCTTAATCTTGTCTGTCTCAGTTTTTTTATCTGTAAAATAGGGTAGAGAAGAAAATGGCAAATCACTCCAGTATTTTTGCCAAGAAAATCCCAAATGTGGTCACAGAGAGTCAAAGTCTAATAATGTTACAGGATCACAAAAAATCAAATGAGATAATATTTATCAAGTGCGTAACAGTGCCTGGCACACAGTGAGTGCTATATATATTCCCATTCTTTCCCTCCTTCCTATTTCCTTACCTCTTTACAGGCTCTTCCCTGTTCTTGGAATGTACTCCCTGTCGCTCATTCTTTTTACATCTTTTACTTTCCTCAAGATTCATTTAAGATGCCACATTTAACTCAAATCTTCCCTGGATTCTTATAATCATTAGTGCTTTGTCCCTTCAAAAAGATAAAAAAAAAATGATGCATTTGCCTTTGTTTTATATGTTATATTTCCGTAATATAAAAGAAGTTTCTCAAGCACAGGAATGATTTCATTTCCATCTCTATCTACTTAATATCATCTCTAGTAGCAATGGGCAAGGGAGGCAAGCACCTAGGGTCACTAGAAGGCATCCTCAAAACAGTTTTGAAAAATGAACTTAATAGAAAGAAAAAGGTTGGGAAAGGCCTCAGAGTGGGAAAAGACCTTGGAATATCTTGAGGCTGCTCTTGGGAAACTCAGTAACTAAGGGAAGAAATAGAAATAGACAGAATCAGTAGGAACTCACATAGGGAAAAATGGAAAAAGAAAGGAAGCTTGCCTTGTCCTCCTATATCAACAAATGCAACCCTATGGACAGTGAGTCACTCCTCCAAGTCAACATAGAAATTTAGTAGACTAAATTATCTGCCTACACGCCAGATAGACTATCTAGCATTCCACAGGTTCTTGCAGTTTTGAAATTGCCCTTGAATAGACTTTCAAGAAGAATCCAAAGGAGGGAACTAAGAAAGGAGACATAACCATTCTGGAAAGATGGCTCAGAAAGAGGCCCCAGTCAAGTTCATACTGAACTTTCCAATCAAGTTGCCAACTAATAATTAGTGGCTATTGCCTGAACCTCAAGTAAAAATCATGGAGGAGATGGCCTGAACCACATAACTGAGAAGAAGGGAAGTAAGACAAGCAAATTTTGAGCCAGTGAAGAATAACTTCTTGATAAGAAACACATCCCCCCCACCCATTCCTCCTAAGGAAAAGTCATTTTCCCACTTATCATTCAATCCTTTACTTTTTACTTTCCCCTTTGATTCTTGATAAAAGGAGTAGAAGAGAAAAATCCCTCTCTTCCTCATGATTGCAATGCTAAATAACCAGCTTTGGGCAGCTTTGTGAGTGAGTTATCTGATTGTTTGCTTGTTATCTGATGTCTGCTTGAACTGTTAAAATAAAAACTTAATAGTTATCACCTTGATCTTGGTTTGTTTTTTAATATTGCTATTATTAAACATTCAGAGCAAGCATTAGAGGAAGGAAGCCAGAAGCCCCCTAGAGATAGAATTATTTTGCTCAAGGGAAACTGGCGGGGCCTGAATCAAAGTGAGAATGTGTCTATTGTTTTCATAATGTTGCAGAGTACATATGAGTCCTAATTGTATCCTAGTCAAAAAGTCCAATGCCACAGGAAAAGTAGTCCCTGCCTAACCTGACAGAGGGTAACAATTACATGTTCATAAGCTTTAATAAGACCCTTTTCTGGGTCTCATACTTTGAAGATAAAGGGCTCCTGACCTTGTGCAAGTGTTCTCCTGTGGTCACACCAGTTATTCTTGCTAGCTAAGTGCTAAACCCAGTTGTTTCTTCAAGGGCTTTCAGTACCCCCTAAGTTTCAGCATCCTAGGACAAAGCCCGAGTCTCCATATCTCAAATGCTGTTACATATAAAAGATGCTTAATATGTATTTGCCAAATTAAATTCATACTATTTCAGACACTGAGACTTCTCAAGGAAAGAGGTCTTTTCCCGTCAACATCAATCTGCTCCCAGGGTGACCTGAATCCATTTCCTGGCAAGTAAGAATTCCTACCAGCAATGAAGATCCCAATCCATAACCTAAGATATCAAATCTGCTAAGTGCCAGGGATACAAAGGCAAATGTGAAACTCTGCCCTCTAGAAGCTTGCATTCTATCTAAGTTTTAGATAAGACTTAGGCATTAAATAATTTATTCCTGGTCACCCTGACTTGGAATGGGACTGGACTTGGGAGATCAGAACTATACCACCTACACCACACTGCCAGCAGATATCAATGTACAATTTCATATTCATTAGAGTCTGCTCTATGTGAGCCATCCTTCAGATCTAAGAGTCTATCCACATTTAGTAGATGGGATCCTTCTGAAATCCTATTTGACTGATTTTCCATCTCCTTTTTCTTTCTGATCCCCAAAAAGATCAGGAGTTGGGTCCTCCCCTGTGGACAACAGGTGATTGTGAATTCATTGTCTTGGTGGGAATTTCTTGGGACTATTTGTAGACTACTCAATTTAAAAATTGTAGATGAGCTAATCTTTCAATTACTTACTACAGTGTCACTCTCCAATAGTCTACAATCTAACTTTTTCTTGAACACAAGATTTCTTAGAATGACTTTATCTCTTTCCCAGAGGCCCTAACTGCAATGTCAAGCTTCTCTCTTTTGAGACAATAGCTCTGTAATTGGTCTTCTTCCATTTATTTTTCAGTGTCCATATATACTATAGTTGTCTGAGTCTTCAGTCCTTCCCCATTTTCTAAATACAAACCAATGAGGAGTCTTATTCCAATATTGGCATATAAGAAAGAAAGTAAAAGAGTATAACCATCACTTGCTCATGGAAGGCATTTAATAGACATCTGATGAATCATTTGGGAGCTATCATCTAGCAATCTGGAATATTCCATATCCTCAGTACTCATTGCAAATGTTTCACTATGTTCTATGAATCCAGGTGTAAAAAACTGGGAAACAGTTGATATGTGTTATTCACCAGAATAAACCTCAAAATTGGAAATAACTTTTAAAAGAAATTTAATGTGACAGATCCCTTCTTACTTCCCAAAGAACAGTCCCTTATTACAAAGAAATCAAGTTATATAAAACAAAATATTTTCTCTACTACTGAGATCTGCCTTATTTTGCATATCTAGTCCATCATTCAGCTGAGAGAGAGATAACAATCCCTTAATTAAGTACAAAGGCTTTTCTCAGACTTCATTCTCCTTAATCTGTTAGCAACTTTTGGCAGTATTGACTACTCCTCCTGGATATTCTCCTTTCCCTTGTTTTCTGCAATACCACTCCTTTCATCATCATCTTCTTCAATCAATCCATTTTTTAAAAGAAATTTTTCTTTTGTATTAATCTGCATTCGACAAACACCAATTAACATAAATCATATGAAAAATAAAACAGAAGAAAATTGTATATGTAATCAAGTTTCTATCATAGCTTGTTTTTTTAAAGCATATAATAAATTCTACATGTTTTTAAACTGTACAGCTTGATTTGATAAAATCCAACATCCATTACTATTAAAAACACTCGAGAGTATAGGAATAAATGGATTTTTCCTTAGAATAATCAGTAGCATCTATTTAAAATCATCAGTAAGCATCACATGTAATGGGAACAAACTGTAACCATTCTCAATAAGATCAGGAGTGAAACAAGGTTGCCCACTATCACTGTTACTATTTAATATTGTATTAGAAATGCTAGCTTTGGCAATAAGAGTTGAGAAAGAGATTAAAAGAAAAAGAATAGGCCATGAAGAAACCAAATTATCACTCTTTGCTGATGATATGATGGTATACTTAGAGAACCCCAGAGATTCTATTAAAAAGTTATTAGAAACAATCCACACCTTTAGCAACGTTGCAGGATACAAAATAAATCCACAAAAGTCATCAGCATTCTTATATATCACCAACAAAACCCAACAGTTAGAGTTACAAAGGGAAATTCCATTTAAAGTAACTACTGATTGCATAAAATATTTAGGAATCTATCTGCCAAGGGAAAATCAGAAACTTTATGAGCAAAACTACAAAACACTTTCCACACAAATTAAGTCTGATCTAACCAGCTGGAAAAATATTAAATGCTCTTGGATTGGGTGAGCAAATATAATAAAGATGACAATACTACCTAAACTAATCTATTTATTTAGCGCTATACCAATTAGACTCCCCAAAAAACTATTTTGATGACCTAGAAAAAATAACAATAAAGTTCATATGGAAAAACAAAAGGTCAAGAATTTCAAGGGAATTAATTTAAAAAAAAAATCAAATGAAGGTGGCCTAGCTGTGATGACCGCATATTTTAAAATCAGCTGGAGTCAGGAATTCAGATTAAGGGAAAATCTTCGATCTTTATTCTTTTTGAGGTGAAGGGGGATCATGATAGCAATGTGAGCAGCTGCGATAAGAAGCCAGCCAGCAGTCTCTTTCCGCTCCTCTCTCCGCCCCTCTGCCTCCACCCACCAAAATCGTCATTTCCTATACAACACATCAGGATTAGCACAAAAAGTGGGTGGGGCCATTCTTTCTCTAAGCATATATATTAATAGAGTATGGTCCAATTACTATTTAGCCTCACGTGCTTGGGACCTCAGTGCATCAATTCGAGCTTCAGCCCATTACATCTCCCGCTTTCTTTTGTTTTAGAACACAGGTGGTCATGCCATCCCTGACTCCTCAGGGAGGTTAGAGCCCCCAAGAGGAGGTGATCACATTCTCCCTAACTTCTCAGGAAAGGTGAAAGCACCGAAAAGGAGGTGATCACGACCCCCCTGACTTCTCAGGAAGGGAAGTGAAAGCACTAACAAGGAGATGATCACACTCTCCCTGACATCTCAGGAAGGGAGATGAAAAGTACCAAAGGGAAGGGGGGGTTGCTAGCGGGTTTCTGGGATGAAGGGTCTTATTATGCACAAATACCTCAGCATGGGAGGTATTACACAAGCACATAGCAATACCGCAGAGGCTATTAGTGATGACCCTCCCCTCAGTCAGTGCAAGCTGGATGTGGTGTAACAAACATGCATGGTACACCCAAGTAACAGTATAACAAACAATATAAATCAACATGGTGTTGTAAAAGATTGCCAGAAGTCCTAGAAGGAGGGTATGTAAACAGCAGTCACACATATGCCTTCTTCAACAGCCAAGAGATAGTCCAAAACCAATCTATTGTCCATTGCTTCACATGTCAGGGAATCCAATGATCCCCACAAGTTTTTGAAGTCCCGCAAAAGTCTTTTTATGTGTTAAGGAACCCAATGATTGCAGCAGATTTTGAAGTCCTGTAACAGTCTTATCATTTCTCAGAAAATCCAATGAATCCTGAGAGCTTTCAAGTCTTATGTCTCAGAGAATCCAATGATTCCTGAGGGTTTTCAAGTCCTAACAATCTTAAGACTCAGAGAATCCAATGATTTCTGAGGATTTTCAAGTCCTACAACAATCTTATCATGTCTCAGAGAATCCAATGATTCCTGAGGGTTTTTTTTTTTATTTTATTTTATTTAATAATAACTTTATATTGACAGAATCCATGCCAGGGTAATTTTTTTACAACATTATCCCTTACACTCGCTTCTGTTTCGATTTTTCCCCTCCCTCCCTCCACCCCCTCCCCTAGATGGCAAGCAGTCCTATATATGTTGGATATGTTGCAGTATATCCTAGATACAATATATGTTTGCAGAACCGAACAGTTCTCTTGTTGCACAGGGAGATTTGGATTCAGAAGGTAAAAATAACTCCGGAAGAAAATCAAAAATGCAAATAGTTCATATTTGTTTCCCAGTGTTCTTTCTTTGGGTGTAGCTGCTTCTGTCCATCATTTATCCATTGAAACTCAGTTAGGTCTCTTTGTCAAAGAAATTCACTTCCATCAGAATACATCCTCATACAATATCATCGAAGTGTATAATGATCTCCTGGTTCTGCTCATTTCACTTAGCATCAGTTCATATAGGTCTCTCCAAGCCTCTCTGTATTCATCCTGCTGGTCATTCCTTACAGAACAATAATATTCCATAACATTCATATACCACAATTTATCCTGCCTTCTCCAATTGATGGGCATCCATTCATTTTCCAGTTTCTAGCCACTACAAACAGAGCTGCCACAAACATTTTGGCACATAGAGGTCCCTTTTCCTTCTTTAGTATCTCTTTGGGGTATAAGCCCAGTAGTAGCACTGCTGGATCAAAGGGTATGCACATTTTGATAACTTCTTGGGCATAATTCCAGATTGCTCTCCAGAATGGTTGGATTCGCTCACAACTCCACCAACAATGCATCAGTGTCCCAGTTTTCCGCATCCCCTCCAACATTCATCATTATTTTTTCCTGTCATCTTAGCCAATCTGACAGGTGTGTAGTGGTATCTCAGAGTTGTCTTAATTTGCATTTCTCTGATCAATAGTGATTTGGAACACTCTTTCATATGAGTGGTAATAGTTTCAATTTCATCCTCTGAAAATTGTCTGTTCATATCCTTTGACCATTTATCAATTGGAGAATGGCTTGGTTTCTTATAAATTAGGGTCAGTTCTCTATATATTTTGGAAATGAGGCCTTTATCAGAACCTTTAACTGTAAAGATGTTTTCCCAGTTTGTTGCTTCCCTTCTAATCTTGTTTGCATTAGTTCTGTTTGTACAAAGGCTTTTTAATTTGATATAATCAAAATTTTCTATTTTTTTTAAATAGCTGTCAGTTTATTCAGTACTGTTTTCCTACATCTATAGTGCTATGTCATCAGTTAGCAAGTGTTTTTTATTTTTATTTTTTTTTATTTTTTATTTTTTATTTAATGATTACTTTATATTGACAACATTATTCCTTGGACTCGTTTCTTTTCCGATTTTTTCCCCCTCCCTCCCTCCACCCCCTCCCCTAGATGGCAAGCAGTCCTTTATATGTTGGATATGTTGCAGTATATCCTAGATACAATATATGTTTGCAGAACCGAACAGTTCTCTTGTTGCATAGGGAGAATTGGATTCAGAAGGTATAAATAACCCGGGAAGAAAAACAAAAATGCAGATAGTTCACATTCGTTTCCCAGTGTTCTTTCTTTGGGTGTAGCTGCTTATGTCCGTCATTTATCAATTGAAACTTAGTTAGGTCTCTTTGTCAAAGAAATCCACTTCCATCAAAATATGTCCTCATACAATATCGTTGTCGAAGTGTATAATGATCTCCTGGTTCTGCTCATTTCACTTAGCATCAGTTCATGTAAGTCTCGCCAGTCCTCTCTGTATTCATCCTGCTGGTCATTTCTTACAGAACAATAATATTCCATAACATTCATATACCACAATTTACCCAGCCATTCTCCAAATGATGGGCATCCATTCATTTTCCAGTTTCTAGCCACTACAAATAGGGCTGCTACAAACATTTTGGCACATACAAGTCCCTTTCCCTTCTTTAGTATTTCTTTGGGATATAAGCCCAATAGAAACACTGCTGGATCAAAGGGTATGCACAATTTGATAATTTTTTGGGCATAATTCCAGATTGCTCTCCAGAATGGTTGGATTCGTTCACAACTCCACCAACAATGCATCAGTGTCCCAGTTTTCCGCATCCCCTCCAACATTCATCATTATTTTTTCCTGTCATCTTAGCCAATCTGACAGGTGTGTAGTGGTATCTCAGAGTTGTCTTAATTTGCATTTCTCTGATCAATAATGATTTGGAACACTCTTTCATATGAGTAGTAATAGTTTCAATTTCATCCTCTGAAAATTGTCTGTTCATATCCTTTGACCATTTATCAATTGGAGAATGGCTTGATTTCTTATAAATTTGAGTCAGTTCTCTATATATTTTAGAAATGAGGCCGTTATCAGAACCTTTAACTGTGAAGATGTTTTCCCAGTTTGTTGCTTCCCTTCTAATCCTGTTTCCATTAGTTTTATTTGTACAAAGGCTTTTTAATTTGATGTAATCAAAATTTTCTATTTTGTGATCAGTAATGGTCTCTAGTTCATCTTTGGTCACAAATTTCTTTCTCCTCCACAAGTCTGAGAGATAAACTATTCTATGTTCCTCTAATTTATTTATAATCTCGTTCTTTATGCCTAGGTCATGGACCCATTTTGATCTTATCTTGGTATATGGTGTTAAGTGTGGGTCCATGCCTAATTTCTGCCATACTAATTTCCAATTATCCCAGCAGTTTTTATCAAATAATGAATTCTTTTCCCAGAAGTTAGGGGCTTTGGGTTTGTCAAACACTAGATTGCTATAGTTGACTATTCTGTCTTGTGAACCTAGGCTTTTCCACTGATCCACTAATCTATTTCTTAGCCAATACCAAATGGTTTTGGTAACTGCTGCTTTATAATATAATTTTAGATCAGGTACAGCTAGACCACCTTCATTTGATTTTTTTTTTCATTAATTCCCTTGAGATTCTTGACTTTTTATTGTTCCATATGAATTTTGTTGTTATTTTTTCTAAATCATTAAAATATTTTCTTGGAAGTCTGATTGGTATAGCACTAAATAAATAGATTAGTTTAGGGAGTATTGTCATCTTTATTATATTCACTCGGCCTATCCAAGAGCACTTAATATTTTTCCAATTATTTAAGTCTGACTTTATTTGTGTGGAAACTTTTTTGTAATTTTGCTCATATAATTCCTGACTTTCGTTTGGTAGGTAGATTCCCAAATATTTTATGCTATCAACAGTTATTTTTAATGGAATTTCTCTTTGTATCTCTTGCTCTTAGATGTTGTTGGTAGTGTATAAAAATGCTGAGGATTTATGGGGATTTATTTTGTATCCTGCTACTTTGCTAAAATTATGAATTATTTCTAATAGCTTTTTAGTAGAATCTCTGGGGTTCTCTAGGTATACCATCATATCGTCTGCAAAGAGTGATAGTTTGGTTTCCTCATTGCCTACTCTAATTCCTTTAATCTCTTTCTCAACTCTTATTACAAAGGCTAGTGTTTCTAATACAATATTGAATAATAATGGTGATAGTGGGCAACCTTGCTTCACTCCAGATCTTACTGGGAAAGGTTCCAGTTTTTCCCCATTGCATATGATGCTTACTGAAGGTTTTAAATATATGCTCCTGACTATGGACTACTCCTTTTATTCCTATGCTCTCAAGCGTTTTTATTAGGAATGGCTGTTGGATTTTATCAAATGCTTTTTCTGCATCTATTGAGATGATCATATGGCTTTTGTTTGGTTGGTTATTGATATAGTCAATTATGCTAATAGTTTTCCTAATATTGAACCAGCCCTGCATTCCTGGTATAAATCCTACTTGGTCATAGTGTATTATCCTGGGGATGATTTTCCGTAATCTTTTTGCTAATATTTTATTTAAGATTTTAGCATCAATATTCATTAGGGAGATTGGTCTATAATTTTCTTTCTCTGTTTTCAGCCTACCTGGTTTAGGTATCAGTACCATGTCTGTGTCATAAAAGGAGTTTGGTAGGACTCCTTCAATCCCTATTTTTTTCAAATAGTTTATTTAGCATTGGAGTTAATTGTTCTTTAAATGTTTGATAGAATTCACATGTAAATCCATCTGGTCCTGGGGATTTTTTCTTAGGGAGTTGATTGATAGTTTGTTCTATTTCTTTTTCTGAGATGGGATGTTTAGGATATTTACTTCTTCCTCTGTTAGTTTAGGCAAGCTATATTTTTGGAGGTATTCTTCTATTTCATTTAAGTTGTCAAATTTATTGGCGTAAAGTTGGACAAAGTAACTCCTAATTATTGCTCTAATTTCCTCTTCGTTAGTGGTGAGTTCTCCCTTTTCATTTTTAAGACTAACAATTTGATTTTCCTCTTTCCTTTTTTTAATCAGATTTACTAAGGGTTTGTCTATTTTGTTGATTTTTTCATAGAACCAATTCTTAGTTTTATTAATTAATTCAATATTTTTTTACTTTCAATTTTATTGATCTCTCCTTTTATTTTTAGAATTTCAAGTTTAGTGTTTGACTGGGGGTTTTTAATTTGTTCCTTTTCTAGCATTTTTAGTTGCAAGCCCAATTCATTGACCTTCTCTTTCTCTATTTTATGCAAATAGGCCTCTAGAGATATGAAATTTCCCCTTATTACCCCTTTGGCTGCATCCCATACATTTTGGTATGATGTCTCATTATTATCTGTTGGAATCTTTACAAACTGCTAACTAATTAGAGTTGATCTAATCTTACAAGAAGATGTTTTGGGCAGAATCTGAAACAAGGTACTAAGTAGAACTAATTAGTACAATGCTTGTGTTTGCACCTTTACTCATTGGAGTTCACAAGTATGCCAGCTTCACAAAGTAAACTTTGTAACTTTGTGAGTTCACACTTCCCTTGAAGCTCTTTGGGCCAGAGAGCACTATGGGAGAAAACCCATAATCCCTCTCTCTCGTATCCCACAATTCATCCCTCTTGTATAAAAGAAACAGACAGAGGCTCTCGGTCAGATTTCAGCGGAATTACACCAGAAGCCCTCTCTCCGAGGCAAAGCAAGAGAGAATATATTTTCCACTTGGCTGGCTGGTCGCAGAAGAGAGTTCAGCTGGACTGGAGAGGAGCACTCTGGTGCAGACAGAGAGCATTTTGAGAGATTTCACCGGAATGACATGAAGAGTGGAGCTGGCTGGAGGCTGAAGAAAGCAGAGGCAGAGGCTGAAGGATAAACCTTTGAATTTGGTGACATTTGGAGGGAGCTCTTGGAACCAAGCAGAGAGATAGACCTCTAAGCTAACTGGGCTATATTGGAGATAATAAAAGATCTGAACTTTTATCACCTGGCTGCGTTTTGAGAAGAAAAAGCTCACCACATTTTGGCGCCCGAACAGGGACCGACAAAATCCTGATTCCAGGGAAGGCTGACTCCAGAAAACCTCCCTCAAGAGACCTGCTCTCCCCCCAGAGAGAACCATTTTATATTATATATTTTAAAGAAGAAAAAGAACACAACAATTATCGTTTTCTTGGGTGAAGTTATTAATTATGTCTATGATTTGCTGTTTCACCCAATCATTCTTTAGTATGAGATTATTTAGTTTCCAATTATTTTTTGGTCTACTTTCCCCAGGCTTTTTGTTGAATGTAATTTTCATTGCATCGTGGTCTGAAAAGGATGCATTTACTATTTCTGCCTTACTGCATTTGAGTTTGAGGTTTTTATGTCCTAATATATGGTCATTTTTTTGTATAAGTTCCATGAACTTCTGAAAAGAAGGTGTACTCCTTTCTGTCCCCATTACATTTTCTCCAGAGATCTATCATATCTAATTTTTCTAGTATTCTATTTACCTCTTTGACTTCTTTCTTATTTATTTTGTGGTTTGATTTATCTAATTCTGAGAGTGCAAGGTTGAGATCTCCCACTATTATAGTTTTGCTGTCTATTTCTTCTTGCAGAGCTCTTAATTTCTCTTTTAAGAATTTAGATGCTACACCACTTGGTGCATATATGTTTAATATAGATACTGCTTCATTATTCATTCTACCCTTTAGCAAGATATAGTGCCCTTCCTTATCTCTTTTAATTAGATCAATTTTTGCTTTAGCTTGATCTGAGATCAGGATGGCTAAACCTGCTTTTTTGACTTCACCTGAAGCATAGTAGATTTTGCTCCAAACTTTTACCTTTATCCTGCATGTATCTCCCCATTTCAGGTGTGTTTCCTGTAAACAACATATTGTAGGATTCTGGCTTTTAATCCATTCTGCTAACCGCTTCCTCTTTATGGAGGAGTTTACCCCATTCACATTTATGGTTAAAATGACCAATTCTGTATTACTTCCATCTTGTTAACCCCTGTTTATGCTTTTCTCCCTTCTTTCCCCCTTGCCCCTCTTCCCAGTATTAAGTTTGTGAGCACCACTTGCTTCTCACAGCCCTCCCTTTTTAGTATCTCTCCCCCAGCCTTAGATTTCCTCCCCCTATCTTACCCCTTTCCCTCCCAGTTTCCGTATTCCCTTCCACTTAACTTATTTCTTCCCTTTTCACTTTTCCCTTCTCACTTTTCAATGAGGTGGGAGAAGCTTCACCTAGATTGAATATGTCTAAAATTTTTCTCTTAAAGCCAATTCTGAAAGCAGTAAAATACTCACTATATTCATACCCCTCCATTTTTTCTCTCAGATATAATAGGTTTCCTTTGCCTCTTCATGAGATGTAGTACCCCCACTTTACCCTTTTTCTGGTACAATGTCCTTTCCACATCAATTTCTAGAACAAGGTATACATGTATTCTTTATACATCTATATAGTTGAAATATAGTTCTCAAGATTAATCTTTACCTTTTTAGATTTCTCTTGAGTTCTGTATTTGTAGATCAAACTTTTTGTTAAGTTCTGGCTTTTTCATCAAAAATAGGTGAAATTTGCTTACTTCGTTGAATGTCCATCTTCTTCCCTGGAAAAAGATGCTCATTCTAGCTGGGTAAGTTATTTTTGGTTGCATACCAAGTTCCTTAGCCTTTTGGAATATCATATTCCAGGCCCTTAGATCCTTTAATGTAGATGCTGCTAGATCCTGGGTGATTCTTATTGTGGCTCCTCGATACTTGAATTGGGTTTTTCTAACCACTTGCAGTATTTTTTCCTTCATCTGAGGGGTCTGGCATTTGGCCACTATATTCCTTGGTGTTTTGATTTTAGGATCCCTTTCAGTAGGTGATCGATGAATTCTTTCAATGTCTATTTTACCCTCTGTTTCTATGACTTCTGGGCAGTTCTCTTTGATAATTTCCTGGAAAATAGTGTCCAGGCTCTTTTTTTCATCATACTTTTCTGGGAGTCCGATGATTCTCAGGTTGTCTCTCCTGGATCTGTTTTCCAGGTCTGTTGTCTTCCCCAGAAGGTATTTCACATTCTTTTCCATTGTTTGATTTTTTTGGATTTGCTTGACTGATTCTTCTTGTCTCCTCGAGTCATTCAATTCCATTTGTTCGACCCTGATTTTCAGTGAAGTATTTTCTTCACTCACTTTTTAAAAATCTTTTTCTAATTGTCCCATTGAGTTCTTTTGTTTTATGGAATTTTTTTCCATTTCTCCAATTTTGTTTTTTAGAGAGCTGTTTTCTGTTTCCAGTTCACTAATCCTATTTTTCAAGGATTTGATTTCTTTATCCACTCTCTCTTTAACTGACTTCTCCAGGCTCTTTTGCCAAGCCTCCCTCTCCTTTTCCCATTTTTCTTCTAGCTCCCTTGTGAGAGTCTTTTTAATTTCTTCTATGAGATTCATCTGTGCTGAGGAACAGATGATCTCCTCCTTTGGGGATTCACCTGGAGACTGTCTGTTTTTAGTCTCCTCAGGGTTTAGAGTGTGTTCTCTATCTGTATAGAAGCTGTCAAGGGTTAAAGTCCTCTTCAATTTCTTGCTCATTCTGTCTAATAATCAAAGACAAACTAGCAAAGAAACAAAAGAAAAAACCCTTGAATGGAGGCTGCTTTCTTTGGGAGGGGGGAGGGGCTAGGTGGTGTTACCGAGCTGCCTCTACAGACTTCAGGGGCAGCAGTGAGGCCCTAACAGGACAGCGATGGCTGTGCTGCACCTGTGCTCTGAGATCCCAGAGCGTGCTGAGACACTGTGGGGGAGGGGTGGCCAGGTCCCAAGAAACTCCAGCTGTTTGGGGTTGTATTCTTCAGCCCCGGTGTTTTTAGCTTCTCTGCTGGGCTGCTGGCTTGCTGCGGGAGCAAAGTATCCAGTCCTGTAGCGAAGCTCTCCCCGCAGAGGCGGCTGCGATCACACCCCACCCCCTCTCCAGTCTGCTTGGCTCTGAGCTGCCTTCCCTGCTCTCGCTGCCGCTGCTGCCCACAGCCTGCTTCCGATCTAATAACTGTCCCCGCCCTCGAGCAAAAACAGACCTTTCCTGATGAGTCTCAAGGATGCCTTCTCTTGTAGCTTTTTTTTCAGTCAAACATTAATTCAGAGGTTTGTAATGAAATGGATAATGAGAGAAAACACGGAGCTTACACAGCTGTGTGCCTCCTCTCCACCATCTTGGCTGGAAGTCTTCCTGAGGGTTTTTAAGTCCAAAAAGTTTCGATGTCCATGAGTCAAAAGCCATAACTGCCACGCTCTTTCAATGGTGAGCACAATCAGCAACAGAACCACCTGACATTTCTTGGGTCTTCTCCTTCGTTTCAAGGGTCTGCTCCATCTCTCTGTGATGGACAAGGCGAATACGGCTCGTTGGCACCCATCTGATTCCTTCTCCATCTGTAGAGATTCAAGCAAACCCTCTCCCCCAAGCAGTTAGCCTATCTGGTCCCTTCCATTCACCACTTTCTGGGTCTCTCCACATCACCTGGCGATTATCTAAAGATAGTGAAGCTGCTCGCACTGGACACTGCCCTTCCGGTGGGCTATAAAACCTATCTGCCAGAGCCAGTGCATCTTTGTCAAAAATCAAGAAGTTAATAGTATAAAGGGTTAGATTTAGAAGTTCTCTAGGGTTACCTGTGGCTCCCCCTTTCTTTTATTTTTGGAGCAGCGTCTTAATGTCTCTGTTTCTCCTTTCCACTACTGCCTGTCCTTGAGGATTAAAAGGGTTAAGACGCTGTATGTGTGACTGCTGTTTACATACCTTTCTTCTAGGACTTCTGGCAATCTTTTACAACACCATGTTGATTTATATTGGTTATGCCGCTACTTGCATGTACAATTTATGTTTGTTACACTAGCTGTACCAGATCTAAAATTATATTATAAAGCAGCAGTTACTAAAACCATCTGGTATTGGCTAAGAAATAGACTAGTTGATCAATGGAATAGATTAGGTTCAAAGGACAAAACAGCCAATAACTTTAATAATCTAGTGTTTGACAAACCCAAAGACCTCAGTTTTGGGGATAAGAATGCATTATTTGACAAAAATTGCTGGGAAAATTGGAAATTAGTATAACAAAAACTAGGCATTGACCCACACTTAACATCATACACCAAGATAAAGTCAAAATGGGTTCATAACCTAGGCATAAAGAATGAGATTATAAATAAATTGGAAGAGCATAGGATAGTTTACATCTCAGACCTGTGGAAGAGGAAGGAATTTATGACCAAAGAAGAACTAGAGATCACTTTTGACCACAAAATAGAAAATTTTGATTATATCAAAACGAAAAGTTTTTGTACAAACAAAACAAATACAGACAAGATTAGAAGGGAAACAATAAACTGGGAAAACATTTTTACAGTCAAAGGTTCTGATAAAGGCCTCATTTCCAAAATATATATAGAATTGACTCTATAAGAAATCAAGTCATTCTCCAATCGATAAATGGTCAAAGGATATGAACAGACAATTCTCAGATGAAGAAATTGAAACTATTTCTAGCCATATGAAAAGATGCTCCAAGTCATTATTAATCAGAGAAATGCAAATTAAGACAACTCTGAGATAACCACTACACACCTGTCAGATTAGCTAGAATGACAGGGAAAGATAACGCAGAATCCCCTCCTATGTTGGAGGGGATGTGGAAAAACAGGGACATAATACATTGTTGGTGAAATTGTGAATACATCCAGCCATTCTGGAGAGCAATTTGGAACTATGCTCAAAAAGTTATCAAACTGTGTATACCCTTTGATCCAGCATGCTACTACCAGGCTTATATCTCAAAGAGATACTAAAGAAGGGAAAGGGACTTGTATGTATCAAAATGCTTGTGGCAGCCCTGTTTGTAATGGCTAAAAACTGAAAAATAAATGGATGCCCATCAATTGGAGAATGGTTGGGTAAATTGTGGTATATGAATGTTATGGAATATTATTGTTCTGTAAGAAATGACCAGCAGCATGAATACAGAGAGGCTTGGAGAGACTTACATGAACTGATGCTAAGTGAATTAGCAGAATCAGGAGATCATTATATACCTCAACAATGATACTTTTTGAGAATGTATTCTGATGGAAGTGGATTTCTTCCACAAAGAGAAGATCTAATTCAATTCAATTGATCAATGATGGACAGAAGCAGCTATACCCAAAGAAAGAACACTGGGAAATGAACATAAACTGCTTGCATTTTTGTTTTTCTTCCTGGGTTATTTATACCTTCTGAATCCAATTCTCCCTGTGCAATAAGAGAACTGTTCGGTTCTGCACACATATATTGTATCTAGGATATGCTGTAACCTATTTAACATGTATGTATAGGACTGTTTGCCATCTGGGGGAGGGGGTGGAGGGAGGGAGGAGAAAAATTGGAACAGAAGTGAATGCAAGGGATAATGTAAAAAAATTACCCTCGCATGGGTTCTGTCAATAAAAAGTTATTTTAAAAAAAGGAAAAAAAAAACTATACAGCTTTCCTATTCTGCTTTTTGTTCTCTGTGATTTCAAAGGCTTCAATGATCTCATTTTCTTTGTTTTCTTTATATATATATCATTACCATTCAACTGCCTCTCCTTTCCAAATCCTCTCCAAAAACAAAAAAAAATTTTAATCCTCTTTAATGACAAATAAATAAAGTCAAGAAAAGCAAATCCATACATCAATGTATGCAGGGGATGAGTAGCATGTTTCATCATCAGCTCTATGGAGTCATGGTTGTTCATTGCATTGATCAGCATGTTTTGACAGTGGCATTGTTGTTATATAAATTGTTCCTCTATCCTGCTAATTTTGCTCTACATAGCTCATCCCAGTCTTCTCATGTTTCCCTGAAATTATCTCTTTTGTCATTTTGTGTAATGTAATAATAATACACATACCATAATTTGTTCAATCATTCCCTAATTGATGGACATTCCTCTTATAATTCCAGTTCTTTGCTACCACAAAAAGTACAAAATATTTTTGTACATAGTGCTCCTTCCTCTTTGTCTTTGATCTCTTTCATATATAATCCCAGTAGTAGTATCATTAGTTCCAAAGGTATATATAATTTAGTGACTTTTTGGATGGGACTCCAAACCGTTTCCCAGAAAGACTGAACTAATTCACCATCCCTACTAACTTATAATCAGTTTGCAAATAAATGCTCCTACTTTATCTCCAAGAATTGTCATTTTTCCTTTTAAAAATTTATTTGATATAAACATTAATTTTTAAAATTTCTTGAGTTTCAACTTTGCTCTCTCCTTTAAAGGCCTCTCATACAATGAGAAGGCAAGTGATATGATATAAATTATACATGTAAATTCACAAAAATATATTTTCATAATAGCCATGTTGCAAAAAAAAAAAAAAAAGTGAAAAAGTATGCTACAATTTGCACTCAATGTTCATTAGTTCTTTTTCTGAGAATAGGAACCATTTTTCTTCATGGGTTCTTTGGATCTTGGTTCATGGGTCTTGGATCATTATATTGATTAGAATTATATTGATTAGAATAATCCAAAAAAAGGTTATCTTTATAATATTGCATTTACTCTTTATAATGTTTGCCTGATTTACTTTGAATCAGTTCATATATTTCTTTTTTATTTTTGCTGAGGTAGTTGGGGTTAAGTGACTTGTTAAGTGCCCAGGGTCACACAGCTAGGATGTATTAAGTGTGTGAAACCAGATTTGAACTCAGGTCCTCCTGACTTCAGGGCTGGTGCTCTATCCACTGCACCACCACCTAGTTGCCACCAGTTCATATATTTCTTTCCAGGTTTTCCCATAACCATCAACCTTGTCATATCTAACAATCACATCTCGCAATTTGTTCAGCCATTCCCTCAACTTCCAATTCTTTGCTACTACATAAAAAGTCTTTTTCTTTTTACTTTGATCTCTTTGGGATATAGACCTAGAAGTGGCATTGGACAAATCAAATGGTATGGACAGTTTTATAGTACTTTGGGCATAGTTCCAAATTGTTCTCCAGAATGATTGGACCAGTTTAAAATTCCACCAATAATACATTAATATACTTTTTTCCCCACATTCCCTCCAGATTTTGTCCTTTCCCTTTTCGGTCATGTTAGCCAATATGACCTTTATGACCTTTATATGATCATAATTGTTCTAATTTTCATTCTTTTAATCAACAATGATTTTAAACATTTTTATGTGACTATTGATAAATCCAATCTGTTCTGAAAACTATTTGCTCATATCTTATAACTATTTATCAGTTAGGGAATGGTTCTTATTTTGATAAATTTGGCTCAGTTCCCTATATATTTGAGAAATGAGACCTTTGTCAGAGAAATTTGCTGTATATTTTTTCCTAGTTTCCTGCTTTCCTTCTAATTTTGCTTGCAATGGTTTTGTTTGTACCAAAGCTTTTCCAGTTCATGTAATCAAAAATTATCCACTTTATTTCTAGTAATCCTCTCTACCTTTTGCTTGATCATAAATTTTTCCTTTATCCATAGATCTGACAGGTAAATTATCCTAATTTATTTAGATCACTCTTTATTTCTAAATCATGTATCCATTTTAACCTATATGGTATGAAAAATCTGTGTCTAAACTATACCTAGTTTTTGCTTTCCAGTTTTCCCAGTAGTTTTTTGTGGGATAGTTGATTCTTGAGGCAGAGCCAAGATGGTAGAGTAAAGGTAGGGACTTGTCTAAACTTTCCCCCAATTCTTCTAACTACTACATGCAGGCCTTGGGAGCCACCTGCATCAGCAGCAGCAGCAGCAGTTTCTGAAGCTTTCAGCCCACAGATAGTAAGAGGGACAAAATTTATTGGTCATAAGGAGATTGCAGAGGTCTCTTTGCTAACACTGAGGCAGAACTCTGTTACTTTGCTAATACTTTGATCACAGATCTGGGTGGCAGTTCCAGAGTGAGGAGGAACACTAGCACACCAGAGCTTTCAGCCACAGTGGAGCCACAGTGGACCCCTCCTCAAAGTTCTAGGGCAGAGAAGAGTGTTTGTGGTCACTCACAGACCATAACACAGGACAGGAGAGTAGTATGCACACTTCTCCTTAGATTATATCATGAAAGAACTGCAAATTTATAGGTCCCTATAAGTATTCCTGAAAATAGTTGCACAAAACCCCTGAAACTTGAAACACTGCACCCTCCATCCTGAAAACAGAGCCCTACTTTAACAAAGAGTTGAAAATCAAGTAATAGACTGGGGAAGTGAGCAAACAACAGAAAAAAATATTGAACTAGAAAATTACTATTGGTGACAAGAAAGATCAGAACATTGTAGGGAGACTCCTACATCCAATGCCTCCAAGAAAAATATAAATTGGTTTCAGGCCATGGAAGATCTTAAAAAGGATTTTGAAAATCAAATAAGAGAAGTAGAAGAAAATTTTGGAAGAGAAATGAGAATGACACGAGAAAATCATGAAAAACAAGTCAATAGCTTAATAAATAAGACACATAAAAATACTGAAGAAAATAACACCTTAAAAAATAAAATCAAATGGTAAAGAAAGTACAAAAAGTTATTGAAGAGAAGAATGCTTTAAAAAGCAGAATTGGTCAGACTGGGTGAGGGGAATCTACTGAAGAAAACAACTCCTTTAAAAGTAAAACTGGACAATTTAAAAAGAAGGACCAAGACTCACTTGAGAAAATAAATCCTTAAAAATTAAATTTGAGCAGATGGAAGCTAGTGACTTTATTCAAAATCAAGAAACAATGAAAAAACCAAAAGAATGAAAATTAGAAGGCAATGTGAAATGTTTCATTGGAAAAACAATTAATCTGGGAAATAGATACAGGAGAGATAATTTTAAAATTATTGAACTGCCTGAAAGCCATGATCAAAAACAAAAACAAAAAAACACAAATAAACCTAGACATCATCTTTTAAGAAACTGTCAAGAACACAGAGGTGGGAGGAGAACTGGTAGTTCTGAACACCTATTCATATCAGGAATGGCAACATTACATATATATCATGAAGGATACAGCACCCTCCAAAATCTATAAAGAAATAAGGGGGGAGAGATGGATGGATGAGAAAAAAAAAGGATGAGGAAAAAAGGCAAGGGTGGGATCCCTGTATGGGAGGAGGGTAAGTAATATTAAGCCAAGTCATGGAGCAGAATTCAATGAAAGAGTTGGCAGGGATAGAAAAGACAGGTGTGTATCTGGGGTGGGTATGTGTGTGAATGTGTATATGTATTTTTGTAACTAAATGTGTATATATAAATGTATCTTTTCTTAACTGTAGCTTGAGGGTAGCAGGGGAATAAAAAAGAGATATGTGTGTATCTATATGTGTGTGTATATATGCATATATTTACATATATATCCTTTCTTAACTGTAGTCTGCTTGGGAGTGAAGTGGGGGATGAAAGAGGGGAAAAAAATAATGTAAAAAAGATGTACAGCAGAGAACAAAAGAATAATATACAAGGAAGTAAAGAAAAGATGGACATTTGTGAATATAATTTCTTCTATATATATATGTTCTTAAATTAATATTTGTTGTTATATATTTTGAATCCTCCCTAATGTTCTGCTGGGCATATCACAATGTACTCTTTTGTTTTGTATTGATTTTCTGTTTTTCTTTTCTCTTATTCTGTTTCTCCAAAATAAAATATTACAAAGAAATAAAAAAATCATCAAGAAAAACTTCCTTGATATTCTAGAAGCAGAGGATAAAATAGACACTGAAAGAACCACCAATAATCTCCTGAAAGAGATCCCTAAACAAAAATTCCCAGTAATATTGTAGCCAAATTTCAGGGCTCTCAGAAAGAAAAAAATGTTGCAAGAAGCCAGAAAGAAATGAATTAGTATTTTAGAGCCACAGTCAGGATAACACAAGATTTAGCAGCCTCTACATTAAAGAATAATATGATATTCTGGAAAGCACAAGAACTAAGATTGCAACTAAAAATCACCTACCCAGCAAAACTGAGTATAGTCCTTCAGGGGAAAAATTGGATATTCAATGAAATAAAGGATTTTCAAACATTCTTAATAAAAGGACGAGCTGAATAGAAAAATTTGTCTTTCAAATACCAGTAAAGGTAAACAAGAAAGGGAAATAATAAGGAACCTAACAGGGTTGATTTTTTTTATATTCCTACATGGGAAGATGATAGTTGTAACTCATATGAACTTTTTCATTATTAGAACAGTTAGAAGGAGTAAAAATAGAGGACAAGATATTAATTGAATTTGAAGAGATGACATCTAAAAATAAAATTAAGGGGTGAGAGAGAAATGTACTAGGAGAAAGGGAAAGGAAAAGAGAGAGAATGGAGTAAATTATCACATGATAAAAGAGGCATGAAAAAAGCTTTTACAGTGGAAGGGAAGAGGAGAAAAATAAAGGAGAGTGAGTTAACCTTATTTTCATCTGATTTGGCTTAAAGGGGAATAACATACACTCAAATGGTTATAGAAATCTATCTTATCCTACAGGAAAATAGGAGGGTAATAGGATAAGGAAGAACAGATTAGAGAAGGAGTAATAAGAAGCAAAACACTTTTGAGGAGGGATAGAATCAAAGGAGAGAAAGAATAAAATAAAAAGAAGGGAAATACAGCTAGCAAGAGTAATTGTGGGGAAAAAAATGTAGCAAGTGTTTCTAATAAAGATCTCATTTCTCAAAGATATAAGGAACTGAATCAAGTTTATAAAAATAAAAGCCCAATTGATAAATGATCAAAAGATAAAGCCATATATTAAAAAATGTTCCAACTCACTATTGATTAAAGAAATGAAAATTAAAACAATTCTGAAGAACTACCACATACCTATTATATTGGCTATTAGAAAAGGGAAATGATAAAAGTTAGAGGGAATGTGGGGAAAATGAGACATTAATGCATTGTAGGTAAAGTTGTGAACTGATTCAACCATTCTGCAGAGTAATTTGGAACTCTGCCCAAAGGGTTAAAAAACTATGCATACTCTTTGACCTAGCAAAACTACTACTAGGTCTGTATCTCAAAAAAGATTTTTAAAAAATAAAAAGGAACTATATGTATAAAAATATTTATAGCAGCTCTTTTCTAGGGGAAAAGAATGGAAATTGAGGGGAATGTCCATCAACTGAGGAATGGCTAAATAATTTTTGGTATGTAATTACGACAGAATTAAAGTATTTTGAAGAGGACTAAAATGATATCCCTATGTTAGAGTCTAGTTACAAAGAATATCCAACTGCAGCTCATTAGACCCACACAATTTTGGAATGCTCTGCCACAGCAGAGTCCTTATGAATATTTGAGATGGCTTCTCTAATTCTGAGTATGTTATGTTTCCTTTGGGCTCATTCAATTCTGCTGAGAACATGTGTCTTCTGTGCCAGTGTCTCCCATGTCATACAATCGATTCTAAAGTTTTTTTCCCAAAAAATTTTGTTCATTCGATCATAAAGAAAATGTTCACTGGAAATTGTCAGTAAATGTGCTACAGACCCGCCATTTTCAGAAACAGTATTTGTAATCAGACTATGTCTTCCTATTGAGGATCCAAAGAGGGTTCTGGGACTACTCTTGCAGTAGAAAACAATACTTTGTCAATTTTAATTTTTTTTAATCAGTAAAGAAAAGTATTTCAATCTTTACTTTAAATTCTTTGAATTTTTTGTTTGTTTTTTCTTTATTAAAGCTTTTTTTATTTCAAAACATGTGCGTGGACAATTATTCAACATTAGCCCTTGCAAAACCTTGTGTTCCAATTTCTCCCCCTTCTCCCACTCCCTCCCCTAGATGGCAAGTAGTCCAATATAAGTTAAACACAGTAGAAATATATGCTAAATCCAATATATGCATGCATATTTATATAATTATCTTGCCACACAAGAAAAAATCAAATCAAACCAGAAAAAAATGAGAATCAAAATAAAATGCAAGCAAATAATAACAAAAAGAGTGAAAATGCTATGTTGTGGTCCACATTCAGCTCCCACAGTCCTCTCTCTGAGCGTAGATGGCTCTCTTCATCACTAAGCAATTGTCTCTAGTCTGAATCATCTCATTGTTGAAAAGAGCCACTTCCATCAGCAAATCTAAAGTGCTTAAGAGAGACCTTGAGAGTGCCCTTATATCATTTTTTCTGACCACCTTGTAAGCGCTTGCCCTCTGTGACTTCTCCAAAAAATAAATTTTGGCAAATATATTTTGCGCTTTGAACTATGTTGTGCTCTCTTCAGTAGAGTTGGAATCCTTAGCAGTTTAGTTTGAGAAAGGATCTGTGTCTGTTATCTTATCCTGCTAGATGATCTTCAGAATCTTCTTAAAACAACTTCTATTTCCTGCCATGACACTGGTATATGTCCAGGTTTCACTGCCATACAACAATGAGATCAGCACAGTGGCTCTATAGACTCAGTTTGGTAGTCTCTCCTACACTTTCCTTCAGAACTTCCCAAACACAGAGCTAGGTCTGGCAATGCATGTGTCAAACTCATTATCAATGTGGACATCCCTGGAAAGTAAGTAACTTATCTACAATTTCACACATGGATGGTGTGATGCTGGCTAGTGGAGGACATATGTTTTCTTGGTCTTAATTATTAGGCCAAAATTAACACAAGCAGAAGAATTGTTCCATACTTTGTTGTATCTCTGCTTCAGAGGTTGCATTGAGTGCACAATCATCTGCAAACAAAAATTATGCACCAACTATTATCTATAAGAAATGATGAGCAGCTTGCTCTCAAAAAAATCTGGAAAGATTTTCATGAGCTGAAGCAAAGTGAAATGTATTGTATACAAAGTAACAGCAATATTGTAAGATGATCAACTATGAATAACATAATTATTTTTAGCAATACAATGATTCAAGACAGCTCTGAAGGATTTATGTTGAAAAATGCTATCCATAAGCAGAGAAAGAATTGATGTCTGAATGCAGATTGAAGCATCCCTTTTTGGGTTTCTTTGGTATTTTGGGGTTTTTTTGGAAGGGGGTCTATGTTTTCTTTCATAACATGACTGTCATGGAAATAAACATATATTTAACCTATATTAAATTGCTTGTATCCTCAATGGGGGAGGGGACAAGAAAAAAGGAAAAGAATCTGGAATTCAAAGTTTTAAAAATGAATGTTAAAAATTGTTTTGACATGTATCTGGGGGAAAGTAAAATATTAACTTTTTAAAATATATATATAGTGGGTTCTTGATGCAAATGTTTGCATCTTTGGGTTTATGAAACATTATATTACCATGGTCATTTACTTTGGTACATTACATACCTTCCTTATCTATTTCAATGATCCACCTCTCTATTTTTGAAGTAGTAGCAGATTGTTTTGATGATTACTGCTTTGTAATTTATGCAGTTTGAAATCTGCTAGGCTGCCTTCCCTCAAAATTTTTTCATTGATTCCTTGATTTCATTGACTGTCATTTTTGACCTTTTGTTCTTTCAGATTAATTTTGTTACTATTTTTTCTAATCTGTAAAATAGTCATTTTGGTAGTTTGGTACAACATTGAATAAGTAATTTAGCTTAGGTAGAAATGGCCATTTTTATTATATTGGCTTAGTGTATCCATGAGCAACTAATATTTTCCCAATTATTTAGATATGTCTTTATTTATATGAAAAATGTTTTTAATTGTATTCTCTGGGGTTATCATAGCAGGGAAATTCCCAAATATTTTGTATTTTGTGCAATTATTTTAAATGTAATTTCTATCTCTTCCTGCTAAGTTTTGTTGGCAATAGACAGAAATGCTGTGGGTTTATGTGGGTTTATTTTATATGCTTCAATTTTGCTAACATTGTTAATTGTTTCAGCTAGTTTTTTAGCTGATTCTCTAATATTCTCTTATCTTTGGTAAGAAAACTGCAAATGGGGTCACAAATAATCGGAAACCACTGAACAACAATAATTAAATGCATGCCTCACCTTTCTCTGAGTCAACAATTTTTCTTTTTTCCATTTTAACACCTGGAAGTTCTGGGGCAGAAGATGTTCTTAAGCACTAAGAAAATCCCTCAGAGTTCACTAAGCAAAGGATGTCCCATTAACAGCAAATTTCAAGTAAAACTTCTCAAGTTTGGCATCCCCTCCAACATTTTCACAAAACATCTCAATCACCTCCTCTGTCCATCCTCTCAAATTTCATCTTCTTTATCCCCAACTGGGTACAGATAGAATGTTAGTTTTGATTGCCCAGTCCAAGGTATGGTAGTGGAAGAAGCTCCACATGGCAGGCGGTTCTTCTCACATTCCTCTTTGAACAATTTAGAGTCTGTCACCTTGTCCCACTGGCATGCCATGCAATAACTCTGAAAATGTTCTTCCCTTTTACAAAAGAAGCACAACTGTTCTCCCTCTCCCCCTTTTTTCTAAATCTCTCCTCCTGGCCCTTTTACCCTTTTCTGTTTTCCTGCCTTTTCTCTTTCATGGCTATCACTGAAATTTTCACTTTCTTAATCTTATCTTTTCTTTCTTAAGATCTTTCCCCTTTTGTCTTTTAAACACAAGCTGTCACGTTCTCCTGAGTTCATTAATAGTTTTCACATGCCAACCCAGGCAGAACTTCTGATTGATTAACTGCCAGAGACCATGTCCTTGGGGGACATGCCAGAGACCATGTCCTTGGGGGACATGCCAGAGACCATGTCCTTGGAATCAAAGAGCTAAAGAAGAATGTAATCGCCTGCACATAAATTCTGAAGCTACAACCTTATCGTAAACAAACTATACACCCTAAACTCCTGAGACAAGATGATGTGTGTCCCAGAAAATTGGCCCTATCAGCCCAGGTGCAAGATAACAATTAGGCTCCAGGATGTCTGCCACACATCTGGTGTGACATTCTTTACTTTGCTACCCCCCATTCAGAAATGTATTTAACTAGACCCTCTTCACTCATTAAACTGAGACTTTGTTTCACCCCAACTGGTCTCCCTCCTCATTTCTAACCCCATTACGTTTCAGGCATAGCCTTACAGACAAATTCCAGTCTCGGGACCCGCACTTTGATGGCCCGGTGGACGGGTCAATTAACCTAAGTTGGAGCAATTGCTTTTATATCACAATCATTTCACTGCCACATTAGGATGCCTCCGGGTTGAAGGGACATGTACTCTCTGATTCTTCTCTGACTGTTCCTTACAAAAGTGGCTGCTATGGTCTTTATTTCTGAAGGACGAAAATCCAGACTATATGGATATGAGAAAGAAGGGTAGTCTCTCTTTGAAAGTCCTGATGGAATGAATAGACCCCAACATAAGGCCATGTCCCTAGTAGCAACTCAGTATCTAGCTGGATCCCAGGGAGCAATACTGATAGAATTATCTGTCCCTAAATGGCCTTTGTGGAATTTCTTGCAGTTACAGGATTATCTTGCACCAAGGACCACAGTTATTTTATAGAATCTATAGCTTGGCCTCCAACCCCCAGGTATAAACACTCCTTAATCAGCAGTTGGCTTTCTGAGACAAGCAACTAGTTAACATACCTTGCTTTGAATCCTTTCCTTTAAAAAGTCCTCCTTTCTCCATAGTAAATAGTGAGTTCCACTAAGGAGCTTTGCCCATTTTATGGCATCATAATAAAGCTTTTGCACTTTGACTGGAAGATGACCTGAGCCTGTGAATTCACCTTTGTGACTTCTTGTTCCCCATCAATCCCACTCTGCAGGACCAATAATCCATTAGCATTAATTGTAGAATTTCAAGTCTGATTTTTTAACATGCTCAGGTCCCATAATTTATTTGACCAAATTTGTTTTCTACAATTAACCAAGTATCGATTTCAGTCCAAACAAGTCATAATTGTGCAAAGTCAGCTGTTTGTGCTGATTCGAAGTAACTCCATTTTAAAATCTTGCTTAGATTTTGGGTCTAAAGTAGTCTGTATAAAGTGACAGTGTGCATGTTCATTAATCCTGTCTCCATGATATTGTAATGAGGGAGAAAGTGAGGAGGTACTAATCCTATCTCCTCATAATTATATATATCAATCCAAAAGGAACTCAAGGCAGCTAGGTAGTGCAGTACATAAAGTGTCTAATTTTAGGTCTACAGTCAGGAAAACACATCTTTATGTGTTCAAATCTGGCCTCAGATACTTACTAGCTGTGTGAGCGTGAGCAAGTTAGTCAATTCTTTTTGTCTTAGTTTCCTCATCTGTAAAAATGAGGTGGAGAAAGAAATGGCAAACTACTCCAGTAACTTTGCCAAGAAAAGCCCATTAGGAGTCAGGAAACATTGGACAGGACTGAATAACAATCAAAATACTTTTGCCCTTATATGGAAGTTGTTTTCTATGAAAAGCAGAATATATTTGAACCAAGACTTGGCCCCACCCAACATCTCTGCCTCCAGTATGCTAAAATAAATTTTTGTTTTACTTCCTGAGTTTGCCCTAATGAATCTGAGCAAGGTAAAATAGAGATTTCTCTTCACTCTTTCCACTAAATACCAGTGCCACAATGAACATATAGCAATTACTAAAGAAAATCCATTTATCCAAAATGGTAACAAAACAGAAATTAAAGGAGGTATAAATAGAAGAATACATACTAAACAATACATAATGAAGGAGATCTCCCACTAGGAGCAAGGTAACAGTTTAACCAAGAAAGAAAGTTCTACATTTCACCCAAAGGAAAGTTCTCCAAAGTAGCAAGCTGAGAATAGAGAAAAGATGTAGTCTATCATTCACTTTTGTCTTTCCAGTCTTTTTCTGGAAGTGGAATTGACCTTTTCCTTCTTCCCTTTTTAAAAAGTCCTTAAGAAGACTTAAAGCTTAAAGAGACCCCCCAAATTCTCAAGAAGTCTGGAGTTTTCCAGCTCTCAACAACAATGCCCTGTCTTTCTTTCAGGACAAGATACTGATCTCCAAAAAGGAGAAAATTATATATTAATGAGCTTTGGGACAGGAGTTATACCTGTAAACCTGTCCTTGGTCCACATTTCTCTATATCTATTGAGAATACATCATCATACCTGTTCCACAGGTTTATAAACTTAGTCATTCTGGATTTTTTACCTTTTTATTTCCCTCATCTTTCATACCTAAGAAGTTTTCAAGTTCTGTAAATTCTACTTCTATATTTCTTATATCCATTCTCTTCTTCTCCTCCCAAAAAAATTATCCTGGATTAAGCCCTCATCATCTTCCAAAGGACTATTTGAGGCAGGAAGATCAATTAATAGATAGTAGACTAGACACAAGATGATCAGGACCTATACTCCAGTGGTAGCTGTGTGAGTAGATGGAAAGGAAAGTATTCCGATGTTGTGAAGGAAGAAAGGAAAAGATGTGACAATAGACTGGATATATGGAGTGAGTGAAAATGAGGAGCCATGACTGATATTGAGGTTTTAAGGAGAGTGACCATAAGGAGGATAAGAATAGGGAAGTTGGGAAAACAGAGGAATATTATGGGAAAATAATGTTTTCTGTTTGGGGGATGTTGAATTTGAGTTGTCTACAGAATATCCATTGGACGTATATAGTAAGTAGCTGATGATGAAAGACTGGAGCTTGGGAGAGAGGTGTGGCGATTAAAAAGGTTGAAGAAATGTAATTTCAGGGTAATTATTCTATCATTTTATTAATAAAGCCAACACATTTACTAATAAAAGAGTAATCATTTGGCTTTCTCTCTTAGACCTCAGACAATCATGGGGCCAGGCTCACAGTTTATATGGGCTTCAAAGAGTAGGTATTCTCTAGGTGGGAATCAATCCTGAATGGTTAACAATCAATGAGAGAATGATTATTATGACAGGCTCATGTCATCCTTGGACAGAAAGACTTATTTCTATGTCCCTATGGTCCCCAGCCTTGGGAAATTTAGACAAAAGCAGCTGTCTCCACCACATTTAGAAATGTCTGTCCCCACCCAAGCTTGATTGAATGGAATTCACCTTAGATTAGAGATTCCTTGTAAGATTGGGGTCAGATAGACAAAGTTAACTCAACCTTCAGAGGTCTTGAAAATAGAAAAGGGGAAACTCTGAATCTCCCCAAATCATTAGTTAATTTCCTTGAGTTAAAAGTTGTGAGGGCTGGATCTACAAAGAGATGATAATTAAACTAAAGGGAGCTAATGATATCATCAAGCAAAATAATACAAAGAATAGAAAAGGGTATAGGAAGAAGCCATTCACATTTAGTGGATGTGACTCAGAGGAAGCTCCAGCAGAGTAAATTGAGAAGTAGTCAGACAAATAGAAAAGAATACCAGGAAGAGAGTAATGTCACAAAAATCTAGAGAGAAGAGAGTGTCCAGAAGAAGGTGAGTATTCAGACACGTCAAAAAGCATGAGGATGGAGAAAGGCCATTAGATTTAGCAATTAAGAGAGCAGTGGTAATGTTGGAAAGGACAGTTTCAGTTGAAAGATGAACTAGGAAGCTGCTTTGCAGACAGTCTAGAAGAGAGTTAGAAAGGAAATGAAGATACCTAAAACTCATTCAAGGAGTTCAGCTGAGAAGGGAAGGAAAGGAAAGATATAGTATGATAGCTAGCAGGGATTTATAGGATCAAGTGACAGTTCATATTATTAAATGTGCCCGTAATAAAGGCTTATTGCTTTTAGCTTTATTAAGTTCCCAAATGGGAAGCCCCCAAAATGGGAAAATAAGACAGGAAACATGGTCATTCTATGCAATTTTTTTGAGCTCTGTCATATAGAAGGGTGACTTAAGATGTTATATTATTGTTTAGTCAGTCAGTCTTGTCTGACTCTTTGTGACCTCATGGATCATGGCATGTCAGGACCTTCTATCTTCCACTATTTCTCAAAGTCCATCCAAGATCATGTTTCTTGTTTCCATGATGCTATCTATTCATCTCATCCTCTTCTATCCCCTTCTCCCTCTGCCTTCAGTCTTCCCCAATATCAAGGTCTTTTCCAGTGAGTTCCTTTTTCTCATTATGTGGCAAAATATTTAAATTTCAACTTCAGTGTTTGACATTTCAGTGAATAGCTGAATTATTTCTTTAAGTATTGATTGATTTGATCTCCTTGCTGTCCAAGGGACTCTCAAGTCTTCTCCAGCACCACAACTTGAAAGCATAGGTTCTGCAATATTTAGTTTTTCTAATACTCCAGGTACACATTACTACTAGAAAAACCATAGTTTTGACTATATGGACTTTGTCAGCAAGTTGATGTCTCTGCATTTTCATATGCTTTCCAGATTTGCCAGAGCTTTCCTTCCAAAGAGCAAGCATCTTTTAATTTCATGACTGCAGTTTTTGTCTGCAGTGATCTTTAAATTCAAGAATATAAAATCTGACTCTGCTTCCATTCTTTTCTTTCTATTTGCCAGGAAGTCATGGTACCAGTTGCCATGATCTTAGTTTTCTTGATATTAAGCTTCAAGCCATCTTTTATACTCTCCTCTTTCACCCTCATCAGGAGACTTTTAATTTCTTTTAATTTTCTGCCATCAGCGTGGTATTTATCTGTATATCTGAGATTGCTGATATTTCTCCCAGCAGCCTTAATCCCAACTTTTGATTCAGTCAGTCTGGCATTTCACATGATGTACTTTGCATATAAGTTAAATAAATAAAATGAAAATATACAGCCTTGTTGTACTTCTTTTCCGATCTTAAAGCAGTCAGCTGTTCCATCTGTTATTTCTTGGCCCACTTGCAGATTCCTCATGAGACAAGTAAGATAATATGGTACCCACATCTCTTTGATGACTTGCCACATTTTGTTGTGATCCACACATTAAAGGTTTTACTATGGCTGGTTTTCTGGAACTCTTTTGCTTTCTCTATAATCCAGCCAATGTTGGCAATTTGGTCTCTAGTTCCTCTGTCTCTTTAAAAGCCACCTTACTCTTCTGGTAATTCTTGGTTCACATATTGCTAAATCTAGCTTGCAGAACTTTAAGCATAACCTTGCCAGATTGTGAAATGAGTATAGTTGTTTAGTAATCTAAACATTCCTTGTCATTACCCTTCTTTAGGAGTGGAATATAAATGAATTTTTTTCCAATCCAGTGGCCACTATTGAGTTTTCCAAATTTGCTCGCATATTGAGCCCAATATTTTAAAAGCATCATCTTTTAGGACTTTAAATAATACAACTGAAATTCCATTACTTCCACTAACTTTATTGTTAGCAATAATTATTGAGATTAAAATAGAAGAAGAGTTAATGCATGATTTTTTTATTCCCAGAAGATAGTGCATTCAATGCAGCCTCCATAGCTGAGATGCCACAAAATATGGATTGATTCTCTGCTACTTGTATTAAATCTGGCTTAACAACAAGAAAACACAAGTACTCCATCAGCCAGCAACACATCATCCACATATGGAACAATCAGTGGTTAAGTTTTGAATGCTGTGGATAAGTTCACTTACCTTGGCAGTATACTTCCCAGGGATGTCCACATTGAAAACGAGATTGACAAACACATTATCAGAGCTGACTCAGTGTTTGGGAGGCTTTAAAGGAAAATGTGGAAAAGGTAGACCATCTACCAAACTGAAGGTCTTCAGAGCCCTTGTGCTGACCTCATTATTTATGCCTGTGAAACCTGGATAGTATATGTGTCATGGCAGGAAACTGAATTACTTCCATTTGATTTGTCTTAGGAAGATTTTGAAGATCATCTGGCAGGATAAAGTATGTGACATTGAGGTCCTTTTTTGAACTAAACTGTCAAGTATTCAAATTGTACAGCAGAGAGTACAACATCAATGGGCTGCCCATGTTGTTTGAACATTTGCTTGCTTCAAGGACTATTTTATGGAGAACTCACACAAGATAAATGCTCACATGGTGGTCAGAAGAAGCAATACAAAGGCACTCTCAAGGTCTCTCTGAAAAACTTTGGAATTGGTTATGTAACCTGAAAAAAACTAGCACAAGACTGCCCGGCATGCTGTGCCCTCATCAGCAAAGGTGCTGTGCCCTATGAGCAAAGTAGAACTGAAATAGTTCACAAGTACACAAGATGCACAAATTTAGAAAATCCACCTCAAATGTTCACATGGACTATTTGTGCTTGACCTGTAGTAGGGTATTCTGAAGTCATTTGTATTGGTCTGATCAGCCACAGTCAGATACAAGTAACTTGACTCTCAATACAATGAAGTGATTTTATTCCTCTTTGAGAAACAAGAACAATAATTATTGTTAGGAATGCTTCCTAAGGCCCACTTGACAGTCTTCAGGATGTCTGGTTCTAAAAATTACACTATTGTAATTATCAGTGATGTAATGAGCTTTCTTATATAGGTCTTTTGTATATTCTTGCCACCTTTTTGAAATCTCTTTTGCTATTGTTATATTCCTACCATTTTTGTCCTTTGCGATGCCCATTTTTGCATGAAACTTTACTTTGATATCTCTAATTTCCTTGAAGAGACCTCATGTCTTTCTCATTCTATTGTTTTCTCCTATTTCTTTGCATTGATCACTTTTTAAAAATTTTTTAATTTTTCTTTATTTTCTACGGAATTCTATATTCAGTTGGGTAAGGCTTTCCCTTTCTCCTTTATCTTTCATTAAAGGTATTTATAAAACTATTTATAAATAGCTATTTCCTCAGCTATTTATAAAGCCTCATGAGACAACTATTTTGCTTCATGGCCCTTCTTTTTGTTTAGAATGTTATTTGTGCTGCCTCATGTATGAAATTGTGAACCTCTATCCATAATTCTTCAGACACTCAAAATACCAGATTTAATCCCTTAAATTTATTTATCATTTCTACTTCATATTTATAAGGGATATTATTTGGGTCATACCTATATGGTCTGATGGTTTTTCCTACTTTCTTCAATTTAAGTCTAAATTTGGCAATAAGAAGTTCATGATTTGCTCCATAGTCTTGTTTTAACTGACATATTGGGTATGGGTAAACTTAAATAGACAGGAATGAGCAAATTTAATTCAGGTGATCACTACATATACTACTATAGGCAAGAATCCCTTTGAAGAAATGGAGTAGACATGTTATGTTCGAACCTAGAAGTAAGTTTCTAGACAAGAACAGGAACAAAAGAAAGAAATCACAAAAAGATAAATTTTTACTTTGTGTACATGTAACAAATGTAGTAATGTAGCTATTATCACAACTTCTACTTGCCCTGATGAGTGATTCCCACATCTCAACTAATTGTTCCTTTTAGAGGAGCTTATAGGAGGGAGAAGAAGGATGTCTTTCCACTACTATAGCTCACTGAATGCTACCAGTATGAGTTCTCTAAAAACTATCTATTGACAATCAACTAATCCACTTTAAGCAGCTTTTAGAAAAGGATATTTACTCAGATGGTACAGAAAAAAAAAGCGATATGAAATACTCCCACAAAAGTCTGTGACACCTTCTCTCCCACCAATATACACAGAGTCTAGGAAAACTGGGCTCAATCTCAGGGAACACATCTGACACGGGGTAACATGGCTGCTGGTTGCTAGAAGTCCTTTTCTACCATTTGTGGGGTCCTCAAGAAGTTTCCCTAAGAAATAGTGTAGTTTCTTTGCTGAGATCCTTGCATGTTGGAAACAGAAGGCCCCTGCCCAGGTCCCTTTCTCATGACCCCAGCCCAGGTGCCTTTTCCCCCACCTTGCTGCAACAGAGTTGCACAGGTGGTCAAACAATTCTGAGAACTGCAACCAGGCAAAACAGTCTTGAGAATTAATCTTGAGTTGTCACCACACTATGTTCCTGCTCACTGGACCAGCTATAGCCCATGTTCTTTTTCCAGACCCTACCCTATTTCTCTTTCCCATGCTTTTGCTATATAAGTTGTATCCTGAGAGCAATAAACTGAGACCTTGGCAATAATCAGCTTGGTCTCCCTCCTCTTTCTTGCCCGTTTCTCTTTCAGGCTGGATCCTCCTCGACCCCCCACGAATAACTGAGTCTCGGTGGACGGGACACTTGCAGAGCCATGAATATTTCTCTAGTCTGTCTCTGGTTCCCAGTTAAAAAACTATCCTGCTATGAGTTGATTTCCAGATGCCTCTAGAAAAATCCCAATCCTCCAGACCTTTAAAGTTCATAAGGTCTTTCTCTATCTAAAAAGGGAGAAAGGAGAAGACAGAAGAGAAAAAAACCTAGACTGACATTAAAGTCAAGACCACTCTTTCTCCTTCCCTGCAGTCTTTCTCAAGAGTTTTACTGAAATGGGACTCTTGTTCCAATCTCTGGAATAATTTCAGTTCTCAACTAGAATAATATTTTTAGAAGACTCCTAGAATATGAGCAAATTTCCTCAGCTTTCCTGATTCCTGTGAAAAGTCATTCTAAAGATTTTTGTTCCATGGAACTACTTTAATTGGTTACAAAGACATTCGGGGGAAAGGACTTCTGGACAGGTCAAGGTAGACTTGGTGCAAACTTTTGAATAATATACTAGAACCTTGGGACATAGACAGGGGAAATCATACCCTTATCATGATCCTTGACTTCTAGAGCTTATATTTCTAGATTGCTAAGAGTGGCCCTCTCCTGGTTAGATAGAATTTTTCTCTATCTTTGATTGAACTAAGATTTTATCTCATTTACAGCTGAACTCATGTATACTTTGGTATATTCTTAAATTCTAATACATGTTATTTCTCTTTTATGTTTACTGATTGACTTGGATAAATGAGCTTACTCATTCACTATTTGTGACAGTTTTGTATAACCAATATTTCTAAGAGGGAGCAAAGTTGTTGGTGCAGGTGCCATCTATCTTATACTTTACAAGATTGAGCCAAACTTCAGATTATGGCTCGTCAGATGGGCCACAAACTGAATACACAGAAAAGCTTGGACTGCTCTTCCTTCTCATTTAGGTGGGTGTGGATGTTACAAATATCCACCTGCTCTCAGGACTTGATACAATCAATTTCTCATTCAAGGAACTGCTTTTGTCAATGTAGTTTATGATGGCATTACTTGAAGCATGTTTATTTTCAATGGCTTAAAACTATGCTTAGACATTTGAAACACTGTATGAATTTCTCAAAAATTACTTCTCTAAATTGAGGATATAGTTTGAATTACTCTAAACATGCTGGCACACACGTTCCTGTACAGAAGATAGAATCTTATTATAAATCTATATCTCTGTTAGATTCTCTTAGGCTTATTTGACCTGCTATATCATGTCCCACAAGCTCCAAGCCCCAGACACAAGGAGAATAAAAGAAAATATAAGGAAAAAAAATTTTTACAAGATGTAATGTCAATCCCTATTTCCCAAGCATTTGAAAGTTTTTTCAAAGTTATTTTCCTGAAATGCAGTGCCAAATACAGTAAGTACTAATTTCAATTTTTTAAATGAAGAAATTCCAATCCCAAAAGGCAAAGTGAGTTGGGATTCAAAATCAAGCCTCTCACTCCTTTTTGGAGAAAAAAGTGATACCGTACATAAAACACCAGGCCAAGAGTCAGGAAGATCTGAGTTCAAATCCAGCCTCAGACACTTTATGACCCTGGACAAGTCATTTAACCTCTGTTTGTCTTAGTTTCCTCATGTAAAATGTTGATAAAAATATCACCTGTCTCCCAGGATTATTATGAAGATAAAATAATAAAACAATTGTAAAATGTTTAGCATAATGCCTGGCACATAGTAAGCACCACATAAATGCCAATTATGATTATTGAGAGAAACTATTATTTCTCTCTTATATTATTAATTATTATGCAACTAATGTCTAATCATCGAGTTAGAACCAACATTTTCCCCCTTTCCTACATCCTCATGCAGAAATCAACTAGTGTGGGAAATTTGGGGCAGAGATTTACCAGTCAAGATGGCTAAAATCTAATCAAAGGCAGTTAAAAAAAAAAAATTCTAAGTTTAAGTGAATGAGTAGATTTCTGTTCATGGTGTTTATTCAGACAGTCCTGGGAAAATGTGGATCCTCCCTTTTGTCAGACAGGTGATATGGAAATTGATAAATTTCTTTGACTAAGATTTGTATGCTCAGTGTCACTCTAAAACTCTCATTAGAATAAGCCTACTTCTTATTATAATGTTCATTCTCTCTCATTACTTGTTAACCAATCAGAGTCATTTGCCACCCATCCACCCTTCCAAGGCTATGTAAACATTGAATGGGTCTTTGGCATTCAAGTTACTGACACAATAACATGCTAGAATTATTAATAAAATGATTACTCAAAAACCATGTAGGTTGAACTTTTAAACATCACATTATTACTGCTGTAACAATAGAAATTTGTCCCATCAATGCTCTCACATGCCCCATTACTTTCCTAAAACCTATTGTTGTAGATAAAGTTTTGAGGGAAAATATTGCTTCATTACAACCCCCAGCCCAAAAAATTAGGATGGAGTAAGGCATCAATGGATAATAAGAGTACTATAAGGTAGAAATAAATATGTTGGTGCTGGAAAATACCACTCACCCAGAAGGGGTCTTAATACAAAGATACAGGGACACACCAGGAAGTTGCTTTTTAAAAAACTATATTGCAGGAAAGATTAAAGTAGTAATAGGACCACTGTTTGAGGGAGATAATTATAATAGATAATGGAAATAAGGCAGAGAATTCTAATTAAAATGGAGATATGAAGGGTCACAAGAGCCTAGCTCTCCCCCCAAAAAATTCAATAATGATTTTAAAGGGTACCAGAGTGAAAAATGAGCAAAAAAATTCAACAAAACAAGCAGTAAGCTTCTTCACCAAGCTCAGCACTGAACAAAAAGACAGTGAAACAGAGGTCTCACCAGGAAAGCCAGTAGAAGCTCAGGTAAACAGGCTGGAAGAATGTGGCAGTGCCCCAACAATAAAAACAACAATAATAACCAACTTTTGTCTAGCACTTACCATGTGCCAGGCTCTGCATTTTACAATCACTATCTCATTTGATCTCCACAACAACCCTAAGATGTAGAAACTATTATTATCTCCATTTTACAGATGGGAAAACTGAGAGATTAAGTGACTCACCCAAGGTCACACAGGTAAATTTATGAGACAGGATTTGAACTCGGGTCTTCTGGACTCCAGGCCCAGCACCCTATTCATTGCATCACCCAGCTGCCCCGACATGAGGAAAAACTTCTTAATAATTAGAGCTGCCCCAAAGCAGCTTCTTCACTGTGAATCTTCAACACAGGCTGGGGGATTGATTACTAGTTAGATGTTGGAGTCTCCAGTGCAAAGTTCTTATTCCAGTATGGGGGGACTGAGGTCCCTTTCAGCTTAGAAATTGTGCTTTGTCTTCTTCCTCCACCTGTAGGTCGGTTTCTTTAGGCACATATTCAGGCAGTTGAGGGTCTATAAAAATCCTATATTTCACTAACAGCCGGCACTGTGGACTGAGCTCCCCCTGGTGACAGAATCTTGTATCACATAAATCCAATTGGTGCTGAGGGAGCCTTTACAATGCCCAACCTCGGGAGTTTGATGGTGGAGGCACGGCTTCCTCCTACTTATAAAGGCCGTCAAAAAGAAATGCACGTGAGCATATCTTTTACACACAAAATAGAACAGTTCAAAAGCAGCATCTTTCATAATCGGCATCTCACACTTCAGTATCTGTCTTCTTCCTTCCGTCCCCATCCCTTCATTTTCCTCTTCTTCCTTTCCTCCCCTTTCTTCTCCTTCCTCTCCCTTCCCCTCCCTTTCCTCTCCTCCTTCTTCCTCTCCCTCTCCTTCCCTCCATTTCTCCCTCTCCCTTTCCTTCCCTTCTCCTTCCCTTCCTCCTCCTCTCTCTCCTTTTCCCTCCATCTCTCCTTCTGTCTCTTTTTGTTTCTCCAAACACACACATTCAATCAGTAACCAAGTTTTATTGATTATCCCTCCACTTTTCTTACATCAGTAACCTATTTAGTCAAATAAATGTAATAATTCATGTTTATAGTGTTTAAAATTTGGTTGGCACTTAACCTATATGCATATATTTCATTTGATCTCCATGGCCAGCCTCCTACTTTAGACCTAATTTGGGGAGTTGGGGCTCTTGGTGGCAGGGAAGATCATCAGGCCCTTTTGTCTATTTCTCCCACCATTTCAGCAAGAAATGGTTTCTAAATAGGTAATTTTATGGCAAGTCATTGACCATATCAGAAAAAATGAAGGAGAATCCATGATACAAAACTTTTGTAAAATCATAGACTTAGAGCTGGAAGAAAATTTAAGGCCATCTAATACAATTACTACATTTTACAGATGAAGAAACTAAAGGCAAGAGAGTTCAAGTGATTTACCCATGATCACATAGCAAACAATTTGAAAGTTCAAACTCAAATTTCTGGTTTCAAATCTACTATGCCATACTGCTATGAAAAAAAAAAAAAAGATCATGACAAGGACCAGTTGAGAAAAAAGAAAAGAAGTAAGGAAGGAAGGAAAAAAAGAAGGAAGGAAGGAAGGAAGGAAGAAGGGAGGAAGGAACGGAGGGAGGGAGGGAGGGAAGAAGGAAGGAAGGAAACGAGGGAGAGAGGGAGAAAAGGAAGGAGCGAGGGAGGGAGGGAGGAAGGGAGGAAAGAAAGGAGGGAGAGAGGGAGAAAAGGAAGGAGCGAGGGAGGGAGGGAGAAAGGGAGGGAAGAAGGAAAGGACAGAGGAAGAGAGAAAGGGAGAGATCGCTGGAGGGAGGGAGAGAGAGAGGGAGGAGATAGGAGCAAAGGAAGAACTATGGACTATCCATTCCTTTTATAGACCACTTATCTCTGCTGGTTCTGAGATGATATCTCTGATGATAAATATATTGAAAGAGCTTTGTAAGGCAGCTGGCTAATAGGGGTCCTTTCTGTGTTCTTATATAGATCTAGGCATAAATGGAAGAAGTCACTTTGGCTGGAGGAGTTACTCAAGAGCATATGTACTCCTACCTACCAGTAATCATTGCTCCACTTGAAATGGGTCTGGCCAGTTTATCCCTGGAATAGAAGTGGAATCCCAAAGAGTGACAGCACCAGGAAGAAAAGAAAGATATCACTCAAGCCATGACCTGCATCCAGATGTGCTGGTAAATGGTTGGCAAATGTTTAACAACTAGCTCCACAGGTAAAACATATGTTCCTATGATACACTTTTAAGATTAATGTATGCTAGTAATATTTTCTCCATTACTTTCTTAAGTTTAGAGAATCAACAAAACAAAAAATTAAGCCCTGATTTGTGGTTTACCCATTTTCAAGATGTAAGTATTCACACAATATTTAATAATCAGGCTCAGTCCCTCATTACCGCATACCCCTGCCTGCAACTCTCTTTACTTGCCATTGATAAGTACAGTAAATATGTCTGTATTGGAAAATATTATGTATGGACCTTCTTCCCTTGTCAAGGAGAGCCTAGGATTCCCCAATAGCTTTCTGCTCCCATTATTCCATGTAGGCACCAGGTAGATGAGTGAGTCCATCAGCACTTAGGTCTTAGATAGGTACTGTAAGTGGACTACAAAGGAAAAGGAAAAAAAGGTGGAGTTGTATTTAGCATAAATTAATGCTTCTGATGATGCTAAGCTATTTCCAAAAACAAACAAAAAGTTGTATATTAATACCAATATTTTCCCAACAATACCACAAGACTCCAAAGCACTAAAATTTCAGGTTATCCAAAAAACAGAAGTATATAAGCAGGTAACAGCATGTTGCAGCCATAATAGTTGATATTAGTACAGTGCTTTAAAGGTTGGGAAATCCTGAGGCAGCTTGTACTTTCTACTGACATTTCCGTAGCAGTTGCCCAATAAGGAAAGTTTCTGAGTGTTCTGTTTTGACCTCTCTAACTACTGTATAAATACTTGTAGTCTTTTGTCTTTGATAATCTTCTCTGTTCATTTTTTGTTCCCTGATCATGAACTCAGAGAAGGGAATTGGAGACTTATTGACTTCTAGCCATTTCTACTTTGAGCTGATGATTTGAGAGGAAGCTAGAATTAAAGAGAGAGAGAGAGAGAGAGAGAGAGAGAGAGAGAGAGAGAGAGAGAGAGAGAGAGAAGAGAGAGAGAGAAATAGGTCCTCAGAAGGGTGAAGAAATAAAGGACCCAAATATGCTTATGGTTCAATAAGAAAGAAAGGCAGAGAGCTAAGCAGAAGCTGAGTGAGTCAAGTCCTAGAGAACTCTCCCATGACTAAATTTTGGCTCCCTCTTCTGATTACATCTAGACACTGGACCCAAGGCTCCCACAGCTGACCTCTACAAGATCTAAAATCTGGTTCTACCTTCCATTCTAGTGATTGATGCAAGATTGGGGTATGCTAAAGTCAGTCTGCATGGACTCTAACTGCATGGGTTGTTTTTAATCTGAGTATTTACACCTCAAAGAACAATAAAGGCTACAAATCAGGGATTGAAAAATTATTTTTGATTAAGAAAATCATAGGAAAATGTTAATAATTCACATTAAATTTATATCATACATTTTTTTATAGAGAACCAGTTGTTATGCATTTGCCAGCATATTTCATGATATCACTACAGTTAGTTATCCTTCCACATTGCTGGAATTAGGAGTACAGTGTGGCCCCCTTAGGTATGGAAAATTCCCCAGAACTTTTGGGCTCTCTGTACCAAACAAGTCCAAATTATTATGGTATTAAAATAATATATGTTGATATTATACAATACTATACATGTATTTTATGCCTTTCTGAGTTTTTAATCTTTTTTTGTGTCATCGGCTGGCTTCATGTGTCACCTGCAGCTTCCATAAAACTCCCCCCAAATTTCCATTTAATTTCTTATGCCAATTTATGATATATGAAAATTGTAATGAAAACAGTCACAATGTGGAATTGGTTATTGTATATCCTTTGACCTGAACCTCTTTCTCTTATTCAGCTCTCCCATTCTCTAGCCCCTGGGTGTCTCAAGGTAGGCCTTATACTTTCCTTGTGTGAATAAAATATACTAAAATAAAAGCCTATTGAAAATAAATAAATATATGAATGAATGAGTAAATGAATGAATGAAGATAAGGAACTTAATTTGTAGAACTTGCCAGTGGAAGAAGTGGAAATAAATCCTAAGTCCCTCTTGACATCAAGTCCAAAGTTATGTCCACTAATCATGCTGTTTCTAACAACTAGGACCTAAGTGGTTTATAAGACATCATGACAGAAATATGTGACCAGAAAAGAAGTGGGAAAGAGACAGGAAAGCTATTTGTTGAGGTATGGATTACAGAAGCTATTCTGAGATCCACAAAATATTAACAGATTCCATCATAGTTCTTATGTACTTTTTTTTAAATGGAGGATTCGTTGAAGGATGCAAACAAGAATTGCAGAGGATGAGAAGGCCATGGAAGTAGAACTAGAAAAAAACTGAGATTTTTTTTCTTTTTCAGAAGTACTATCTACTTAGAGGTACAATTATGTAGAACTGAAGAGTGTTCCAAGGTTTGGTGGCTATTATCAGAAATAGGTGCTGCTGCCATAGAGCTTTCAAAGACCTCATCTATGGATAGGTAGTTGAGAAGACCAAAAAACAGAGGAAGAAACAATCTACCTCTAGAACTTGAAAGCTAATTTGAGTGAGAAACACAAACAGGTCTTCAAAGATCTAAACAGCCACTTCTTTCTCATTAATCAAACCTTCCATTTTCCTAGAATATGGGTTCTTAATTTGAGTTCATGCCCATGAGTAATTTCCAGGAATAGGTGATCTTAGATATGAACAAAATTATATTCATTAGTCTTTACCTGAAATTTAGCATTTTCATTCTCTGGTTGTCAATGTGGGCCACAAATGAAACCTATCACTTTGTCACCAAAAGAAATAACAGATATTTTTATTACATATTACAAGTCATATTACAAGTATTGAAAATATCTCAAAATTTGGAAATTACTATACTTATTAGACTTGTCTCTAGATCAAATATGATCACAGTTTTTCTATCAATAAAATACATTTCAATATAATTTGATTGCCTTTGTATTTTTATGTATTTTATATATTTTGAAATATTATTCTGAAAAGAGGTTTATTAGCTATACTCAGATTTCCAAGGAGATCTTTGATAATAGACACTAGGAACCCTTGCTTTGGAAGAAAACACTCTTTTTTTCCTTTCACTATAGTAAGCTTTAAATGAAATACATATAGCTTGAAATTTTATCTGGCCAACAGAATTTTATATGTCCTGATTAATGTCAATAATGAATCCCATGAAGTAGTCACATTATTGGATTTCAAACTGGATTTTTCCATTGAGTTGGAACCAATTACCATATTTTATATAATTATAACTTCTACTAGTATAGATTTGTATGCATGTGATCACTTCCTGGGATTTATTATTGGAATTAATCTAGTTGTTGTTCAGTTGTTTGAGTCATCTCTTATGACTCAAACATTATAAACCTATTAGGCATTTTCTTGGCAAAGATAATGGAGTGATTTACTACTTCCTTCTCTAGATTATTTTACAGATGAAGAAAGTGAGGTAGACAGGGTTAGGTAACTTATACAGTATCACACAGCCAGTTAGTGCCTAAGGTCACATTTGAACTCAGTTCTTCCTGACTTAAGGTCCAACACTCTATATATGGGATTACCTACCATTAAATGAGATCTAAATTAAAAATAACAAAGAACTAACAAGTTTTCCCATCTGGTTCACCAGAAGCGGGAAAAGTAGCCTTAGTAGGAGATAGGAAGATTTCCTGTTCTATCCCTAAGTCAACCCTTAGTAGTCTAGATCTCAGGGTAACTCTGCTAAAACACCACACAAAATCAATCCAAACCTTCTGATAAATGCTCATGGGTTAGCTATTCTCAGCTGTTCCATTCCATACTAATCTCTTAAATCCCATCTTCCCTCCTCTACAATTCTACAAAAAGAGGGTGAGACAAGCTCAAGAGTCAAGGTCAGCTCTCTTACAAGCCTCTCCACCCAAAAGGCAGATTATATAATCATTTGAAGCTTAAAATAATTCTTTAAAGTAAGTTGTTTTACTATTCCTATTTTACAGATTCATTAGGCCTAATTTTCTCCCACAGGCTGTCTCTGACCTTATCATGTCCTGTTCTCTTAATTGGCCCTCATCCCTTTTCCGGATTCCTCGAGACTAAATCCATCCATTTCTTCCACAGCCTCAATGACTGGTTCTTTCTTACTTCCCATCAAAGGTTAGATATGCTGGAATGAGAACTCGACCTCTTTAGCACCTCTGAGCATCCCTAATGCATGGAGGAATAATCCTAAGAACCTGATATAATGAAGTCCCAAGTCATAAGCACAACCTCTTCCAAGAAGTTCCAATATGCATTTCCTTTTCATGTCTTGGCCACACACAAAGCTCCTCTGACTTCTGGTCACATCCCTTGTCTTCCCTCATCCTCAGCTTCCTCTTGCTCTTAAATAGTTATTTCTGACTAAGCTGTATAGCCTTCTGGATGGTATGGGGCAATTGTGTCAGACTCAACAAGAACCAATGAATGACCCATAGAGAAGGATTCTTAAGGATCACATATTGACTTAGAAAACCATTTCCTGGATACAACTCTTATGTGCTTATCCCAGTATATGTTCCCCACCCACCATATACATTGCATGATCAATAAAATGAGCTTAAGCTCCTCTTGAAGAGGAGAAATTAATATTCATTAAGCAATTAAGCATGTGTAAGCTTAATTACAAATTTTGTCCTACTTTCTTGTCTTCATAACCCTCAGCTAGTTTAGTCTGGTTTAACTACAAATTCAAGATACTATATCTATAGCAATATGCTTTCTTAAAAGGATGTTCTCATTTGCATATTTCCATGAAAACAAAAGTTTTATCTCACAATATTATCTGTTTTGCTGTATTTTTACTTATTTTGTGTGATATACAAAAAGTTCAAGAGACATAGTTTTGGGGATAAGTGATCATTTTCTAATTATACAAGTATGTAATTAATAAAAGGAGTCAATAGCACTATCAAATACCAAAGACCCCTCATAGAATCCATTCGTAACTCAGATTGGTTAAAAAGTAATGAGAGAATGAATACTATATTGAGAGATGAGCCTATTCTACTGAGGAGCTAGGGGATGGACTTTGATCACTTTTGTTCCCAGACCAACACCCAGCCTATTTTAGGCAATCTAGACAAACAATCTACCCCCACCACCTAAACTTGAGTGGAACATAATGAATTTCCCACCTTGGGTTGGTCTGAATAAAACTGAGGAGAAATTAATCCAGTTATCAACAAGGTCCCTCACAAGCTGGCTTGACATAGTAGAGAAAGAGGATATATAAAAGGAAAAAATCCTGCATTTCTCCAATAATGTGAGAATTAATAATATTTTTCTCATTTGTTAAGTATTTTCTAATTACATTTTAATCGGTTTGTCTCCACTTTGGAATGCTGTAAACTACAAAGATGTGCTTATAGCTGGGAATACAATAATAAAAAGACAGACAATCCCTGCTCTGAAGGAGCTGACAACCTGAAGAAGACCATACACAAAAGAAGACAGGAAAGAAAGGGGATGGGCACTAGGTGGTACTAAGCACAGGGATATCTTATATATAGATATTATAGATAATGATTATAATAAATTTAATTATAGATAATAACAGATCCCTCATACTTCTATATAAGATTTATATCTCTATATCCATTATATACTATCCTAATTTGGATATTGTATATTTAAATATGTTCAATATAAATTGGCTCATTACCTTTGACTACATTATATGTAAATCAATAGAATTTGTATGATATATATACCACTATACCTGGTGTGATTAGCAAGAACTGCAATTTTTTTGCCAGGAAAGAAAATATAAGTTAGACATTCTCAATGGAAAGAGAACTGCATTTTCCTTAGAACTATTAGAAAGCTCAGAAATAGGCCTGATGGGATAAAGTTAAAACTAATTTGCCCATTCAACAGAGGAAGACTTTGCTTCTTTCTTTCTTTCTTTCTTTCTTTTTTTTTTTTTTTTTTTTTTTTTTGTGCTGAGGCACTTGGGTTTAAGTGACTTGCCCAGGGCCACACAGCTAGGCAGTATTAAGTGTCTGAGGCCAAATTTGAACTCAGGTCCCTCCTGACTTCAGGGCTGGTACTCTATCCACTGTGCCACCTAGCTGCCCTGAAGACTTTGTTTCAAGGAGGATTCAATTCAATTTACTTAGTGCACAGAGACACAATAGCATGTTAAGTTTGGAGAATGATTTGTAAGTCTAATTTGACTAGAATGTAGAAGTCATGAAAGACTATAGTATAAGATTAAGCTGGAAAAGACGATGGAAACCCAATTGTGTACATCCTTAGAAGTTTTAAAAAGAGTTTTTTCTCCTCAATGCTATGGAATCGAGGAGCCCAAGTCTATGTGGATAAATGCCCAATATTGAAGCAACTCTAATAGGCATACAGCCTATTTTTTAGCTATCCTAAATGGAATGAAGGAAAGAAAAAAAACTTTCTGATACAACTGAGATAGGGGACCAAGAAGATTTTAATTCAGAACTGGCATTAGACACTTAGCTGTTTGATCTTGTTTCAGGTTCCTCAACTGTAAAATGGAGACAATAACAGTAGGATTTTTCTGAGGATATGGAGTGAGGATGCCCATACTCTGTTCCTGAAAGATTTGGTATTGGGTATCAAACTGGACTCTTTGGTAGACACTGATGAGGTGGAACAAATCCCTCTGGACCTTCTGGACACCATCCAGTGGCATGAGACTGAACAGGACTCACAGATATAGCTAGACTTTTTCCTAGAGAAAAAATGAGCAGATTGAGGCAATACCCTGACTTCCTCAGATAAAGGAAGGAATAGAGGAAGCCAAAGGCCAGGAAAAGCAAATAAAATAAAATAAATAAGTATGAACATAGAGGATAGCATGAGAGATGGAGAGAGCAAGACACCCTAGCAAAACTGAACTGGCACCTTGGAGAGCTAGTGGCTGCCAAATGGTTAATATCTGGATGCCCACCCAAAGAGCTGCAAGACCTGTTTACTATTGTGAAAGAGAAAGTAGGCAGAAAAACACATTGCCTCTCTGCATTGGGGAGAAGCACTGGACTTGCACCACTGGCAGGATCTCCAAATGGAGAACAAAGTCTAGGAACATGATAGGCCCCTAGGTAAAGAGCTGCCTGGAAACCTATACCCCTTCACAGTCCTCACTGTCCCTGGTTCCCATAAAAACCAACAGTCTCCAGCTTTATTGAATACTGAAACCACTGTCTCTCTTCTATCCAGGAACCTTTCCCTTCACAAGGGTGCTGGTGTTGGTGGGTTGGAATTATTAATTTAACTGATATGTTTTATTCCTTCTGCATATCCCCTGACCCAGCTAAAGTCTATTTTCGCTTGATAGTTCCCAATTCACTCCCACTGACCTCTCTGTAGCCCTACTAGGGCCCAAGGACTTTGCTGGCAAGGCCTAGAGAACTTCCTCCTTCCAGAGAGACTCCACTGTTGGTTCTATGGATGGCTTCCTTCCTGGAGCCATGGATGCCACTGGGATATCCTCAGCATGACTGTGACACATCTGATACTGAGCTGTAACTGGGCCATTGCACCCCAGATCTTGCCTTGACATTAGAAAGATTCCTAATGATGAAAGATGCTGCCCATCTTCAGAGAAAGAACTGATGGATCCTGAATGTAGATTAAAGATATTTTTTCTTTAATTTCTTTATTTTTCTTGGGGGATTTTTGTTGGGTTTTCTTTCACAACATGATTTACATGGAAATGTGTATTGTATGACTATGCACATAGAACAGGTCAAATTGCTTTCTTTCTCAAAAAGGAGAAGAAAGGAGGGAGAGAATTTGGAATTCAAAATCTGGAGGGAGGGGGGTAAGGAATGTCAAAATTGTTTTTACATGTAATTGGAAGGGATAAAATATCAAATATTAAAAAAAAAAGATTCCTGACTCATAGCCTTCAGTTATAGAGTGGACCAATGGATGTTCTCAATGGAATGATTTACCAAAATTAATGTAAAGGTTGTTCCAAGAAATATGGTCTGATTCTTTTAAGGACTCTTTAAGACTTCTCCCACCTGAGACAAAATCAGGGAAGACTTCTCTAGGACCAAGGAGGTTTAATCAAGATTTACAACAGAAACGTTAGATGGTACTCAGTCTGAGATGAGACAGATTTCTTTCATTTGCACATATAACAATCTTCTTCCTAATAGATTTTAAATTGTTAATTTGCTTTTCCCTTGTAAATAAATCATAGAATATGTATTATTGTGTGGAACCAGAAGAGAAAAAAGGACAGAAGAATGAAGATCCTGAAAAGACCAAGAGAGTAGCAATGGCAGAGAAGAGAATGTAATTTGGATCCAAGTTAATTCTAGAAAGAAGCAGAAAACAATTAGCCTCAAAGGCAAGGGTCTTCTGTATTGGCTCCAAGTGGAGATGAAGTTCAATACGTCTGGGATGAATCTCACCCAGGTAGATTTTACCTTAATGTGACGGAGAAGATCCTCCCGTGGTGAAATAGATTATCTTGGAAAGAAATGAGCGCCCCATAACCAGAAATGGTTAAGCAGAAACTAGAGCATCATAAGGATTTTGTCAAAAAAATTTCCGCTCAGATATTAATTGGATCAAATGATGTCTGAGATTTCCTCCAGCTCTGATATTCTAGGATCCTACAACAAAATTCATTTGAAAAGTTCAAGTCAGAAGGAAATCTTATGAAAAAGAGGTGGAGAAATGTCACGTGTGTTGCTAAATGTGGCCATTGTGTTGATTATTATTGACGAACTATTTTCCCTTTTTTATCATTGTAAGTACTTGTTTCAAGGTGAAGCTCACTGATTTGGGGGGAGGGAAGGAATCTATTCAAAGATTAAAGTGTCAGGGGACTGGTGCCCCTAGGTGACTTTCCCGTGCGTTTCTATTCCCCAGGATTGTGGGCGTCCCCTAGGGAAGTCCTAGTGTCGGGCCACGCTTCCAGCCGCCCCAGATCTTGGGCACAGAGCACACTAAACGGCTGGAAGGGGACTGTGACCTCGGATAAGTAATCGCTACGTCCTCGATTTTATTTCCTGAGTCCTTTTCTGTGTCGGAGGTCCTGCTTCCCCACGCGTTAGTGGCGCCTCAGAATTCCCCCCGCATCAGGGATCCCTACCCGCACGATGCTCAAGTTCCGGGAACTGGCCCTTTAAGGTCTCACTTCAGCCTCGGGGCCTGAGAGCTGGGCAGCACCCCCAGGCCAGGATTGAGTCCTGGGTGTGGGGGCACGTCACGGATCCGGGGAGCGGGGCCTTGAGCAAGAAACGGGATGGGATGGAGCGGGGGGTTCCCAGAAATAACCCCGGGACTGAGCCCGGAGGTAGAGAAACAGGAGAGACCGAGGGACGCAAGAGAAACCCACAGAGAAAAGCGGGGGAGAGAAACAGGGAAACAGATCCGAAGGGGCAGAGACGGAAAAGGGCGATTCAGGACTAAGAGAGAGAAGGGAGGTTCAGAAGGAGACGCTGGAGAGGTCAGAATGGGGCCGCCTCTGCTTAGGCAGCGCTCCGCAGGCCCCCACCATCAGCGGACCTCCGCCCCAAGCTAGCGAAAGAGGATGGGCCCGGCCTGGGACGGACAAGGGGACTGTCTTGTTCTCCGGCGGCCGCCAGGTGGCGCTGTTGGGAGCGCGGGGCAGCCGGGGCAACGCGGAGGAGCGAGAGCCGAGGAGCCCGAGATCCGCAGGTTCACCGGGGACACCGGGGCGGGAAGGGGAGGCCTCCGCCGGCGTGGGTTTGGATCCCGATTTAATGCTCCCACGAGCCGGAGGACAGGGCCACCCTTGACATCGACAAATGGGTGTTATGGGCCCTTACTGCGACTAGGGAGCCCCCTACCATCAAGGCTGCCCCGGGGCCTCCGGCTCCGACGTGCCCCGACGTCCTGGGTCCTGGGCTCCAAGTTCCGCTCCTGGTCATGACACCCTGTGTTCCCAGTCTCTGCCCCACAACACACACACTCCCGGCTCAGATAGCCTGTGTCTGAGGCCCTCGTGGCTCTGATTCTCTATCTTCCATGTTCTAAGGACCACTAGCCCCAGCCCTCAGCCCTGACTTCCTGCTTTCTAAGTCCCACCCCCAGCTCGGTCATCCAGTGTTCTCTGTTCTAAAACCGGTCCCAGGTCTGACATCCTCTGTTCTAAGGTCCCTCCAGGGCTGGCATCCATACTGCGTAGTCCCTCCTTGGCTCTGACATTCTGCGTTATAAGTTCTAATAACCCTCCCCGCTCTGACACCCCGTGTTCTGTGTTCTAAGGGCCCTTCCATCTCCAACATTCTGTATTATTCTTTAAGCATTCTTCCAGTTCTGACACCCCGTGTTCTGTGTTCTAAGGGCCCTTCCATCTCCAACGTTCTGTATTATTCTTTAAGGATTCTTCCAGTTCTGACAGCCCGTGTTCTGTGTTCTAAGGGCCCTTCCATCTCCAACATTCTGTATTATTCTTTAAGGATTCTTCCAGTTCTGGCACCCCGTGTTCTGTGTTCTAAGGGCCCTTCCATCTCCAACGTTCTGTATTATTCTTTAAGCATTCTTCCAGTTCTGACACCCCGTGTTCTGTGTTCTAAGGGCCCTTCCATCTCCAACGTTCTGTATTATTCTTTAAGCATTCTTCCAGTTCTGACACCCCGTGTTCTGTGATCTAAGGGCCCTTCCATCTCCAACATTCTGTATTATTCTTTAAGGATTCTTCCAGTTCTGGCACCCCGTGTTCTGTGTTCTAAGGGCCCTTCCATCTCCAACGTTCTGTATTATTCTTTAAGCATTCTTCCAGTTCTGACACCCCGTGTTCTGTGTTGTAAGGACCCTTCCATCTCCAACATTCTGTATTATTCTTTAAGCATTCTTCCAGTTCTGGCACCCTGTGTTCTGTGTTGTAAGGACCCTTCCATCTCCAACATTCTGTATTATTCTTTAAGCATTCTTCCAGTTCTGGCACCCCGTGTTCTGTGTTCTAAGAGCCCTTCCATCTCCAACATTCTGTATTATTCTTTAAGGATTCTTCCAGTTCTGGCACCCCGTGTTCTGTGTTCTAAGGGCCCTTCCATCTCCAACATTCTGTATTATTCTTTAAGATTCTTCCAGTTCTGGCACCCCGTGTTCTGTGTTCTAAGGGCCCTTCCATCTCCAACATTCTGTATTATTCTTTAAGGATTCTTCCAGTTCTGGCACCCCGTGTTCTGTGTTCTAAGGGCCCTTCCATCTCCAACATTCTGTATTATTCTTTAAGGATTCTTCCAGTTCTGGCACCCCGTGTTCTGTGTTCTAAGGGCCCTTCCAGCTCCAACGTTCTGTATTATTCTTTAAGCATTCTTCCAGTTCTGACACCCCGTGTTCTGTGTTCTAAGGGCCCTTCCATCTCCAACGTTCTGTATTATTCTTTAAGGATTCTTCCAGTTCTGGCACCCCGTGTTCTGTGTTCTAAGGGCCCTTCCATCTCCAACGTTCTGTATTATTCTTTAAGGATTCTTCCAGTTCTGACACCCCGTGTTCTGTGTTCTAAGGGCCCTTCCATCTCCAACGTTCTGTATTATTCTTTAAGCATTCTTCCAGTTCTGACACCCCGTGTTCTGTGTTCTAAGGGCCCTTCCACCTCCAACGTTCTGTATTATTCTTTAAGCATTCTTCCAGTTCTGGCACCCCGTGTTCTGTGATCTAAGGGCCCTTCCACCTCCAACATTCTGTATTATTCTTTAAGCATTCTTCCAGTTCTGACACCCCGTGTTCTGTGTTCTAAGGGCCCTTCCATCTCCAACATTCTGTATTATTCTTTAAGCATTCTTCCAGTTCTGACACCCCGTGTTCTGTGTTCTAAGGGCCCTTCCATCTCCAACATTCTGTATTATTCTTTAAGGATTCTTCCAGTTCTGGCACCCCGTGTTCTGTGTTCTAAGGGCCCTTCCATCTCCAACATTCTGTATTATTCTTTAAGCATTCTTCCAGTTCTGGCACCCCGTGTTCTGTGTTCTAAGGGCCCTTCCATCTCCAACATTCTGTATTATTCTTTAAGGATTCTTCCAGTTCTGGCACCCCGTGTTCTGTGTTCTAAGGGCCCTTCCATCTCCAACATTCTGTATTATTCTTTAAGGATTCTTCCAGTTCTGGCACCCCATGTTCTGTGATCTAAGGGCCCTTCCATCTCCAACATTCTGTATTATTCTTTAAGCATTCTTCCAGTTCTGACACCCCATGTTCTGTGTTCTAAGGGCCCTTCCATCTCCAACATTCTGTATTATTCTTTAAGGATTCTCGCAGGTCTGCATTGTGGTTCTAAGTTTTAAGGGCTCTCAGCTCAAACATTCTTTATTGTTCTATCTTAAGCACTCTTCCAGGCCTGATATTCTGTATTCCATATTCTAAAATTCCTCTAAGCTCTGATAGTCTTATGTTGTAATGTTCCTCTCAATTCTGCTATTCTGTCTTCTGAGTCCCCTCCTAACTCTAGCATTTTAGCAATTTTGGCCCATTGTGGCTGCCCTGACATATCCCTTGCTCAACAGGGCAAAGAGACACCTGCACAGGGAAGAAAAGGACTGAGGAAAGCTGAAATGAAGTAAATACCCATACTTTCTCTCCCCAACCTACCTACATCATTGGGCTCTCCTCATGTCAACCTCCTTTCTTCCTCCTCCCATTCCAATTTCTCACCCTTCTTCCCCCTTCTTTCCTTCCCACTCCCCTCATTTTCCATCTTTCTTTTTCCTCATCCTACTGTCTCCCTCATCTCCTCCCTCTTCCTTTCTCCTTTGTCACCTCAGAGGCCTCAGAAGCCCCAGCCCTTATTTGGTCAGTCATTCCCTTGCAACACTTTCAACAATTGATCATTCATTCTTGCATTAAAGATCCCCTGGCCAATTGGTTGAGTCCCCAGTGAGGCAGCTTTTACTATTCACAGGTTGTTGTTTGTCTTTGTTCCATTGGGCAACACAGTTCCGTTCCCTCCCTTCCTTCCTTCCTTCCTTCCTTCCTTCCTTCCTTCTTCCTTCCTTCCTTCCTTTCTTCCCTCCTTCCTTCCTTCCTTCTTCCTTCATTCCTTCCTTTCCTCCCTCCTTCCTTCCTTTCTTCCCTCCTTCCTTCCTTCCTTCTCTCCTTCCCTCCTTCTCTCCTTCCTTCCTTTCTTCCCTCCTTCCAACCTTTCCTTCTTCCTTTCCTCCTTCTTTCTTTCCTTCCTTCCTTCCCTTTTCTACTCTCTCCCTTCTCTCCCTCTGTCCATACAGGGAATCATACTCATTCCTTCAGGTGCTCTACCCAAATATAAATTTTGATCGATGAAACCTGGAAAGACATTTTGGGATTTACAGCCTAGATTTCTTTCTTAGGGCTCATACCTTAAATTCAAATCACTAAGACTCTCATTGATTGACAATAGGTCTCAGTCCAAGTTTGAACTTGATCAGTGTTTTAGCCCTAATATCCCAGAATGAGTATAAAGAGCAATTATTTCTGTTTTTGACCAGAAACCCTGAGGACCTTCCCTTCCCAGATTGATTTTTTTTTACTAAGTAAAAAAGGCCATCCTCTACTTATTTCTTACTCATCCTTAATCACTGATTGGATGTTGTATCAGTCAAACTGAGACCTGTTTTAAAGGCCAAGTTCTCCCACTGTATCCAGGGCCATCTCCAATCATCCTGATCTAAAAAATAGATCAATGGCTGTGGGGGAGACAATGAGGCAGATCACCTTGCACAGCCTCCACTTAAATTCAATTCACTTGAAAATCATGGCATCAGCTCCCTGATGTCATGATTCTCTGAATGAAGGACAAACAACAAAGATCTCCTAGTGAGGGAAAATTCATTACCCATCTCTCTCTCTGTCTGTCTCTCTCTCTCTCTCTCTCTCTCTCTCTCTCACACACACACACACACACACACACACACACACACAGAGAGAGAGAGAGCCCATTCCACTTTTGGATAAGATAGCTTCAATTCTTAGGAAGTTATCTTAACCCTCCCTACCCCCACATTGGCCTCTTCCTTCTCCTTGTGTCCAGTATGGGTGGAGTACCCCATTTCTGGACATGACTCACAGCAAAGATCTAGAGCTCCTCCTCATTGTGGAAAGCATTTTGTAGAGCAGAGGGCTCTGGGGATAGTGTTGCCTTCCCACTTTGAGAATTTCCATTGAGCAATCACCTTTGACCCAACTCCAGCCCCATTCTGCAGAAATCTTGTTTTTCAACTGCCTGGCCCCATACCTAGTTAGAACAAGTGACTTCATCCATGTGGGCATTTCTGCCACTGACACAGATTGCAAGTCATTGACAGTCAACAGATTCGAGATTTGGAACTAGAAGGGACTCATCTCCTTAGGAGATAAGGCTGACCATGTCATTTCCTTTTCAATGGTTCTACCACAATTACTGTTGTCAAAAAATCTGTCACCAACTAGTGTGGAGCCTCTGATCTACTCAGCTTAACTTAACACATTTATTAAACACCTAGTACATACAATAAGAAAAAAATGAAATCATTCCTGCTAGAAAATAAATATTAGGTAATTTGTAAAGAGAAAGAGTACAAAGAACTGAGGGAATGGAAAGAGGCTTCCATTAGGAAGTGGCACTTGGGTGCTTTGAGCCACAAGAGAGCTAAGGTTTCTAAGAAGAGGGAGGGAAATTCAGGAATGAGAGCCATCTTCACTAGGCAGGGACAAAACTTGGAGACAGGAGATGGACTACTTTGCCCTGAAACTACTAATTCACATTAGCTAGAATGTAGAGTATAGGAAGGGAAATGGTATGGAAAAAAAAATCTAGAAAATTAGACTGGAGGCAAGAATGTAGGTACCAAGCTAGGAAGTTTATAATTTATTCTAGAGGCAATGGGGGGGTCACTGACAACTCTCTGAGCAGACAAGTTCCGTGTTTGACCCTGGAGTCAGAACAAGAGTTCAAATCTGGTCACTTACTAGCTGTGTGACTTTGGGCAAGTCACTTAATCCTGTCCTCCCGTCATTAATCCTGTCACCTCAGTTCCTCATCTGTGAAATGAATTGAAGGAGGAACTGCAAAACTACTATAGTATTTTTACTAAGAAAACCCCAAATGGGGTCGTGGAGAGTTGGGCATGATTGATTGAAACAATAACAACAAAAGTGGAAAGTCTCTGGAAAATGGAGAGACTTGAAGTAAAAGAACAATTAGGAAACTATTAGTCCCTTCAAGAGGTAACAAAGGATTGATCTAAAGAGGAAGCCATGTGAGAGGGGAGAAGATGGAAGAGAGAGATACTGTGTAGTAGGAGCTACAAGCCTTGGGAATGTGTTGGGTGGGGGGAAGGAGAAAAGGTAAAGGAGAGGAGAGAGTCAAAAATTACCCTGAAGTTTTCACAGAGGGTAAAGGAAATATGGTGATGAACTAAATAAAAACAGGTAAGTTTGGAGGAGGAATAAGTTTAGGGAAGACTATAACAAATACACAGAATCACAGTTCTTGGAGCAGGAAGGGCTTTCAAAAGTCACCTAGGCCAATTCCCTCATTTTGCAGATAAGGAAACTGAGACCAGGAAGATTAAATAACTTGCTCATGGCCATATAAGTAGTATCAGATGTGGGAGTTGAATCTGCAGCCTAGAATCCATAACTACATAGCTCCATAACATAAACTCTTTCCGCTATATCATGCTGAACATTTCAAGTTGGAAATGTCTGTGGAACTTCCAGTTGAAGAGGTCCAACAGATAGTTGGCAATGTGGAATTAGAACCAGGGAGAGAGATTAAGACTGAATATGTACATTTTGGAGTTGTTGACATGGAGATGAAAGCTGAATTTATAGGAAAAGGAGTTTGATAAGATTCCTGCAAGTGTAGAGAGAAGAGAAGATGGGATACAACAGAACTGTAAGGTCTGGAGATGGATGGTGCTAAGAAGTCAGAGAGGATTTGTCATGTAGAAGGAGAATCAGGAAGAGACCAGTGTCACCAAAGCCAAGGAATGAGAGGGCATCTCTCTCTCCCTTTCTCTCTTCCTGTCTCTCTTCTTTCCTCCCTCTTTCTTCCCCTTCCTCTCTGTATCTCCTTATTCTCTCCTCTTTCTTTTTCTCCCTCCCTTTCTCTTTCTCTCTCCCCAGTCTTTCTCCCTCCCTCCTCTGTTCTTTCTTCTTCTCTCATTCCTCACTCTTTCTTTCCCTCTATTTTTCCATCTTTCTTTCCTTCTCCCCCTCTCTTTTTCCTTCCTTTCCTCCCTCCCTCTTTCTCTCTCTCTTTTTCTCTTTATGTGTCTATCTTTCTGTCTCTGTCTCTTCCTTCTTCCCCCCAACCCCCGCTTCATTCTTCGTTCTTCCTTCTCCTCCCCCCCCCCCGTTTCTCTTTCTCTCTCTCTCTCTCTCTCTCTCTCTCTCTCTCTTCTCTCTCTCTCTCTCTCTCTCTCTCTCTCTCTCTCTCCTCCCCCTTCTGTGTTCTCAGCTTCAAGGATAATAACCTTTCCTCCTCCTCTTCCTCCCACTGGGATGCCCAATGCCTATTTGTTCTATTATTTTCTGAGACCTGGAGTCTCTATGTCTCTCTTTAAAAATAAAAACAAAAACAAATTTTAAAAGCTAGTCTATCAACTCTGGTTTAACCATAGCAATTAACTCCTAACAAGAATGAACAAAAATCAGAATTGGGGAAACTGGAATGTTGCAAGATGTTCTGAAGGCCAGCAGTTACCATCCCATGTACAGCTGGCCTTTCTGGATCTCAGTGGCACTTGGCCTAATTCTTGCTTCCTTCACTGACTCAGCTCTTTAGATTATTTTATAAAGAGTCCACCTCCACTCAATCATTCTGGCTTTCCCATAACATCCCCCCAAAAAAACTCTCGAGGTTTTAATTTTCCCCACATCCTTCATCCCAACCCTGTCATCTAGATTCATTGACATCTCAGAAGATTCATCTGCCTCATGATTTGATCTTAAATCTTCTTTGCTTCAGAGCGGGAAGTTATCATAGGATCATAGTTGAGAGGGACCATAGCGACCCTCTAGAAAAAGCCCTCTCACTCTATATTTAAGGAAACTGAGATCTTAAAAAAAGGTGACTTGTCCAGCTAATGACACAGACAAAATTTTAACCCAGATCCTTCAAGTCCGGATTCTATTCCCATTGTATCTTGTTACCTCCGTATCTTAACTCATTCTGTGAGTTAGTGGTAAGGGAACAACCTGCTAATGGCTATTGGGAATCTAATTCTGACCAGCAGAATAGATCCCTTCATGTTAGAGGATAATAACAATACAAGGAGACTGAAAGGCAGTAGCATTCTCTGACCTCTCTCCTCTTTCCTCTTGCCTCCAATTTATTTTATTCCCAATTCATAAGCAACATCTGCGTCAGTAAAGGCTGATTTGCAATTCTTTCAAGTATGTTATGATTCACAGCTGTGGGGACTTTTGGAGAACCTACAACTCCTTAATGGTACAGTCCCCTTTAACCCTTTATAGGCTTTCTGGGGCCTAACAAGACCCAGGCATGTTCTTAACAAGTTAGGTACCAATAAATCAGACCCTTCTTCAGCTCTAGCATCCTCCTTGATTGGGGAGGGAGTCAATATGAGACTAACAACCCAACTTTACTGCAAGAAGCACAATTCTATTGGGCTGGCTGCAATGTTTGGATGCCAAATGTACTTTTGCTAAAAAAAAAAAAAAAAAAATTATTTCATGGAGAACTCACACAGGGCAATTGCTCACAAGGTGGTTAGAAAAAAGACACTCTCATGGTTTCTATCAAGAACTTTAGAATCGATTTATGACATGGGAGCCATTGACACAGGACCGCCCAGCATGGCATGTCTTATCAGAGAAGGTGCTGTGCTCTATGAGCAAAGCAAAACTGAATTAGCCCAAAAGAAATGTGAGGTGAGCAAAATTAGATTAATCATCCCAAAAGTTCATATGGATTATTTGTGTTTGATACAGATGTGGCAGAGCATTCTGAGTTCTTACTGGTCTAATCAGCCATAATCAGACACACTGTAATTCGACTCCAACATAGTGATGTCATTTTGGTCCTCTTTGAAAATGGATAGCAACCAGCCAATGACAAGTGTCTAAAATGAGAACTGTCCCCCAGATATATATCTTCCCTTCCCACCTTGGGACTGCTCTGTGGTCCCTTACCTGTAGAATCCCAGTAATCCTCTAGGGCAAAGATTCTTTAGCTTCTCTGTGTCTTGGACCTTTTAAGCACTCTGTTGAGGCCTATGAATCCTTTTTTCAGAATAATGATTCTTTTTTTAAAATTCCTAATTGAAGGAAATTCTAAATTTCACTTAGAAGTCAATGAAAATAAAAAATGCAGTCTTTTCCCATATAAATTCATGGACCCCAAACCAAACAATTGAGCTTGTTACCTGCTTCCCACCCCACCCCACCCCCACATCTCTGACAGCCAAGCCCTCAAGAGAGCAGAAGTAGTTGTTAGAAATCCAAAATATGGAAAGTGAGTCGGCTGATTAATAAAAAGAGATTTCCCCTTCTTCTTAGCTGGCTGAGGAAGACTGCCCTTTGACCCTGTCAGTCCTTCCCTGCCCGTATGGTGGGTGTTGTTGGTTGATATTATATGAAGAAGTTAGACCTTGGGAGAATATGGGAACTGAAATTTCCATCAGCTAGATGGAGAGGAAGACTTTCTTCCCTGAATAGAATTGGGGATCTTTCCCAATCTCACATGAGTAAGCAAGATGTGAGTAACAGATGAGCTGCAGTGAGTGACAGATCACAAGAGACTTCAAAAGAGCAGATTGCCCAATAAGCCCTTCTGTCAGCTCTTACCCTAAACAAAATGGTCCCTTTTTAGGCCTGGGGCTGGGACTGAGCTCTTTTATCCATCTACCTCTTCCAGAGGGAAGTGGCAAGGTACTTCCAAATGTGGGGTCTCCCTTGTTATAGACAGATACACAAGGGATCACTTAAATATTAAGTCTTTCCCCTAGTCTATGTACTCTGGGTCCTCTGATTAATCTTCTTTCCTCAGAACATAGTAGTAAACCCCATTTCAGATGCTAACTAGCCATTTGACGACGGGCAAGTCACTGAACCTCAAGAAACCTTGCTTTTCTTACTTATAAAATGGGATGTATAGAAACCTTAAGAGGAAACATGGCAAGCCAATGGAAAGCTTGCTGCCTCAGAGTTAGGAAGGCTTGACACTCTGACACATTCTGGCTATGTGATCTTGGACTGGTCACTTAACTTCCAAGCACTCTAGGCAGCTCTCTAAGAATATAAGTTGCAGAAAAGGTGCTGACCTGCATTGGTGGATGGAGTGTTTCCATTTAGGAATTCTTCATACCTACGAAATCACAAGCTGTCTGGTGGTACAGTAGATAGAGAGCTAAGACTAGAGTCAAATCCTGCTTAGATATTTACTAGCTATGGGCAAATCACTTAGCTACTTTCTGTCTCATTTTATAAACTCTAAAATGGGGATAATAAGAGCACTTAGCTTCACCCTGGGCAAGTTACTTAACCTCTGTGTGCCTCAGTTTCCTTGATTGTAAAATGGAAATAATAGCATTACCTTCAAGGATTATTATAAGGTTCAAATAAGATAATATTTGTAAAATGCTAAGCATAGTACCTGGCACAATCATGGCTCTGAACAAATCTTTGTTCCTTTCCCTATTTCAGATACTTTTAGTATTTACCTCATAACATTGTGGTAAGACTTAGATAAGATAACATAAATAACATACTTTGTAAACATTAAGGTGCTATATATAAAATATAATTATTATAATTATTATTCTTTATAATATTATTATTCAAGTAAGGTAATATTTGTAAAGCACCTGGCACAGGGTAAGCACTTAATACATGCTTTCTCCCTTTCCTTCCCTCTTCTTTTTACCTGCAAGCCTGTGCCATCCCATGGTATGGTACTAAAAAAAAAAAATACTTCCTAAGGAGTAGAGAGACCAGGGTCTTAGCTGTAACCCTCACATTAAGTGACCTTGAACAAGACCCTTTCCTTACTCTGGACTGTGCAAGGAGGGTTTGGAACAAATGTCTTCTGAGGGCCCTTTTTACCAATCTATGATCTAAGGACTCTTCTAGGATCCTACAATCCCATACCTTCTAGTCTCACAACCTAAAGAGACCATGCAGTACCTTGGCTAAGGGGCTGAACCTGGCTTATAGGGTTTCAGCTCAGATCCCACTTCTGACAGCTGCACTTGAAGTGTGACACCCAACTCAACTTCTGTTTACCTAAGGCAAATTCCTGGGAGTTATTTGCTAAATCCCAGTAGGCTTGCATTCTGGGCCAGTGGAAGGAATTCCTTGCCAAGAGTTTCCCAATGGCTGTATATTTTTACTACCCAGTGGACATTAACGTCTCAGAAGCTCAATGTCCTTCTCTGTTGAATGAGTTGGATGAGATAAAAGTTTAAGGTCCCATGGCTTCTACGGTTTATGATCCTATAACCCTAGGTCGACAGTCAGTCAGTATTTATTAAGTGATTACTATATGCCAGGCATTCTAAATGTTGGGAAAAGAAAGGCAAAAATATAGACTCCGCCCTCAAAGAGTTCAGATTCTCATTGGAAGCACTTGGTACAGTGCCTGATACATTGTAAGCACTATATAAGTGTTATATATTATAATAATGATAATAATAACCATTCTTGTTTTTAATGGGAGAGAAGCACTCTAGTAGCATTGCATTTTCAGAATGGGGAATTCCTAGATGCCCTCAAGGCAGTGTAAGAGAAGGGAAAGAACCCTTTAATAGGGGGATGGAACTCTCAGAGATTCTTAGGCAGGACATCCCCATCAAAGCCATCTCCATGACTCCAGTATCCCTCTGAGATATCCCAGGCAAATCCAGGAGTTAGAAAGAAGTGGGGGAAGAAAAAGAATAATACCTATGAAAATTTGGGGGGGGGGAACAAAATTCACCCTATTCATAGTGGATAGAGTGCTGGATATGGAGGCAGAAAGACCTAACTTCTAATCCTGCCTCTAATATTAGCTTTGTGATCCAGATGAATCACTTAATCTTTATTGTCTGCCTCAGTGTTTTCATCTGTAAAATGGGGATAGTTATAGCAGGGTTGTTGAGAGCATCAAATGAGGTAAAGGACTGGGTAAACGCTGGTTATTGTTATTTTCATAAGTCACTGATTCACCAGCATCACCACTGGCTGATTATGGCTGTGCTTTCTGGGAATTCTATCTAGCCCAGAAGCCTGCTATACCAGGCATACCTAAAGAAATGGAAGGATGGGGTGGGATGGGAAGGGCGAAAATGGAGCAGATTCACAGAATATAGGTGTATTGCTGGGGAGAGCAAATAAAGGCTTTATGCTTATTATTAATTTTTATTCACACTTCTCTAATGTTTAAAAGTTTGAAAGTGGTTAAGATTATGAAGAAAGTGCTTTCTTCATAATGACCCTGAAAGAAAGATAGTGAGATTATTATTTTTTCATTTTGTAGATAAGGAAAGTAAGGCTTAGAAAGGTTAAGTGCTTTGCCCACAAGGAAACAGCCCAGAAATTTTGAATCCAGGACTTGAACTTCCAGCCGCAGTTTCTTCATATGCAAAGTGAGGGAGTTGGATTAGTTGGGCCTTAAATCCTAGCTTTCAATCTATGACGCTGTGATCCGTTTATCTCTCTGTCCCCGCCAGTTTCTCCCCACCCCCAGCACTGCAAGGTCTTCAAAGGAAGTTCAGAATTTACCCAGAAATCCCACGAGTAGCCATCAGGGCAAAAAAAGGCCCTCACACAATGAGAAAATCTGTTCAAGGTCAGGGGCGGGGATAGAGAGGAATCTAATGTACTTTCCTGATGGCTATTTTAAAGGGACTGAGAAAAGCGGATCTCACAGCTGAATAACTAAACTACCTTTCTCCACTATTCCTGATCCCATAACCACCTTCCTTCTTGCCTCTCCAAGCTCCCAAAGCCTTCTTCCACAGCCCAAGTGGTCATATCCCATTTATCAATGTTCTTCCTAAAATGGGGCATCCAGAAGGGAACAGGAACCAGATATGATCTGAACAAAGAGAGAATGACTGGCAGTGACGCCTCAGATATTCACTGCCTGTGTAACCCTGGGCAAGTCACTTAATCCCTGTTTATCTCAGTTTCCTCATCTGTAAAATGGGGAAAATAATATCACCAATCTCTCAAGGTGATCATGAGGATCAATGAACCAAGACTTGTAAAGTGCTTAGCAGGGTGGCTGGCTCATAGTAAGTACTCCATAAATATTAGCTATTATTAGCTACTATTTTCTTTTTTTTTTAATAACTTTTTATTGATAGAACCCATGCCAGGGTAATTTTTTTACAGCATTATCCCTTGCATTCACTTCTGTTCCGATTTTTCCCCTCCCTCCCTCCACCCCCTCCCCTAGATGGCAAGCAGTCCTTTACATGTTGAATAGGTTACAGTATATCCTAGATACAATATATGTGCGCAGAACTGAACAGTTTTCTTGTTGCACAGGGAGAATTGAATTCAGAAGGTAGAAATAACCCGGGAAGAAAAACAAAAATGCAAGCAGTTTATATTCATTTCCCAGTGTTCTTTCTTTGGGTGTAACTGCTTCTGTCCATCTTTGATCTGAATTAACTCTCTTTATCGAAGAGATCCACTTTCATCAGAATATATCCTCAAAAGGTATCGTTGTTGAGGTATATAATGATCTCCTGGTTCTGCTCATTTCACTTTAGCTACTATTTTCTAAGATTCTTTGATTCTAGACTTTCTATAGAAGTAGGGAAATGAAGTAACAGCAAGCCTGCATAATCCTCATCTCTATTTCCATAGCATTTAATGGGTACAAGAAGTTCCTCCCAAGAACCCTGTAGGGCAGCAACTACAAGAATCACTATCCCCATTTTACAAGTGAGGAATCAGAGGCTTACATAAATTATAATAACCTGTAGCTGGCCACACAACTAATGGGCTCTGGGCTAGAACTTAGAACCAAGTTGATCTTCTGACTATTTATACAGCGAGAGGATCAGAGACATGAGCTAATTACCCCTCTCAACCCATTTGTAGTCTGGCGACAGAGGGATACCCTGATCTTTGTCCTTGGGCTAGACCCAAGCTGCTCAGCTCTCATATGCAACTAACAGTCCTACGAGGTAGAAAATTAATGACAGTCCACAAACTGTCCCTGAATGTCATAGACGATCAGAACTAGATAGTCTTAGGGGCAATCTTAGATAGCTTCTTATTTTGCAGTGGATTAAAGTCAGACAGTGAGTTATAGGACAATCTTAAAGGGGGCTGTATTCCATTCAAAATTCTTTCCTCATATGATCTTAACAGATTCATCAGGCAGGCAGGGCAGGGATTCATATGTCCAAATTACAGATGAGAAAACTGAGATCCAGGGTACAGAAGTTATTTTGTGCTAAATTCTAAAACCTTCTGAGTCCCAAGCTTGAGGTCTATCAACCAGGTCTTAATGTTTCTCTATCTGTACCGGCTGCTCTTATACTGTAGATAGTGCTTAGAGTACTACTGAAGACCAAGAGAGGAACAAAGGGGCAAGAGCAGAAACTGGCAGGTCAAAATTCCCTATAAGTGCCCATGGTGCAATGGAAAAGACTCTCCATTTAGAAGCCAAGGTCCTGGGCTCAGGATTATTTGTGTGGCCTAGACTTAGAATTAGTTCTATGTGGTGACTGCTACTATGGGGGGTTGAGAGGTGGGAGGGAAGAATGAGTAACTGAAGTTCTGCAAGAACTGAAGTTCTTTCAGGGTTGTCAGAAAGTCACCAGGACACTGTGGATGTGGCACAAAGAAGGTGGAGGCTGGCCTGGGGCCCGTGGATCTGGCAGCATGGAGAGACATTAGTTGTGCTGAGTATGTGTGGGAGGAGAGGATGACTAGAGAGCCAGCAGCTAAGACTTTATAAGGGAGTGTCCCTTACAAAGAGAGGAAAGGGGAGCTGCTAAAATTGAAGCCTGAGGCAGAACATTCACAAACAATAATCTGGCTGGGGAGCCTAAAAGCAGGTGAGTGCAGGGGTTTGCTTCAGAGCTTCTATCCCTGTAGAGGTGTGATGATGTGTGCTCCATAGTTCTGCTACCAATTCCCTGGTGCATTAAAGTTACTACCTAAGTGTTTGACCTGTGGCATTAAAGTTGCTAATTAAGTATATGCCCTGATGCATTAAAATTACTGATTTAAATATATGCCCTGATGCATTAAAGTTACTACTTAAGTGTATGCCCTAGTGTACTAAAATTCCTGATTAAGTATTTGCCCTAGTGCATTAAAGTATTACTTAAGTATAAGTCAGAACGACATGAGCAGCAATCAAAAGCTGGCCCATCAGATTTTATTTAACATGCCTTAACTGAACCGTCACCTGCTGAACTCTCCTCTGGTATTGGGTTTTCAAAAGGATGGTGTCCTGGGTGCGGTGAGAGGGGTTCCAGGGTATTAAATGATGGTAAATGGGGCTCGCTCCAGGGACTGAGGGAATGGGAGACAGGTGGACAGGAAGAAGGCTCCTGGAATTGTCTGACCTCTCAGGACTGGAATGATTTCCTCTTCCTCTCCCCACTTCCCCTCTGACCTCCAGTGTCCCCCAGGGTCCAGTTGGGGAATGGGAAGGAAGAGAAACGTGACAGGCACTGTGCCAAGACCAGAGCCCATGTACAGGGAAGGAGGAGAACAATTGTCTCAGCTGGGAGCTGAGTCGGTCTGTCTATCCAACACGGCTTCCCTTCCTTCTCTGGCATCCTTTAGCTCAGCCTTTCCGGGACGCTGCTGCCATCCCATCTCTGGCACCAAGACAACCGAGACAACAAATCTCTGGCTAAGAGACACCACTGACCACACAGCTGTCGGAGCACAGAGCTGGGCTGCAAGGCTGTCCTGTGGGGATGAGGGTCTTTATTACCATCCTGATGGCTGTCCTGCTGTGTCTGGATCAAGGTGAATGAGGGATTGGGCACTGGAGTTGGGGGTGATGAGTAAGAGGGAGCAAAGGTGTTAGACGGGGGAAAGGCCTCTCCTCCTCAGGAGAGAACAAAAGTGCAGAGAAGTCGGGAGGCCTGGGAGAGGGGGCTAAGGCTTCCTGCTGGGGAGCTTCCAGCAGGCCCACTGGAGAGCCCGTCATTGGAGAGCTGCGTTGTTAGTAGAGCAGCCTGTGGGACCACAGGGTAAATGGAATGAAGGAGGGACTGGAGGTCAGAGGACTGGAGTTCTGATCCCAGTGCTGCTATTGGCCTTTGAGAAATCACGACTCGGGACTCAGTTCTGCCTCTAAATACAGAATGTTTCACAGGAATTAAGGCAGTGTTAAGCCATGAAAGCATAGCAGGACACTATGATTCTCTGAGTCTGATGCTATTCTAAAAGCCAAGAAGGCCATGAATTGGCTTTCGCAGTGAATCTTCAGGAGAAACAAGGCTCGAATCTTGACTTCCCAACACTGAGTCCAATGCCTTTCCATAATAGAAAATGTCATAATAGACATGTTAGGGTTAAATTGTTAAGGACCTTGAGTAGCAGGCAACAGGGAGCCCACAGGCATTCGGGAGCTAGGAGGAGACTAGAGGAAAGTGGAATTTACAGAGGAGAAAGTAGATAGAGCCCCTTAGAGGTCCCACCAGAGACCCTAAACTTTTTCCTGGGACCACCTAACTCAGACCTATATTTCTCACTTTGGGACAGGGAGTGAACAGAAGGAGACAAAGTCAATAGATGAAAGCACAGATGAAGATTACGACTATAAGGATGATGATGATGAAGATGATGATGAGGATGAAGTTGAAATCAAGCACATTCCCTATGAAGGTACAAATCTATCCCAAATCCTCCCTGCTCCAGCCCTCTTCCCCTGGGACCTACGGAGCTGCAGTGGGAAAAGAAGCATGCAGAGATAATTATTATTCCCACAATTTGGGCTTTAAAGGGGTACAGACAAGAGTAGGGGTACAGACAAGGGTGGGGAAGGAGGGAAGGCTTCCTGGAGGAAGTGATTTTTAACCCCTTCACCGCTTGTCTTAGCCATCTCTGTTTATCACAGGGTTTGAGTGGGGGTAGCATGAGTTCAAGAAGCAAAGCCAGGGGAGGACTTTCCAAATACAGAAACAACCTAAGCAAAGAAAGGCACAAAGAAGGGACCAAGTGCCTTTTTGTTCAGTCAGTCTGAAGCAGAGAAATCGGTACTTAGAGGGGAGTGAGCTGCTTGGCAGAGCTGGAACAAGCCATGGGTGAATGGAGCTTTACCTCAGGAGGTTGCCTTTGATGGGAGAGGGGAAGGGGAAGACCTTCTGCCCTGGAAAGGCATCACTCAGTACTTTCCCACACAGCAGCCACTGTCCCACAGCCCTCCAGAAGCCTCCCAGAGGCACAGGTCCTCCCACCCACCCCACCCCACTCCGGCATTCCAAACCAGGGCCGCTTCCACTGCAAAGGCCCGAAGCCTGCTGGGTAAATGGGCGAACTGTTTTCTGCAGACACCTCCGGTCCTCCAGGTGAGATCACTGGACAGGGCCAGCCAGAGAACAGGAAAGTTCACGCTTAAGACCAGTAGGTAGTGTGCTCCATGCTGACTGTGCACAAAGTGAGCTCCCACAGGGAGGGGACCAGGGAGCTGCAGCCAGTCAGAGATTAAGCACCAACTGTGCGGGGCGCCGGGCAGAGTGCCGAGGAGACAGAGACAGACAAAAGGCCACTCCTGCCCTCAAGAAGCTTACATTTACAGGGCGAGACAAAATATAAGTAACTGGGCAAGACACAGATGGAAGGTCATGTCAAAGGAAAATGTCCTAGGATCTCAGCAAGCATCCCAAGAGCAGTGTCTGTCATGAGCAGGAGGCCGGCAGAGGCGCCCTCAGGAGAGAGGAGACGGCACATGTCGCCTCCACAGCAGGGTGACACAGAGAGGCAGCTAGTTGGCAGGGTGGATATGGCACTGAACCTGAAGCTATAAGGACCTGAGTTCAAATCTAACCTCATTTACTAGCCATGGGACCCTGAGGAAGTTAGGTAACTGCCTGCCTCAGTTTACCTACCTGTAAAGTGAGGCTAATAATAGCACGGACCCCCTAAGGATTGTTGTGAGGATCAAACAAGATACCATTTATAAAGCATTTTGCAACCTTCAAAGCACATGGTAAATGCTTTTATTGTTTAGTCATTTTCAATCACATCCTATTCTTACTGACCCCTTTTGGGAGTTTTCTTGGAAAAATACTAGAACCCACTTTACAGAGGAAGAAAATGAGACAGTGTTAAGTGACTTGCCCAAGATACACAGTTACTAAGTGTCTGAGGCTGCATTTGAACTCAGGCTTTCCCAACTCCAGGCCTAACTGTCCACTGTGTTACCTAGTTGCCCTTGTAAATGTAGCTATTTTATTATTAAGGGACATGTGCTAGGGAATGGGTAGGTATTAGAGATCCCTTCCACCTGGAGAGATTTGGGAAGGCTTTCTAGAAGATGTTAAATTAGAAACTGGTTTCCCTGAACATTTTTGTATTTTAAATAATTGTATTTCAATATAATTGGTTCCCTTTGTGATTCTATGTTTATTTTATTCATTTAAAAATGTTATTCTGAGGAGGGCCCATAGGTCTCATCAGGCTATCAAAGAGGTCCAGAATTTTAAAAAGCTTAAGAAGCCCCTAGTAAAAGGATGAGAAATATTTGGCTAGCTGAGAAAAGCAGGGATATGAGCCAGTCCTGGGAGCTCTGGGCTAGGGGAGAAAAGGCAGGAAGACAGTCCCTGCCCTCACAGCTGGCAGCTTGGCTGGGAAGGGAAGAAAAAGACACGGTTAATTATAACATAAGGCAAGAAGAGAGAGGACCAGGCACTGATCTTGGAGGGGTTCAAAAGAAGGAGGAACAGCTTCCCAATGGGGGTTGGAGATTGCAAATGCTTCTTGATCATAGCAATCAAACCAAGCCTACAAGGAGCAGTGAGTCAGTAGGGATGATGCTCTCTGGGGTGGAGTAGGGAGGAAAGAGTAAACAACTTCCACTAAAAGTCCAAATAAGTAATAGCAGCTGTATGGGAAAGGGAGCTCAGAAAAGAGAGAAATGAGCAGAAGGCAGTGTGGGCAGGGAAAGGGAAATGTGAGCTTCTCATTGAAGAGAACCTAATTCCTTAGAGCAATTTAAGGTTTGCAAAGTCCTTTCACAGCAATGTGAGATAGGTGTTACAAATACTGTGATCCCTATTTTACAGAGGCGCAAACTGAGGTTCAGAATAAGTAAGACAATTATGCAGAGTCACACGGCTCCTAAGGGTCAGAATAGGGACTCTTTTGTCTCCAGTTCTAGTGTATTTCCTACTAAAAGTGAGGCAGGTGACCTTGCCCAGCCCTCCCTCACAAAAAACCCAGTTCATTCACATGTCATAGCATCTCCTCCCTGTGTGATCGGGGTCCTCTTCGAGAATAAAAGACAAATAACAAAAATGACAACAAAAAAGGGGGGATCTTTTCATAAAAGAAGAGGAACAGGCAGAGAAAGCCCCCATGATGTGATATAAGTAGAGTTAAGAAAATCTGGGTTCAAATCCTGCCTCAGACCCCACTAGCTGTGAGACCCTAGGGCTTCTCTAGATCTCAGATTCCTCAACTTCAATTTGAAGGAGGTTGATCCAGACCAACTCTAAGGTTCCTTTCAGCTCCAACTCTTTGACTTCAAGATGAGGATTGAACTTTATCTAGAGGGAAGAAAAAGTGAATGTCCCCCTTCCTGGTGACAGTAAGTGGACACTGTCCTCGGACTGTCTTAAATTCTGGCAACGAATGGGGTTAAGCATTTGGCCAGTTCCCAGCTGGCTGACTCCCAGGGCCCATTGTCTGCCTTTCCCCTTCTTCCTCCCAAGGCTCTGTTCTGATGTTATCTGAAAGCCTCTGCACTTCTTCAGTTCAACCGAATTCAACAAAACAAACACTTGAGTAAATGCCTACTGTGTGGAAGGCCTTGTAATTATCTGTTGATTCTTACCCTCTAACCTCTCTTTTTACATATCTTAGAATTTCTCAGCTATATTTATTAAGAAATGAAGTGTTTTAGCATAATCTTTGTGCATATCCTATTCCCTAGTTGGACATAGAGCTTTGTGAAAGGAGGGACAAGTTTTTGTCTAAAACTCCAGCTCCTCTCAAAACCTGAGATGGTAGTCTGTGCACAGTAGGCATTAAGTGCTTGGGGAATGTTTTGGGTCCTATTTTTTAAATCTAATGGGAGGACGGATAAAGAAACAATACTAGTAGAGGAGAGGGAGAAAGATAAGGGTAAAGGAGAAGTCAAGGCAAAGTGCATCAAGAAGTATGAAAAGGGAGAGGATTGAGGGTAGAGGGGAAAGAGGAAGGATCAAATGTAGAAATGGTAGTCAGTGGGATAAAGGGAATCCAGCTCATGAGAATGGAAGAGAGAGATGGTCCAGTTACATGGACTCTCTAAAACAAGGGTAGTATAAGAAAAAGATGGACAGGTATCTTGGCACTAGACTTAGATTTCTTGTCAACAACAGAAGATTTATACTTGATCCTGTAGGTAGTGATAACTCAACAGAGGCCTAGGACAGTGCCCTGATCAAAGTGGTACATAAGGAAGATGACTTGGGCATCTGTGTGAAGAATGGCCTGGAGGGAAGGCCAAAGTCATATGGGCTGCCAACCACAACCACACTGCCTGAGCCCAGCCTTTGGCGTCCCCAGCTTGACCCATTCTTGCCCCTCATTTCCTTTGTAATTCAGCTCCACAGTTGTTACCACCACTTCTCCTAGGAAGATGCCTATAATTGACTCTTTTAAGATACCAGTTCAAATTTATGATCTTATGACATCCCCAATATGGACTTACCCAGTGTCTACTCAACAGTCCATTCCACTTTTGGATAGTTCTAATAGTTAGGAAGTTTTTCATTTTCTCTAACTTTTTTTGTCTGATTGTAAATTCCACCTACTGATCCTAGTGCCTCCACCCAGTGCAAGTGGAACAAAGCTAATACTTCTATATCTTAATAATATTTCCTCTTCTTGAATGTAAAGATCACTTTTTCCTCACCTCCAAGTCTTCTCTCCTCCAACCTACACATCTATAATTTCTTCAGGAGATCCTCATAGGATATGGTTTTGAATTTGTACCTCCTTCTGCTACTCTAAATCACTTGACTGATCGAGGCCTCAGTTTTTCCATATGTAATATGATGTTAGACAAGATAATCTCTGTGATTCTTTCTAGCTCTAGATGCGATATGCCAATGATTTTTCTTTTCTCTTTCAGTCCATCAGTAAGTCTGTCTTTTATCCCCAATCCATAAGGAAAGAAGGAAATAGAAGCCCAATCCCATCCCTTGGAGACTTTACAATCTAGTTTCAAGGTCAACTGCATTTAAGGCAATGAGTGTTTGTTAAGCACTATATGTCAGGCAAATTATTAAACTCTAAAGGAAGGAAAGAGGAAGGGGAAAAGAGAGAGAGAGAGAAGAGAGAAAAGGTGGGAGAAAGGAAAAAAGAAAGAGAGGAAGGAAGGAAGAGAGGAGAGGGGATGAAGGAAGAAAAAAGAAGAAAGAAAGAGAAAGAAAGAAAGAAAGAAAGAAAGAAAGAAAGAAAGAAAGAAAGAAAGAAAGAAAGAAAGAAAGAAAGAAAGAAAGAAAGAAAGAGAGAAAGAAAGAGAGAGAGAAAGAAAGAAAGAAAGAAGAAAGAAAGAAAGAAAGAAAGAAAGAAAGAAAGAAGAAAGGAAGGAAGGAAGGAGAGAAAGAAGAAAGGAAGGAAGAAGGAAGGAAGGAAGGAAGGAAGGAAGGAAGAAGGAAGGAAGGAAGGAAGGAAGGAAAGAAAGGAAGGATGTGAAGAAAGGAAAGAGGAGAGAGGAAGGGAGAAAGAGAAGATACACAAGAAATAGTGAAATAATACAAGGCAGTTCCTTCTACCAATCTCACATCACTCCTTTATATGAAAGCCCTTTAAAATACATACCACACATGCACATGCACACACCCACACACCCACACACACACATCCCATATACCTATGTCTATAGATTACAAAATGCCACAATCTCACAAAAATAAAATTCTCAAGTGACCCCAAAGGGCAATAGACAAATGCATGGTAGATGTGAGGAGGGCACAAATCTATAAATAATGAAGCATGTGACAGAAATAACACAAAAGACATCAATACTAGTGAAATCATAGATCTAGATCCCTTTCTCAAAGCTCCAGATGCTGTGCAAAACACTAAAATACTAAGACAAAAATTAAAAATTAACAATATTAACAAATTAACAATAAATATAATAATAGTTATTATGGGAGGGACATGCTATTATTACCTACACTTTACCAACAAAGAAACTAACATAGACAGAGGTTAACTGACTTCCCAGGATCACACAGTCGGCAAGTGTCTAAGGCCACATTTGAACTAAGGTCTTCCTGACTCCAAACTTGTTGCTGTATCCACTAATTCATGTTGCTGCCCCTGTCTTCAGGAAGGTCACATTTTATCAGTTACCAAAGGAAGGCCTCCAAACATTGGGTAGATTCTCCTTGGAGGATTTCTGAAAGGTCACATTCAAAATCACACTGGGTGAGAAGAGAAGCCAGTGGTTGGGGTACTAATGAGGAGATGTTATCAGCACCCATGGAGGGAACACTCACCAACAAGATCACTGTTCCATAGAAATTCATAGAGGAATTGAAGCAGGAAGCTTATATATTAGCTCCTCTGGAAGATAAGAGAGTTGATCTGTTGAATGGGAAACCAGCATTTTCTATCAATAGTCCTGGAAAAATCACTGCTCTCTCTCCCATTCTAAAGCTGCCTACAAGGAGCAGATGAAACCAGAAAAGGCCTGGGCCTCTGGACTAGAATTCTCTAAACTAGCCTTACGGGGGTCCTCAAACTACGTCCGCAGGCCAGATGCAGCAGCTGAGGACAATTATCCCCCTCACCCAGAGCTACGAAGTTTCTTTATTTAAAGGCCCACAAAACAAAGGTTTTGTTTTTACTATAGTCCAGCCCTCCAACAGTCTGAGGGACAGTGAACTGGCCCCCTATTTAAAAAGTTTGAGGACTAAACTATGACTATAACACAAACCTGGCAATTCTGGAGAGTCTGTCCTGAGTCTGCTTCTGTCCTATGTTCTTTGTACTCCTGGAGAAGACTTATGTCCTAGGCTGTGCTCTGAGCTGCCTGAGATCTTAGGCAGAGATTACTGAAGAGCTGATGACAGTTGTACAGTTGTAACCTTGACAATACTATTTTGTGATATAAGTCCAGAGGCCCTGGAAGTCAGAGGTTGCAAGAGCTAAGTGTCGAATGCCGAATTTAGATAGTGAATCTCAGAGTTCAAAGAAGGGAGAAGGAAGTGAGTGCTGGAGTAATCAAGGAAGGCTTCCTGAAGGAGGTGGCATTTGAACAATGGTTAATGTTTGAATGGATGGAGAGGGTGAGATGATGGAAATGGAAGAAGCTAACTACAAGAGCAAAAATGTGGAAGTGGGAATAAGGCATGTATATACAAAAAGAAACCCTTCCAACTTAGCCATTTCCCTACTTTCTCACTAATGAGCATTCCTCTAACTTCGTGTTTTCCTTCAATAATTCAATTAGTATGAGGTATGGCACTGGTACCAAGAATCCAAAAGTAAAAAATGAAGTCTTTCAAGGCACTTTCATTCTCTTAGGAGAATGACATGTGCACAAATAAATATAATAACATATGATAGAATATAATAAGAGCAAAAAAGTGATAAAAGTGTAGAATCAGGGAAGGCTTTAAAGAAAAAGTTGCAACTGTACTGAGCTTTGAAGAAAGAGAAGACTTTTTTAAAATTTATATTTTTATTTTGTTAAATATTTCCCAATTATGAAATTGGGATGCAATATGCCAATGGAAGGAAGATTCTTTTAATTTTTAAGATTCTTTTTAATATTTCGAATTCCATATTCTCCCCATCCCTTCCCAAACCTTGAGAAGGTAAGCATTATGACATCAATTATACTTGTATAGTCATGCAAAAAAAAATTCCATGTTAGCCATTCCCCCCCCCCAAAAAAAAAGCTTTAAGAAAAAGATTTAAAAAGCATGAAAATTCAGCCTCAGGCCCTTACTAGCTGGGTGGCCCTGAGAAAGTCACTTAACCCAGATTACCTTTAAAAAAAAAAACAACTGTCAAGCTGAAAAATAGCATGAAAAATAAAGTTAAACAGTATGTTTCACTCGGCACTCAGAGCTCTTCAGTTCAGAGAGATTTTCAGTTGGCAAAGATGAGGAATAGTGTGGATGACTGGGTAGGTGACTGACTGTCTGAGCAAATGAAGAGGCAGGAAAACAAAAGTGAGATTAGGAAACTACTAATTCACCCCTTTGGTTAATATTCAGAGAATGTGAAAGGGAAGAATGTGATTATTTCACATTACTGAACAGGTAGATTGCAGCCAAATGGTTGGCTATCTTTGAATTTTATCCTGTTCGTCCCTGACACAGCATCTTCTTCCCTTGTCTGATTTTTCCCCTTTCCTTTATGTCTGCAGGCTCCCTGGAATGCTACACCTGTGAGTCAGAATCCATTGAGGAGCGCTGTAATAAGATCCAAACCTGCTCACCCTCTCAGACCTTCTGCAAAACCATCATCACTAGAGGGAATGCAGGTAAATGGGGGAAAGAGGAGTTCATCCTAGACAGGAGGGGCTGGTCCTAAGGTAACATCATCTGAGTTCAGGAGAAAGACAGACCTGGTTAGAGTCCCGAACTGAAAGCCTGGAGACCAGGTTTGAGTCCCAGCTTGGCCTCTGACTAGGTCCATAATCTTGAGTATATTATCTCTCCCTAAAGCTCAGTGTCCCATGTGTAAAAGTAAGACCCCCGAGGACTTTCTAGCTCTGGCATTCTAGGTTCTAAGGCCCATTCTAGCTCTACCGTTCCATGAGTCTATGATCTTGGTCAGTTATCACCCTTTCCCTCTAGATCTTTTTCCTGTTTTCCTTCTGTTGTCTGGGACTTCGCCATACTCTCATGTTCCCCAGTCCAAGAAGGGAGAACCAAATTCTTGTCTACCTTGGTTATGGTCACAATGAATAATAATGAGGATGAGGATGATACGACCCATTTCTTTAGCACTTTAGAATTCACAGAATCTCAGAGTTGTGAGGAACCACTAAAGCCATGTCGTCCATCTATACCTCAGCACGCATCCTCATTTATCCACAGTACAATTGGAGGGGACTCCAATTACCAGTCCAGCCAGTCCACACCAATCTTAGACAATCTACATTTTAGGAATTTATCTTGCCATCAGATCTAAGCTGGCACATTTGTCCCACTCGTTGGACCCAGTTTCATCTCCAGGTCCCAAGCAGAACAAATCTGATCTTTCTTTCTTTCGACAATCCTTCAAATAACAACGGGGATCCCATTAACGATCTTTTCTCCAAGCTGAGCATCTTTGTTCCTTTATCCCCGTTTTTGGCAGCATCTCTCGGCTTCCTACATCTTGGGCGCCCTCTTCTGGACACATTCCAGATAGTCATGCTTTTCTTAAAATGATGAGCCCTGAACTGAATACAGTGATCCCATGAGGACAGAGAACCGAGGGATCGTCGCTTCCCAAATTTAAGTTCTTTTTTTCCCCTAAATTCTTTTGCTTTTTATATGTCATATCACACTGTTGACTTATATGGAGCTTGAAGTTTACTAAAAACTACCACGTTTCCCACCGGAGGTTCTGTTATCAAGCCATTTCTCCCTACCCTTTATTAGTAAAGCTCAATTTTTAAATTGATTCCAGATATTCACCTGGATCTTCTGTTAAGGTTTGGTTTTTGCTTTGTTTTCATTTTGTTTTGCCAAAATCAGTTTGCCTACGATGTTCCCTTAATCTACCACTCTGATAACCATATCCACAAAGGAAATGAGATGAACCTAACTGGACCTTTTCTTGATGATGGCTGACATGCTGGCTCATAGTGAGCCATCCATTGCGTTCTAAAAGCTTATAAATTTATACACACACACACACACACACACACACACACACATACACACACCCTAGAACCTTGCCAGGAATTAAAGAAAATGTTTTGAACTTGTAGCATGCAGAAACCATTCTCCTATTTTTGAAAACTCATATAGCATTTTCCCCTTTTCAAGTTGATAGTATCTCTTCTCCATGATCCTTCAAAGATTATAAACAGCTAAGTAACTTAATAGATAGATCGCTGGGATCTCAGCTATTTACTATGTGTGACCTTGGGCAGGTTACTATCCAGTAACTTAGTAAAATGAGAATAATAATAGGATTGTTGTGAGGATCAAATAAGAGAATATTTGTAAAGCACTTCAAACAGTGTCTGGTAGATACATGGTAGATACTTAATAAATATTTGTTCCTTTATTTCTATCTTTCAAAAATTGGTAACAAAAGTTCTGCATTCATAGCTGCCTTGTTCTTTTTTAAATATTCATTTTAATAGTTTTTAATTTTTCCAAATACATGCAAAGATAAGTTTCAACATTCACCTTTGCAAAATTTTGTGTTCCAAATTTTTCTCTCCCTCCACTTCTTCCCATAGGCAGCAAGCAGTCCAATATAAGTTAAACATGTGCAATTCTTCTAACCATATTTTTACATTCATCATCTTGTACAAGAAAAATCAAATCCAAAGGTAAAAGCAAAAAGAAACATGAGGAAAAAGAAGCAAATAAATGACAGAAAGTGAAAATATTATGTTGTGATCTACATTCAGTCCTCAAAAGTCCTCTCTCTGAATGCAGATGGTTCTCTCTATCACAAGTCTATTGGAACTGGCCTGAATCATCTCATTGTTAAAAAGAACCAAGTTCATTACAGCATCATCACATAATTTTGTTGTTGCTGTGTACAATGTCCTCTTGGTTCTACTCACTTCACTTAGTATCAGTTCATGCAAGTTTTTCCAGACTTTTCTGAAATCAGGCTGCTCATTATTTTGTATAAAACAATAATATTCTATTACCTTCATGTACTATAACATATTCAGCCATTCCCAACTGATGGGCATCCATCCAATTTCCAGTTACTTGCCATTACAGAAAGGACTGCTAAAAATATTTTTGCATATATTTTCCCTTTCTTATGATCTCTTTAGGATACAGACCCAGTAGAGATACTGCTGTCATTTGATAGCCATTTTTAATCTGCCTTTTTCTTAACTCCCTAAGAGATAGGGCCAATGGCCTGAACTCACAAAGTATAACTCAATGCTCTTGTATCATCTTCTCACTCACTTTTGGTTTCATCTCCCAGTTAAACTGCAATGTTCTAATTTCTCAATCCAAAGATTTTGGGGAAAAGAACAGAAGCAAAATGGGAGTTGGATAATTAGGCTTCTCATTTCCATTCTTTTGTCATCATCCTATCTACCCAAATAATTGTCCTAACCTTTTTTGATATTCCTCTTATATTTAAATTTTTTATGAACATCTTTTGTTTTCATACACCTATTGTATATTTCCTAATGTAGTGCCCTCCCAGAGAGTCATATTTTATAACAAAGAATAAAAAAAAAAAACTAAAAACTTCCCGCCATCTCCCAAGTCTTGAATGATATTTCCTCCATCTTCTTCTATTAAAAAGGGTTGAAAAAATTACATCTCTTAGGAGGCTATGTGATTGGTTTCTGGTCTATAGGCTGCTAAAACAGAGTCCTTGACTACAAAGATGTTTGTTACATTACATTGGGAAAGGGGATAAAAGGAGACTGTAACAGACACACAGGTAAGTACCAAATATGAAAAGTAAATGCAAAGTAATTTCAGGATAAGAAAATACTTAGCCACTGGAGGATCAGGATAGATAATCAGTCAGTCAATAAATATTTATTAAGCACAGGGTACTAAGTACTGTGCTAAGTGATAGAGATGCAAAGAAAAACAAAACATTCCCTGTTCTGTTGCTAGGTAATGGGGAAAAGAATATGCAAACAACTATGTACAAACAAGCTACAATCAGGATCCATTGGAAATAATCAACAAAAGGAAAGAAGCAGAATTAAAGGGGTTCAGGAAAGGCTTCTCTCTTACAAATCTCTTAGGATTTTAGTTGGGACTTAAAGGAAGAGGAAACCAGGAGGTGGAGAGAGGGGACAGCTAGTGACAAAGTCTGAAGTCGGGAGATAGAAGAGTCCATGGGACATGTGAGGTACCAGAAAACATCTGAGCCTTCTTTTTGCCCTAACATTGACTACCAGTCTTAGCTCATTCTGGAATTTAGTGTTCCTGACTCTGATCTTATAGAATGAAGCTACTGTTGCACATTCATCCCCTATTACCTACCTATCTTCTATATCTTTTTTTTTAATTTGACTTGATTTTTGAATTCATTTCACCATTCTATAACCTCATCTAGGCAGTTCCTTCTTTTCCTCCTTTTTAGAATCATATCTGTGTATTCAGAATTTCATTTATAAAAGCTTCCCATCCCTCCTGGGGATATATAGAATTGGTGGATCCTATTGTTCTTCTATTCTCTACTTTTTGAAGTAAAGTCTCCTCAAATCTAGGTTGTGTATTACACTCTGATGACTTACCTTCCTTCTATCCTGAGTTTTATGATAGATTAGTCATTTTCCTCTTCCCATCCTACTCATCACCATAGTACCCATCATTTCTCCTCCAACAACCAAAATCTCCTTGTTGATCAGAATAAAATCCAGAACAGCAGTTCCCACTCTTTATTTCCTCCATTTTTTGAAGGATAAAATTATCCCTAAAATAGATCAATAATTTGTTGACTATTCTACATCTGACAAGGGAAAGACTCCAGGCAAGTATCTGGATAATTGAAGTCTCCCTTCAAGGGAAAGCATGCATTGTTGCCAGCCAAAGTCCTTCTCTATTGCATCCTTCTGTTCAGGTGTTCTCTGCGATATTCTAATAACAATATCTCCTCTGCTTCTCCTGTCATTGATCCTCATCTGAAAGTTCTGTACTATATTACCCACTGTGGGGTTCCTAGATTTTCTCACAAGAAATACATCTTTATATATAATATTATAAGCAAAATTTCTATCTTCAATTTAGTTTTATTAGCAAAGTTTAAAGACAGTACCTGAAACCATTTGTCCTTTGTGATACCTGATACTACACACTCCATTTCAATGTCCTACCACTTTTCCCTATGAAGGAGAGACATTAAGTCTTCAACCCTTCAAGGGGAAGACAATCCTCAGAGAGTGTTAAAGAAGGAACTTGAGAAAACATTCTACTCTTCTCCTTTTATAGAAAAGGACATACCTCTTGGAGAGTGGAAATAACACACATTAAGTTAGATAGAGACAAAGCCAAAATTAGAACCAGCTTCCCCACCTCCCATTTGGGGATTTTTTTCTTTTCACTATGCTGTCTTTCTATAGATACCTTTCTCTAAAGCCAGAGAGACTTGGAGCAGCATGACTTGGTGGGTAGAAAGTGAAAGATTGGGAGGGAAATTTCTGTTTGAAGTCAGCAAGCTCTCTTTCTCATCCTCCCTGGGAAGAATGACTGGATTAAGACTAACAAGGAAGAGGCCCAGTGTGATCCTTATTCTCTAGGGCTGAAATTTCTGAGGATGGGATTTCATGAAAAGCAAGCCCTTGATCTCACTTCATTTAAGGTGACCCAGAAATAGTTTAGATTCCACGCTTCCCACAGAACATATACCTGATCACCTGTACATAACCCACTCAATAAATTTCAGAGATCTCTCAAGGTATAAAGAAAAAGTTTTATTCGTTTCTTATGAGAAGTGGTGTCACCCCCACCATACAAGAGGTGGAAGTGAGGCGCTGAGCATAGGCAGCAAGGGCAATATATATGTTCCCTGAGCAACAGTGCCAGCCTGCTCCTTCTTGTTGGCTCCTCCTCATTCACTGAGACTGTGGTCTTACATTCTAAGTGCGAAAACTATATTAGGAAGCATCAATCATTAAAACAATCAGCACTGGATGGGAAAATAGATGTTAGATCAGTGGGAAACAACACATAAGTTTAAGATTTGGATAAAGACATGTCTTTTGCTGACCCCTAGATATGTGTTCTCAATATGTGGACTGGGTAGATAAGCGCCAGGTCAGTTAGATCTATACATTCCCAGAGTTGTTCTATTCACCCCATATCCTGGGAATTGTTTACCAGGGAGGGAATGATGGAGTTCTAGTGGCAATCAGAGAGTTGTGGAAATCCCCTTTTGGTGAAAGAATTCATGAACCCAAAGAGTTTTAGGTGGCAAAAATGGAAGTTTATTGTTGGATGAGAAGTCAGCTTTGCTAGAAAAACTGACTTCCTCAGTGGCAAAGTCCTATTAGGAAAATGGAGGCTGGCCCTGAGCAGAGAATGCCTTCTCAGAGGGCAGGATCCTGGTAGCTATACCAAAGAGGCAGACCATGCTACTTTTGAACTTCTGAAAAAAAAAAAAAAGTAAACAGAAACCTATTATATGAGCAGATCTTGGGGGGAGAAGGGAAAAGGAGGGAGCTGGGGCAGTTTGAGCTGATCAGACCAGGATCTCCCAAATAAAATTGCTTTGAAGGCTTTTTTAGCCTGAATTTGAATGGAGATCCGGCTATCATTGGAGATGATTTGCCTTAGAAATTGCCCAGTCTGAGAAGCTCTCTTACAGAGGGTCAGGAATTGAAGGGGACAGAATTTCAGAATGTTAATTTCAAAAGGGAACACAGTTTCCACCCCCATCAGGAAGACAGGGGAAAATAGGAATTCGATCCTATAGTTTAGTTAATTTATAGTTTTCTTTTTGAAGAAATATCAAACTTTTCCCATTCACCTGAGAAATATGGCAAGCAGGAAAGAAGCTCCTTGAGGTTCCCTCTGCTCCATTCCCCACTCTCCATCCCCAATTGAGAGGGATAATGGGAGGCAGCTGTCAAAATAAAGTACCAATTTGAAGTTCACCATTCCCCCAGGACCCACTCCCTGGTCCTGTGGCAGACTTGGATTATTGGGTCCTTATCCCAATCACCACATCCTCACTGTGGTTCCCCCTCCCCCACCTAGTTAGTAGCTACCCTTCCTCCTAGCAGATCCAGTCTATGACTATTCCCTCCCCTCCCATACCCTTCACTATCACATCTCACTATCCCCTGCTTTTTCTGCAGACTCCAACTACTTTACCACCTTTTCGGCATGGTGTTCAGATACCTGCAAAGAAGCCACCAAGATTATAGAAGGGACTCACGTCACCGTGAACTGCTGCCAATTTGACATGTGCAACCCCTTATCGTTGGAAGGCCAATCCCCAGACATGAATTCAAAGACAGCCAATCGTGGGGGCATCCTTACAGGTGTGGGGATGACCATCATGATCATGCTGCTCTGCAGCTGGATGGGGAAGGACCTTTGAAAGGAGATCTCCCCCCTCCAAGAGTTCCCCTCTGCCCTGTTACCCCACTTCCTTTGCCCCTGACCCTAATTCTACCCACCACAAGGAAGAGATCTCCTGTCCCATAATGTCTCTAATTCTTCTCCCTCAGGCCAATGTTCTAAAGTCCTTTGTTTCTGTAACACTGTGTTCCACCAAAATCGTTTTCAGCTCTAACATTTTGCTTTATTATCAAACCTCTGCCTCTGATGTGGTAGGTTCTAAAGGCCTTTTCAGCTCTAATGTTCCATGTTATATGTTCTCAGATCCTATGTTCTATGATCTAAGCTCTCTCTCTCAGCTCTGACTTTTCTATATTTGGTGTTCTAAAGTCTTCTGGCTCTAATATTCTACAATTTTATGACTTTCTCAAATGAGAGGAGACCTGAAGAAGGAGAAGGGTCTCCCTTAGGCTAGCTCTGTCTCCAGAAAACCAAGTTCTAGGGCAGAAGTATGACTCAGATATATATGAATTATACTCAAGTCTCTGTTGCCATCTTCCTACCTGGGTCTTCCTGTAAGGAAGAGGAAAAGCAAAGGCATTGAGAGACAATCTGGAGACAAGCTTCTGTATCCTAGAAGCAGCACTCTGTCCTTTTCTAATGCCAGTTAGCCACATGGGATTGTAGAACAAGAATCTAATCATGAGGGTCATGGGAGGACAAAACATTGTGGGCCAATCATTTTTGATAGAAATCCCAAGGACCTCAAAACATTCTAGCCCTTTATTGGTCCTACACATACTTCCTCTATCCCCATATGTCTTTCCAAGTGGTCTTGTCTTCATGATTAGATAGTAATAAAGTTTTGAATTCCTTAATAGGCAGCAGCATTTAAACTCCCCAATGACACGAGCATTTGACATGCCCCTGCTCTTCTCTGAATTGTGAGAAATTAGGACCAACATAGTACAATGAAAGCTTGGAAAGGCAGTAACACATATTGGGGGCACAATTTTTGAAATTTGTCAGAGGTGCACAAATGCTTTGCAATTTCTTCAAATTGGATGTTAAAAAGAGTCAAAGAATTCAAAACTGGAAGGGACTTTAGAGAGATTCAAACCCTTCCCACTCCTGTTTTATTTATTCACTTTTTCCTAACATGTGAGGAGATATTTTGTTTTAATATAACAATTGTTACCTAGCAAACAAACCCACTTATAAGATATATTCCCTGAAAAACAGCTTATCAATTGTTTCTTCCTCCCATTTAATAACTTTTATTTATGTATTAGTAATGTGAGAATCATTTCCCAGTATACAACTTCCCCAATTAATTTTCTTTTGTAACACAGAAAAGTTGAAGTCAAACTACAAAGCAAGTATGTAATAGTATATATAGAGAGAAATATAAAGACAGATAGATATATCACTTTTTACCTGTACTGTTCCACCTCTCTGCTCAAAGAAAGGAAATGTTTTCCTCCTCTTTTCTAGGACCAGAACTGGTTGGTTTAATTATTATGACTTCAGAAGCTTTTTAATGTTGTTTTGTTTACATTTTTGTAGTCATTGTATATATTGTTTGCTTAGCCCTATTCTTTTCACTCAACATCAATTCAAGTCTTCCCATTTTTCTCTGAATTCTGTATATTTGTTATTTCTTATAGAATAATAATATTCCATTATGTTAAAATACCAAAGTTTATTCTGTCATTCCCCTATCAATGGACACCCATTTTGTTTCCAAGGTCCTTACTACCATGAAAAGTACTACTATGAACATTTTGTTATATATGATTATATATGCCATTCACATTTGAGAGGGGAGGTCCTCATCGTGTCATAAGACAACGCATTCGGAGACTTTTTTGCATAATTTCAAATAGTTTTTCAGAATCAATCTCTTCACTTTATAGGTGGGAACAACCTAGGCCTAGAAAGAAATAAAATGCCTAAGATCATTAATGCATTAGGTTGGAGAGCCAAGATTCACATCCGCATCCTTGATTCCAAATTCAAAACAGCAGCTTGAATTCACCAGTGGGAAGGAAGGGTGACTACCCCAACATACATCAGTGATCAGAGCCACAAGGGAGCACTATTCTAAGAAAAGTGAATCAAAGGTTGTTTTCTATCAAAAATCAATTTTGTGGGCACTTCAAATAAAGGAACTGTGACATAAAGGAATAAAGAAGGATAGCAGTAATAGACCCATATGCCCTTATGGTGATATTATCAATGTGGTCATGAGGTGACAGTTGATCTTTTATTCCTCCTCATTCAGCTGAGCTGGTAAAGACATGGAATTAGAGTAAAGAGAGAAATTACAATGGTAGCTTCCAAATCTATGGAACATTAAATTCAATTGATTTTAAGTCATATTTTAAGGTTTATATCATAAATTTAGAACTGCCAACAAAATCAAATAATCAGACCTACAATACAAGAAATAAATTCTTATTTAAAAGCCTTAGCATTCAATAAGATAGAACCAAGTGAATCCAAACAAACAAAAATGCTTCTGGATCCCACCAAAAAACCGTAGCACAATGAACCCACATCGCAATTAACAAAAAAAACCCTTTACCTAAGTTGACAGCAAAAAGCAAATATCAGAGAAAATATATGCATGAAAATAAATATACATATAAAATGAATATGCATACACACACGTATGTATGTATATAAACTGAATGAGCTCTCCTTTTCAGAGCAGAAGTGCAAATGAATTTTGAGAGCAACATAGCTCAGCTCAATCAAAAAAGAGATTTCCAGATTTCATTTAAGGGGAAATTCCTAAAATCTCTAGTGTAGCAAGCTAGAGATTAGGGACATGATGGAGAATGCTCACTCCTATCATGTTGGCCTCCTCCCAGAGTCTGTCTTTCCCTCCAGAGACCTAATGCAAAGTCAAAATGTCCATCTCCTCTCTAAGCTGGAAGCCAAAATAGTTCAGGACATCCCTCCTCTTCTGTTCTCACTAAGTCCACCCCACTTCCTCAAGCACAGGCAATGGACTGATCAATCTCTGTCAATGAGGAGAGAATCCAATAAGCTAAGGATTACATAACTATGTACAAGCTATATGCAGGACAAAGTGGAAATAATTGACAGGAAGACTTCCTGTAGAAGGTTTTTAGCTAGGACTTGAAGGAAATAATTGAAGCCAGAAATTAGAGATGAGAACATTCAGTGCAAAGAAAATAGCCAAAATAAATGTCTAAAGCCAAAAGGAGGAATGTTTTGTTCATATAACAGCCAGGAGGCTGTATCAAAAAGGATTTATACAGACAGAGGCGTTTGAAGACCAGAAAGGTAGGAGGGAATTGGGTTATCAAGGGCTTGGAATGCCAACCAGAGCTCATAGGACCAGGAGAGATTTTTAAAATACAATACCTGGAGCAATTGATAATTATTGTCTAACAAGAAGCCGCAAAAAAGTCCTCAGCAATTTAACAGAAATAGCTTGGTATAGTTGTACACCAACATTCTCAAGCATTTTAATCTCAGGACCCCCTTACAGTCTTAGAAGTTATTGAGGACTTCTCCAATGAGCTTTTGTTTATATGGATAATATCTATCAATATTTACCATATTCAAAATTAAAACAGCTTAATATTATTATGAAATTATTTTAACTTTGCATACCCCCTAAAAGGACGAGCAGAATCCCCAGGGGTCCCTCAATAATAGTTTGAGGACTGCTGATGTCGTGGATAGAGCACTGGACTTGGAATAAGGAATCCTTCTTCAGACACTTGTTGTGTGACCCTGGGCTAGCTATTTGACTTTTCTGTTTGTTTCCTCATCTATAAATTGAGAGCATTGGACTGAATGATTTCCAAGGTCATTTCCAGCTCTAATTCTATGATTCTGTCTTTTCTCCCAACTTGTTCACTCCCAATGAAGGAATTACCTTCCTCTACAGCTTCTTTGGCAAAGTCATCTACCCTTTCTTTGAATATTTTCCAGAGAGGGGAAGTTTACTTTGATTTTTAACAAATTCTGCCATCTTTTGAAGTGGAACCTGATTCCTTAAGACTATCCCAACATTGAACCTATGTTCTAAACCCCACCAATTTTGTCTCTGGGATCCATGGTTGGAAACATTTAAAAATAATAATCCTGATGTGTCTGAGGTACAGCACCAAAGCAAACCCACCAAATGTTGGGTTTGGTCATGTGATGAATTCACAATGGTCTTTTTCTTTGGCAAAATGTAGATTTATTTATGAAACAAAATGAAGAGGTAAAATAGACACCAGGAGTGGTAAATATGAAATAGATTTTGGAAAGCAAATATTAGCAAGGAAAGGGGTTTTAACAATTAACAATGGAAAAACAAGTTCCTTGGTGAAACTTAAAATTAAGCAGGAGAAAGGGAATACTCTATGAGGTAGAAGTATCCCATTGATTGACAGGTTAAATCCACGGAGGAATTTAACACCCTAAAAGAGTTACTTAGCTATAAGAAGGAAAAAGACACCACCAAGCCTGAGAGAGGGATAGGGTAAGGAGAAAGACACCATGAGGTATGAGGGAAGGGATGAGAAGAAAGATACCATTAGACAGAATGCTATGGCATCTCAAAAGGAATTCAGCAAAGATAGCATGGATAAATATGCAGATTTGTAAAGGAAATTTAACATTAAGGGTTTGACATCTGATTGGATATAGTAAGGTGGGGTTTACTCAAGATTTGATAAGGGTGGGGGAAAGGGAAGAGGAGGGGGGCTGTAAGGTTGAGCTGATTCCCATCAATGCCCTTCCCTGTTGCTTTAGAAAGTAATCTTATCAATACTTCAGGCTTTCTCTGCCAATCCCACCTAGTGACCAGGATGTCATCAAGCACTTTTAAGACAAACTCAAATGGGATTTCTCCCCTGAAGTCAACCTCAAGTTTACCTCACCCTTATTTGACTTGCCTAGGTACTAAATTCTGGTTCAGATGGGTTCCTATAGGAGAAGCAGAAATAAAATTGCACAAATTCTCAGAATTCTAAGGCTCATTAAAGATAATCAAATCCAGTCCATACCTGAACAGTTTGGAAATGTTGGAATTTGATCTGATTCCATGTCCGGGACTATTTCTGGAAGTTCAAAGCTTAGGATAGGAATGACAGGTCCCTCAAAGACCGTCAATGCCAACAAAAGCATTTTCTAAAACAGAAAACTGAAACCCAGAGAAGGAAAGTGATTTGTTCCATGTCCCAAAACTGGTTAGTATCAACCTTCCAGTCTAGTTCTCTTCCTATCAAGTAGGGGTAGGAGATGGATGCTGAGATCAGAAAATAATGTAAAATTAAGTTAGGAAGATCAATTGAAGCCAAATTATGGTTTGGACCCCAGCATGCTAATCTGGGAAGTTCTGAGACTGAGACTGAGGTGAGAGATGAAAGCTAATGTTAGATTTTCTTAAATTACCTAGTTTGTCTATTTTAAACATTCCTTTTTTTTCTTAATCTTGACTTCCAAATTCTCTCTGTCCCTCCAATCTTTTTCCACTCATTGAGAAGCAAGCAATATGATATGAATTATATACATGAAGTCATGTAAAACATTTCCATATTAATCATATTAACAAAAAAACAAAATCCTATACCATAAAAAAGCAAGAAACAAAGTAAAAAAAAAAGTATGCTACAATCTGCTTTCAGAGGTCATCAGTTTATCGTGGGTCCTTTGGAACTGTCCTAGATCCTTACATTGATCAGAGTAGCCACAGCTTTCACATTTGATCGTTGCAATATTTCTGTTTCTGTGTAAAACGTTCTCCTGGTTCTCCACACTTCGCTCTGCATCGGTTCATTTAAGTCTCCCCAGGCTTTTCTGAAATCCCATCACTCATCCTTTCTCATAGCACTCGCAGTGCTCCTGTCCACCGCTATCAGCTATCACAATTCATTCTGCCGTCCCCAATAGATGGGCTCTCCCTCGATTTCTACCGCCAAAAGAACTGCTACAAATATCTTAGTACACACAGGGTAAGGTCAGTTTTTACGACTGTTGCTCGGAAAACAGATCATTTATTTTATCAGAAATGTAGAGTGTATGAAGGGAAATCATGCGGCCAGATTGCTTTCTACCCCTGCACGCTGCCCTAGCAATACGGGCTCCGTAGGCCAGAAAGCACAAGACGCAGTTTAGAGAGAGTTCGGTACCACGCTCTCTCCCCCGCCCTTCAGCCAGCCAACGAACGAGATGCCCAGTCCTCCCGTCTTTCTAGAGCGTCTGAGGAAGCAGTCCGGGGGCCCTCCGCAGGAAGGGGGTGTGTGGTGGAAAGAGGACACTTCCTGCCGGACTGAGATTGGGGCTCGGGCTCTGGCTCAGGGCCTGAACACTCTAGGTCTATTTTTAAGTTCTTTGGAGTCTGCTCTCCCCACAGCCCTTCGCCGCTAAGCGCGCCCGAGTTCACGGGAGGGATCGCGCCTGCGCCCCAGGGCGGCCCCACGTCGTGTCCCGCCACTAGGAGAAGGGTGAGTTCGGCTGGGGTGGATAGTGGCGGGAGCGGGGCGTGCCTCTCCATTCCCTTTCCCCTTTTTTCCGAGCTCCTCCTTTGTTTTCTCTAATCCGCCCACTCGGGTTCCTGGTGTTCCTTGATCGTGGAACCCTCGGCCCGCGAGCTGTTAGGCCGGTGGAATTGGACTGGAAGAGGGAGAGGGCAAGCATGGTAAGGATAGTAAAGGAGCCCGTTAGTAAAAGATGTAGCAGAGTCTGATGGGCAGCAAGCATTTATTAAGCGCCTGATGTGAACCAGACATTGCACTAAACGCCGGAGATACAGAGAAAGGGAAAAGTCAGAGCATATCCTCAAGGAGCTTACAGTTTAACGTCATACTACTCCAAAGCTGACCATTGGCCAATATGTTGCACAGCCTGTCGGGAATTATTTATTGATCAGATTAGAATCATCTCGGAACAATCTTTTTGCTTTTACTTTTTGGCTTTTTATTTTCTTGCCGAAAGTTGGACTAGATAAAGAGTTCTTATAAATCCACGGCAGTCAGCTTCATAAAAGCCACGGCAGGTGGCTGGCCTGGAATCAGAAAGACTTCAGTTCAAATCTGGCCTCAGAGACGTATTAAATCAGAAAACTTATATGCTGAGAGAGGATTATGTCAAAGACCATAATCCCTTGAAGTACAACATACCAAATCTTAATACTCTAGAGACTTATTGAAACAGTATTACTGTACTTCCTTACATGATGGTCCACCTTAAGCTTTCACACAGTTTTGTAGCTTCAAGTAAACTAATAATCAATGATAAACTATAGCTCTACGGAGTTGTGACACAACTTTATTGGTATCAAATCCTTAGGAGGCCTGTGAAACAAATCTGCATCAACAACCATTATCATTCTTCTCACATTCCTTTCCCTAGAGGACTACCACCTCTCACGGGCTTCATACCTAAATGACTCATCCTACAAGAATTAATTGCCAATGGCAATTTTATAATCGCCACAGTAATAGCCCTTTCAGCCCTACTAAATCTATTTTTCTATAGTATAGATAGCTGTAAATTTTAGAATTGGAAGGAACTTTAAGATGCCATAGTCTGACCTTTTAATTTTACAATGTATATTTCTAGCAGAGTAAATCTACATTTTACTGAGACCTAAAGGAGTAAACTTACTTTAACAAGGCTACACAGTAAGTTGGCAATAGAACCAGGAAAAAATCCAGACCTTTCTTGTCTCTGGTAAAATATTAGATTTAGGTTATCAAAAAGGGCCCTGGATGTTGGGCAAATCACTTGAGCACAAAGGAAAAGAGGAGAGAGATAAGGTTTCTGGGGTGCCATAGGCAAATTCCTTTGAAGTTCAAATTCGGTTTATCAAACATTTATTACATATCTACCGTGTGCTAAGCTTTTTCCTGGGTGCTAAGAATATAAAGATAGAATTGATTGAATCTGCCCTCAAGAAGTTTCTATTCTAGGTGATGTAGAAGTAGTGTAAGTACTCTATAATTTAAAATAAAGAAATAGGATATGTTAGTGGGGAAATCTGAGGAAAGAGAAAATGTTTGTAATTCAGGAACTCAGAAGAGGCAACATATAAGAGAAGGTACTCAAGCTAAAGTCTTTTTTTAATAAAGGAAAATGAGGAATCATGGAAGCTTGCCCCAGAAAATCCAGAAAATTTACGGAGGTGTGAAATGGCAGTTTAGCACAGCTAAACATTTCCACTGTCCTTAGGTTTGCTAGTCATTTGAACTTTGCAGGGATTTTGTTGTTCCACCCTTTGCCAAAGTTGTAAATTTTAAATATGTATTTGTCCAGCTTTGAAGAGATTTGGGAGCCTAGCTGACTTCCAGTATTTGGATGGCTATCATGTGGAAGGAGAGATTAGATTTGTTCTCCTTAGACCCAGAAGGCAGAACCAAAAATAGTGGGTAAAAAAGATATAAAGAAGTAGAATTCAGTTTCATATGATGAAAAACTTCCTCACAGATAAGAATTATCCAGAAGTAAAGTGGGCTGCCTGACAAAGTAAAGTTTCCTTTAAAGTGTTGGGCAGAGATCTGCCTCTCAGAGGCAGAGGGGATTCCAACTCACATATAGACCAGGCAAGGTGATTTCAGTGGTCTTTTTCAACTCTAATTCTGACCATATTACAGTTTTGGTTGGTGCATCCACAACAAAGAAATCACTTACTTTTGAAATATATAAAAATGGATACAATGTGGTGGCCACAGAACTACTGTCCTCCACAGTCCTCAGTCTCATCTGCTTCTCTCATTCTGGAGTCTCTCTCTATTCCATAAAAAATTCAGGTTAGTTAATGTTATCCTTCCTATTGTCTATCTTGATTGATTAGTCTATTCCTTAATAACCCAATAACTTCTGGGTTTGTTTTTAGCATTTATCCATGTCTTTGTTCATGAAATCTTTAGGTTTTGATAATCTTGGGCCATTACTGATAATAAATGTTTGTCGAATTAAATTGACTTAAGTCCCTAAGCACACAGCTTAGCACAGGGGTCCTCAAACTACTGCCCGCAGGCCAGATGCAGCAGCTGAGGACGTTTATCCCCCTCACCCAGGGCTAAGTTTCTTTATTTAAAGGCCCACAAAACAAAGTTTTTGTTTTTGCTACAGCCCAGCCCTCCAACAGTCTGAGAGACAGTGAACTGGCCCCCTATTTAAATGGCTTAGCATTAGCAAACATCAACAATTTGGATAAAAAGGGAACCCACTTCCCATCGAGTTCATATTTCTAGTAAGCAGATAAAACACCCAACATTTATAAATTGTAACATACAATTATGCAAAAACAAGGTGCTAAATACCTATGAAGTAGGGTTTATGGAGTTTGGGGTCTGGATCTGTTTTTTCATCAGTGTAAGCCACTCGAATTTGAAATCTCATTCCAGCAGTATGACTTGCAGTTTATAATCTTAAAATTACCTAGCCATCAAAGCTTTGTAACTTGTCTGTGGTCACAGACCTAGTATTTAGAAGAAGCAACTTAAACCCAGGTCTTCCTAATTTCCTAACCCAGCTCTTGATGACTTCAACATGCTATCTTTTGTATTAGGGAGAAATCAGAGAAGGCATCCTGGAAGAGGTGACATTTGGTTTGAGTTCATAGAAATCCTTGGATTTTCCAAACAAGAAAACTAGGGTGAGGTGGGTAAAAAAAAAAAAAAAAAAAAAAAAAACCACGACTTTGGACCAAAAAAAAAAGAGAACAAAAGTACATATAGAAGATAAAATAGGATGGAAGCAAATATAGAACTGGTAATCATAACTGTGAATGTGAGTGGGATGAATGCTCCCATAAAATGGAAGCAAATAGCAGAGTGGATTTAAAAAAAAGAATCCTACAATATATTGTTTACAAGAAACACATTTGATATAGAGAGACATATACAGAGTAAAGGTAAAAGGCTGGAACAGAATTTATTATGCTTCAGTTAAAGTAAAAAAAAAGCTGGGGTAGCAATTTTGATCTCAGATAAAGCAAAAGTAAAAATAGATCTTATTAAAAGATAAGGAAGGAAAGTACATCTTGATTAAAGATTCCATTAAAAAATGAAGTAGAAATGATACTAAATGTGTATTCACCAAGTAGTAGAACAAGCAAATTCCTAGAGATTTTAAGCCAGTTACAAGAAGAAATAGACAACAAAATTATTCTAGTGGGGAACTTCAACCTTCTCTCAGAATCAGACAAATATAACCACAAAATAAACAAGGAAAAAAATTGGAATGTTAATATATATGATAGACTTTTGGAGAAAACTGAATAGGGACAGAAGGGAATACATCTTTTTCTTGGCAGTACATGGCACCTACACAAAAATTGACCATTTTTAGCCCACAAAAACCTCACAATTGAATGCAGAAAGTCAATAATAGTGTTTCCTTTTCAAACCACAATGCAATAAAAATTATAATCAATAAAGGGTCAAGGAAAGAGACTAAAAACCAATTGGAAATTAAATAATCTAATTCTAAAGAATGATTGAGTCAAACAAAAATCACGGACACAATCCATAATTTCATTCAAGAAAATGACCATATTGAGACAACATACCAAAACTTATGGGATGCAGCCAAAACAGTTCTTAGGAGAAATGTTATATTCTTAAATAGTTATGTGAATAAAATAAAGAAAGAGGAGATCAGTGAATTAGGCATGCAACTAAAAAAGCTAGAAAAAGAACAAATTAAAAACCTCCAATTAAATACCAAATTAGAAATTCTGAAACTCAAAGGAGAGATTAATAGAAACTAATAAAATTATTGAACTAATAAATAAAACTAAGAATTGGTTTTATGAAAAAACCAACAAAATAAACCTTTGGTTAATTTGATCAGAAAAAGGAAAGAAAAAAACAAATAACTAGCATCAAAAATGAAGAGTGAACTTATCAGCAATGAAAAAGAAATTAAAGCAATAATTAGGAGCTATTTTGCCCAATTGTATGGGAACAAGTCTGACAATCTAACTGAAATGGATGAATATTTACAAAAATTGCCCAAGTTAACAGAAGGGGAAATAAATTACTTAAATAGTCCCATTTTAGAAAAAGAAATTGAACAAGTCATTCATGAACTCCGTAAGAAAAAATCTCCAGGGCCAATTGGATTCACAACTGAATTCTACCGAATAAGAAAATTAAAACATAAATTTACAAAATATAGCTCTATTTGTGGCTTAAGGCACAGAGCCCCAACGATCCTGGAGGGTGGGTAATACAGTGGTTAGTTAGATGGCAAAATACTAATTACTTCATAATTCCACGGTTCAGTTCATAAGTTTACTAAATGTTTTGTGCAAGACCCAGGGCATACAAAGATAGGCCCTCAAGAAGTTTAAATTCTCCTGGTGAACATATAAAATTTACACAAATAAATAGAAAGTATATGCAAATTTATTTCAAGAAAAAGAGATTGGTAGTAAATGGGTGATGGGGGAGGGGGGGCTTTTGGGAAGAGACAGACAATGATGCAAAGGCAGAGGAGAGGAGATGGAATGTTATATACAGACCAATTTGACTGGAGTAAAGAGTGAATGACTAAGGCCCATTGGCCATTCTATCCATTGTATCATTTAGCTGCCCATGAAGGGTAGTAATATGAAATAAAAATAGAAAAGTAGGTAGAATCCAGTTTGTGAAAAGATTTCAATTTCAGATTAGTTTTTAGATTTTAATACCAAAGACAGTAGGGAGCCATTGAAGGCATTTTGGGGAGGAATATGCTATGGTCAGATCTGCCAAATGGATACCAGTTTGACAATGGTGTAGGTTTTGAGGGAGTACAGTCAGAAAAACCAGTTAAGGGGCTATTGCAAGAGTAATGAGGATCTGACCTCTGATTTCATCAAAATGGTACTCCTTCTATTGATAAAAGAATTGAAACCCCTCCCTACACCTTAATAGAGTGTCTTCATGCAATTATAGGACCAAAGAATTCTCCCATTGAGCAGCTAAGCCAATATTGAAGAATTTCTCCTCATTTAGCTACACTGGATTTCAGATGAAAAGATGATAGAAACATAGTCTTATCTCTGTGCCTGTACTCAAGTGTTTTTAGCATTTCCTGTTTGGTTAAAACTTTCTAGAACTTGAACTCCATTGGCTTTGCCTTCAAAAAGTCTAGTCCCATTCATACGAGAAGACTTGAGCAAAAAAAGATTAACCAAGAGTCTAGGCATATAACTAAAATATTCTTAAATATACTTTTTACAGCACTGTTCAACATCTAATTTCCTTATTTCTCTTAAACTGTCATATGTATATGTAACTGTAAAAAAACAGTGCTTCTTTGATACATGGTTATAAAAGCCCTGGAACCAGAGTCAGAAAGCTTGTGGTAGGATCCTGGTCTTATCAGCAATTAAATGATCAAACTTTGGACTAAGTTACCTCCTTTTTCTGACCCTTTGGTTCTTTCTCTGAGAACCAAGAATAGATAAACTAGATATATAAGCACATTCCTGCAGACCAGATATTGACCTGGAAAACCACAAATTAGCATTATATATGTAGTTGTATCTTTATTTTCTTAAACATTTTCCAATTATATTTTAATCTAGTGTTGGTTTATGGTTCCATAACAGCAAGTTTGACACCTCTGGTCTAGATATCTCTGAAATCAGTAGCTTTGATATAAAGTGAGTTATACTTGTATTTTCCTATTTTTCAACAGCTCTTTGGACTTCCATTGGAGATATCCAGACTCAAAGGGTCTGAATAAGTATGGATTAAGTAATTTATATTCAATCATTATTAAAGACTTAGCATATGTTATAGAAGGATACAAAAGAAATTTAGAATGCAGGACTTGTCTTTGGAGGATTTTAATATCTAGTTGGAAAGAAAAAACATATACATTAAGAAAAATAATAAGCAGATATATGATAAATCAGATTCAAAATATATGCCAAGTTCCAAGGAAACACTAAAACAATGTTAGGGCATGCAGAACCAGCATTAAAGAGTAGAAAAAGAAAATTAGCTCTGAAATCAGAGAACATGGTTTCAAACTACTGCTCCTTACCACCTTTTTGACTTTGTTAATCAGTGGCCCTTATCCTCTCTTGGTCTCAGTTTCCTCCTCTGTAAAAGGAGTTTGTTTAGATAGTCTTGGATGAATCTTCATACATTAGCTCAGTAATCCTAGTAGAAAAGGAGGGGGCAGGGAATGTATGAATAGAAAGGTCACTCTTGAAAGCAGTGTGAAATTCTAAGGGCACAGATTAATAATCACAATAATTTAATTTTTATGATTATTAAAGTATTTGCAACCAGAAGAGCTGGTTTTAAATCCCAGCTCCAAAACTTTCTAGCTTTGTGATGGTGGACTTCATCTTTCTCTCTGAAAATTGCATTTAACATTAGCATAGCCTAACTCACAGGAATGGAAGGGGCTTCCTAAACTTCAAAGTCCTCACATAAAAATGGGATTGATTTCATTAGAGCTTTGGTAGTGGCAAAGTAAGATTCCAAGAGGTGAAATGGCTTGTCCAAAGCTACATGACTAACATGGCAAAACCAGGACTTGTTCCCCATCCTTACTCCCAACCTATCTTTCCTGCCTCATGTCCCATTATTCTATTTTAGATATTCTGTTATCCATTCTCCAAACTTAAAAATATATTCCACTTACAAATATGTTCAGTGTAAAGAAGAAAAACTTGCCAGGTAAAAATGGGTCTAATGAACCATGTTGAAAAATGATAGAAAAAAATTTGGAGAGGTACTTGGACAAATGATACAAGGCTAAAATTTGGGAAAAAAATAATAACCCACTGTATGTTTTTGTGTGGGAAAATAATGTCATGGATGAATTTAAAGAGAGAATTTCAGAAGTGCTGGCGTGTAGTACAAAAGGAAGATACATGAAGGAAACAAACTCATTAGAGGAAAACATTAAATGGTTTCATTTAGCTGGAGTAGAAAGCCATCATGATAGTCACACAAAAAGCATTGAAAAGATGATATTACCAAGAGAGCAGAGAGTCATGGAAGTCAAGGAAAGGGCATTTTGAGGATGGGCTTATGGGGGAAGAAAAGTTCATATTTAAGAATAATCAAATTTCAAAGTTAGAAGGAATCTCATACTGCATCTAGCTCATATTCCATACGCCAATCCATACTCCAAAAGAAAAAAAATCCCTTCTACAATACTCTGGACAAATGGTCATCGAATTGATGAAGGCCTTTCCTTAAGAGAAACACACTATTTCATAAGGCACCTTATTCTGCTTTGGGAGAGCTTGAATTGTTAGGAAGTTTTTCTTTATATCAAACTAAATTTGTTTCTTTGAAATTCCCATTGATTGCTCCAGTTCTGTCCCCTCAGCCAAAATAGAATAAATCTTGTGCCTCTTCACATGACAGACTTTGAAATATCTGAAGACAGCTCTAAGAGCTGTCTTGTAATGGAAGAATTTTAGTAGTAATTGCTCAAATGTCAGAGGGGAAAAGGGAAGGAGAAAAGTTAAATAAAATTAAATGATTGGTTAAAGAACCATCTCACCAAATATGATTCTTACTAACTCATCTGAATTCTCATGTTTCTAATTATTGTGTCTCAAACTTACTTCCAGATTTTATGCTTATCCTCTAATATTCTTACTCATTGTTCTTTTTTGTCTCTTCTAGTCAAAAGTCTTGTATCATCTTGTCTGGATTCACATACCTTATATCCAGGACATTCATCATTCCACTGTATCATTCTTCTATTCTACTTGTCTTTTTTATCAGTTTTTTAAATAACTTTTTAAAGTTATCAAAATCATGAGACCCTCTTGGACATCACTATCAATTTTTAGAGAGAATTTAATAGCTGTCTTCCAAGAATTTGAAGTATTGTCAAGTAGAAGAGATTAGATTTATTTTCCATGGCTTAGGAGGATATAAATAGGAGTAATGGTTAAGACAGATTTCAACTCAATAAAGGAAAAGCTTCCTAACACAGCTGAACAAAAGGAAATGAGTTGCCTGCAATGGTAGGGGGTTCCCTATCACCAGAGATCTTCAGGTGGAAGGTAGAACACTTGTCAAGGACATTGGAACCTCATTACTAGGTGAACTGAATATCCCTTCCAACTCTATTATTCATGTATCAGATAGAGGATTGCACTACATGGCCTATACAATTACTTGTAAATCTAAGGCTTTTTGCAGTTATTCTATAATTGTCATCTGTCTCCATCAACTTCCTTCCCCTTCTACTTCCAATCAGAGAACAGGTGACTTTTTTTTTTTTTTTTTTTTTTTTACTTTCCATTTATAATTTCAGATTATAAGACCAGGACTGACAACAAGTTACTGATCCCAAAGCAGGAAATTTCTGAAGAAATAGAATCTTGCAGAACAATATCAGAAATTCTCCAAACAGATGTTCTCCAGAAACCTAAATTTGGAAAAACTTATGAACTTTAAAGGAGGTTAGATAGTAAGGTGAGTATCCCATCTGAGAAGAGATGGAAAAACTCCCTTTCCCAGCAGAGAAAGGCACAGGTGACAGTCATGCATGAAGAAACCCCTAGAGATGAGAGAGGTCATGAATGTTCTGAATTTGCGAGAAACTTCAGTCTGAACTCAAATCTTGTTATAGAGCAAAGAGTTCCTGTGGGAGTGAGACCTCATAAATGTGATACTTGTGGCCAAAGCTTTGGCCAGCGCTCAGTCCTTATTCAGCATCTGAGAATTCATACTGGAGAGAAACCTTTTGAATGTAATGAATGTGGGAGAGCATTCAGCCAGAGATCTGAAATTATTAGGCATCGGAGGATTCATACTGGAGACAAACCCTATGAATGTAATGAATGTGGCAAAGCATTTAGTCATAGATCAACCCTCATTGAACATCAAAGAATTCACACTGGAGAGAAGCCTTTTGAATGTAATGAATGTGCAAAAGCCTTCAGAGGAAGGTCAGATCTTATTCGACATCAAAGAATTCACACTGGAGAAAAACCTTATCAGTGTAATGAGTGTGGAAAAGCCTTTAGTCACCGATCTGTCTTTATTGCACATCAGAGAATTCACACTGGGGAGAAACCTTATGAATGTCATGAATGTGGCAAGACGTTCAATTGGAGCTCGAGCCTTTTCCAACATCAGAGGGTTCATAGTGGAGAGAGACCCTATGAATGTAATGAATGTGGAAAAGCTTTTACACAACTTGCAGTTCTTATTGACCACTTAAGAACTCATACTGGAGAAAAACCTTACGAATGTAATGAATGTGGGAAGGCTTTCAGTCATGGCTCAAATCTTCTTCAACATCAGAGAATTCATTCTGGTGAGAAACCATATGAATGTTGTGAATGTGGAAAAACTTTCTGTCACAGCTCAAAACTTATTCAGCACCAGAGAATTCATAGCAGAGAGTGACCTCAATGTAGTGGAGAATTCCCAAAAGTTACTTTGGAGCAAGACCCTATTAAAGGTTTTAAGTTCAAGGGCAGGGCCCATTTTTATATAACTTTCTGTAGGATCTAACCTGGTGCCACATAGTGTTTAATAAATGTTTTTGCTTGGCTAAACTAATTGGCTTAATGCTAATTAATCTTGAGTGACAGTTCCCCCAGTTGGTCATCTCTCTCCCTGAGAGCTAAAGTTATATTCCTTGGAAACACAGAAGGGTGACATTCTAACTTCAAAATCATTTCTTCTCCATCTTAAATTGATATGGATTAGGCAGGGTGGCTCTACTTCTTTCCTTATAAGTCTCATTGAGAGAAAATAATACCACCTCATCAGAGAAAGTCAGGAAGTTTAGAAGATAATGAGCCTAGTTTTTAATGTTTTAAGGGATATTTACATAAAGATGGCCTACAAACAACTGGAGCTTCCTCAGTATATGGGGTAAGGCAAAACATCCAGAACTAAAAGAGAACGAAGAGAAAATAAAGCTTAAATATCAATAAAGTAACATTTTAAGGTTTATAAAACACTTCACATATATCATCTCATTTAATGGTCACAACAATTCTGTGAGAAAGGTACTATTTATCCTCATTCTATAGATGAGGAAACTGAGGTTAAGAGGTTGTGATTTGCCTAGACTCACAATTAGTAGTTTCTGAGGCAATATTATAGTTTGGGCATCTTCCTGACATCAAGTACAGCATTCTATCCACTATACCACCTAAACTGCCTCTAATGTCAGTAGTTAGAAGGTATAATAAAGAAGAATTCAATCAGTAAATGGAAAAATCAAGCAAGAAAAAAAGAAGCTGGAAAGTTCTTGAAATCAACAAATTAGAATTTGTTAAATTTCTATTTAGTGCCAGATTATGCTAAATTCTGGGGATCCAGGAATAGAGTTCTAAGACAAAGGGAGGGAGTATTGATATGGAATGCAGTAGCGAAGTCAAGAAGGGTAATGGAAAGGAGATCATTTGGCCAAATCATCAGAACTTCTATTCATTTCAATAGTCATTAAACACCTGCTATGAGAGTAGAGCACTGTCCTAGGTATAGGAGGAGACGAAAAGTTTAGAGAGACTCCCAAGCCTCATGAAATTTGAAGAATAGTAGAGGGATAAGATATATACACAATTAACTAAAATGCACATGCAGGAGGAAGTAGGATTTAAAGTGATTTTTAAAATTCATTGGTCAAGATAGAGCACTACTAGCAAGTAAAAGTAAGAAGGGTAAGATTGGGTCCTTTGTTTTTATACTATGAAATAAAACTTGAAAAATAGGTCAGTGCTAGATTATAGGGCCTTGAATGCCAAAGTAATTTGGATAAGCCACTGAAGATTTTGTTTGAAAGAAAAAAATCACATGACTATATGATCTTGTAAGAATACATGAAAAAGAATACTCTGGCAACAGTAGATAAGTGAAGTTGGCTACGACCCATTAGGAGACTATTGCAGTAGCCCTTATAAATAGCAATGAGATCCTACAGACTGGATTAATACCTGTAGAACTAGAGCAGAAGAGCAAATGTGATTCATTGTGGAGATGAAATCAATAAGACTTGTTAGTTGGATTAGAGGGCAAAGATAAGCTCAAGGTTACAAATTTGATGAAAAACATTACTAGTGATAACACCAGAAAAAAAAAAAAAACAGATTTAAGAGGAGAGACTGTCAATCAACATTCATCGTTTAGAGAATGAATAGTACTTGTGCAAAGGACTGCTATGAGTATTGAGATATAGGTGGAAACTATCACCTAATTTGGGCACATGCATAACAGTGGAATCTTTTAAACACATTAGCTACATTTTTTGCATAATTTCAAATAGTTTTTCCAGCACCATTGGAAGAATATACAGCTACACCAACATTATATTAAGTAATCTGTCTTTTCACAGCCTCTCCATTGTTGACAAAGTGTCAAACAGAGTGGTATGGAGGAAATGAGCCCTTTGGATGTAGCATCAGGAAGCTCAGTTTCTCTTTCAGGATTAATACTACCTTTGTGATCATGTTTCATAGAGCCTTCTTAAATTTCACTTTAAAAAGAAGATGATTTATAGAGTTGGAAGACCTTATATAACCCTCTCTTTTTACAAAAGAGAAAAATGAGGGCTAAAGAATTTAGATGTCTTACCCTACACAATAACCAGAGGAGGCAGGATTTGATCCCAGGTCTCCTACTCCTGATGCTCATGTGTGATCCTGTTTGAGCAAAAGTAAAACAGTGACTGAGAACTGAAGAAAGTGATTCATTCAGACAAGAACCATTAGAACTAGTCACTTACTAGTCCAAGTGGGTTGTTGACAGAAGCATACTTTGCTGAAGTTCTACATAGTTTTTAGTTAAATGACACAAAATCACATTTTTATAAGTCTTTATAAAAGAAACTATGTGAAAAGATGGAGTTGTAAATTCCTTATTTAAGGTTGGGAGCATCACAGGAAAGAGAAAAATAAATGAACCCTGGAGGGAACTGAGATGAGAAATAAAGTATTGCCACCGTCTTCAAGGTTTTGTTGAAGTGGACCTAGAAAAGGTGAATGGAGAAATTCAAATAGTCAAGAACTGGAGCTGTCTGGGCATTTGAAAGAAATGCTTATCATGGTAGGGAAGGGAGTACAAATTGGTTGAAGGACAAAAGCTTAATAGTAGTTTATATGTGTAGTTTTCCATTCTCTGTGCTTCCCAAATCCTGTACAGTTATGTTGTGTTGAAATCCCCATCTCTAAATATAGGATTTCCAAAATCCCCATTAGACACAGGAAGGAATCAGACCAAGAGATTGCAGTGATTTGCCCAACTTCACACAATTCTAAGGGGAAAATCCCAAAGGAGAGGTTTGGTGACAGGAGAAGGGAAGAGAAGGGTTCCCACATTTCAACTGGTGGATCTTTTCACTCCCACCTTCCACTCTGAGATCTGTTCTGCAGGTTCTCATTTTTCTTCCTCATTCAGTTAGACAATCATCACCTGCAAAAGTAAAGGCACTATGTCCTGTCCATGAGGATATTCAGGGCCAGCAGTTTATAGGATTAAAAGGGAATCTGGATTTGAGCCCTCTTTGCCTAAATAGTAATTACAAAAAATCTCATGTGAGCTAAACCATCCTGTAAAGTAACTATTATTAACCCCATTATATGGGATGGGAAATGGAGCCCACGTTTCGTTCCTTGCCCAGGCCACAATACTAGTAAGCTCTGGAGGTGGGGTTTGAGTCCAGGTGAACTAGCTTGAGCTGCATCAACAGAGAAAAGGACAGAGTGCTGGATGTGACACCTTGCTTTACTCTAGATACAATCAATAGGTGTACTCAGTTCTAGACACTATGCACAAGTTAAGAAGGTTCAAGTATAACAAGTTGGAGCGGCTCCAGAGGAGGGAGACCGGAATGGTGAAGGAACTAAAAATGCCACATCTGTATCATCTGAAAGAACAGGTTGATTTGGCTGAAGTGGGGAGGGATGGGGACACTATAATGGACTGCACATATTTGAACGATTGTCATGGCCAAGTTCACAAGCATTTATTAGACGCCCCTGCTGTGTCACGCACCCTGCTAAGTGCTGGGGATACAAAGAAGGGAGAAAGGGAAGGAATTGATTCTGTTCTGCTTGGCCCAGCGAGCACAACCTGGAGCCACCTGTGCGTGTGCCAGAGGCAGGTGTTTGCCCCATCCAAGCCAAACGCCCTTCGTCCCAGCCGCCAGGGCGGGCCGGGCGGTAGCGGAGGGCCAATCTCACCTAGCCGCCCCACCCCTCCACCCGAGCCATCTCCGGTAGTCCCAATTTCTATCTGAACACTGAACCTAAGAGGCTCTGAAGGATAAAGCGAGGCAGGTGACCGTCTCTCGCTCAAATCTAATTCACTTACATGTCATGGCATTATCTCCCTGACGTCCTGATCCTCTTGGAGAACGAAGGACAAACCACCCCTCCCCCAACTCCACCAGGTATTACCCTCTGAGATTTGATGGTCCTTCATTCCTTCATTCCTTCTTCCCGCCATTTCGGCTCCTGAACTCCGCCCGCCCCCTACGCGGGAGGGGACTAGCAGGTCACTGAGACGCAGGCAGACGGTCCTCCACACTTCCTAGAGGGTCACCGGGAGGCAGGATTGGGTTGGGTTCCCCAGAAAAAGCACCGATCTGAGGAAGTGGGGAGAGGCGGGGGAGAGGGGGAGGGAAGAGGAGGAAGCCTGCGCTTGTGCAGGATCGCTCTTTCCAGGAGCCAGACTCAGCGGGCTGGAATTTGGCTGAATGTGTTCCTGTGACTCCGCCCCGCTTTCTCGGAGCTGCCTCCACTGCTGGTTCCTCCCTCTCATGGTCTTGGCTCCGCCTTAACCTCCACCTCTGGTCCCGCCCCTTCTGAGCTCTGACTCCGCCTTGCCTTCGCCTGTGATCCCACCACCTCTCAGATTTCAAACTCGACTTCTAACTTGCTTCTCCAGGTCTGTTCTCCCCATCCCCGCCTTGTCTCGGCCGTCCCCCTCTCTTGTCGGTCGTTATTTAGTCATTTTTGTCTTGTTTCTCTGTTTCCATTTGGGATTTTCTTTGCAAAGATATCAGAGTGGTTTGCCATTTCCTTTTCCAGCTCATTTTACAGATGACGAAACTGAGGCAGAGGTTTAAGTAACTTAACGAAAGCTCCACACACTTCGCCACCTTGCTGTCTCCCCAAAAAAGCTATTAAATTCATTACCCTTTCCCAGTGCTTTCTTCCCATTATTCTGCTGTGAAGAAATGAAAAGGATTTTAGGGTTTCTTCCTTCACTTCCATTAGATAAATCACTCAATCATTACGCCTTTATTATGAATCTTTTATGTTTCAAGCAGTGCTGTACTGGCAGTGGGGAAGATGGAATGCTTAGATAAAAGACAATCTCTGCATTTATGGAAACATACACAAGTAACTGTCCTATTCAGTATCACATAGATGTATTGGGAAGGTATAAAATAGTGCTGTCTGAATTATAAGATACGTACTGGCCTAGTCTGAGGTACTTATTGGCCCCAGGGGATTTTTTTTTTTAATTTCCTTGATTTTTTTTTTAGATGATTTTTAGAGTTTAAAACATGGATAGGAAGTAAACGGGGAACAGTTAGGTAGGACATTGGATAGAGCATCAAGTCTGGAGTCAATTCAAATCCATCCTCAGGCACTTATTAGCTGTGGGACCCTGACTAGAATGGGAGGGGAGTATTTCAGGAACAGCCTGAGCACAGGCACAAAAGTGGAAAAACATGGGGAGTATTTCATAGGAAAAAAGTCCTCTTCGGGTTTTGTGGAAAGAAGTAATATTGTACAAGTTTGGGAAGGTAGTATGGTGTCAGATAACTTTAACACTAAGCAAAAGAATATGAGTTTCATTCTCTACAATTGGCAGCCACTGAAGATTTCTCAGCAGAGAAATGACATGATCATTCTCATACTCATGGACAGGGAAATTTACTCTGGAACTGGTACAAGGGATATATGAGGACAAGGGTGGAGAGAATGTGGGGGCAGGAAGGACTGATAGAAGGTTAAAGCCTTACAGTAGTCTATTACAGTAGACACAGACATGAAATTTAATTTGAAGGTTGCTCTTAGGCTATCTAGTTCAATCTAACCCTGACCTTCCTTCTACATTGCTGATTATCCATCCTACACAACCCACCAAGGCAGCACATTTCCTTTTTTTACCATCTTAATTGTTGAGAAGTTTGTTTGTTTGTTTTTTAATTGAAATCTGCTTGTTTGAGACTTTCTCTGCTTCTTGTTCTGCTCCTTCCAGGTAGGTGGCATGAAGGCTTGTATCAGGGTGGTTGTCCCTTTGAAAAGAGATGGAGTCAGAATTTGTTTCAGATTTGAAATCCCCTAAATTTGATTTTATTAAGCCTCTGCTCCTCTTTTATCAAAGTTACTCATTAATACATCCCTATGACTTCCCCAAGTTCAGAGGGCAGTAATTAGCAAAGTTCTGCTTACACTCATTTCCTCTGACAACCACAATGTTGGAGGTCCTTTTACTACACCGCTTCTCAATGCAGTAGATTCAGAACTGCAAACTGTTATTTCCAATGAGGGGAACACTGGTCCTCCGTGCTATAAGCTCACCTTACAAATAAATGAGACAATCACGGTTAAATAATTTGCCCATGAAGTTAATGTTAAAGCTCCTCCTGATTCCAGGGCCAGTATTCTATCCATCATCATCTAGCTACTCCAGTGTGCCCTGTCCGGTGGAGGAGATGGATAAAGTAAAAGCATGATCCAAGCTCTTATAGGGTGCTGAGGGGTTTAAGGGCAGGAGCACAGTCTAGGTGCAGAGATAAGATTCACAGGATCCACCAAAAACAGGACCCCAGGCAGTGCACCATCAAGTGTCAGGCCAACTTCAGTTCTGCCAAAATTAGGAGTTCCAAACCTTTTGTGAAGAGGAGTCATTGTTAATTTAACTGAAGTCAATGAATTGAGTGGTGAGCAGAGTATTCCCTTTAGTAATTTGGGAGAGCAGAAGATAGATATGACAAAAAGGAGGGGTTGTAAAGGAGGAATAATAAACAAGAGGCCAATTAGGTGGGCACAATGGATAGTGTGTCTGAATCTAGAGTCAGAAAAACTCATTTTCCTGAGTTCAAATCTGAGCTCAGACTGTGTGACTCTAAGCAAGACACTTAACCCTGTTTGCCTCATTTCCTCATCTGTAAATGAGGTGGAAAAGGAAATAGTGAACCACCTTTACAGAGAAAATCCCAAAATAAGGTCACAAAGAGTTGGATGTGATTGAACAACCAAATCTTTTTTGCACTATCAGGCCCTGAAATTAGTATTTTTTTGTTATGATCTTCAACCCAGCTTTTAAATTGTGAGTGGAAACCAGGGTATCATTACTGAATGTGGAAGTCATGAAATTACAGTTTATTATCAGTAAATGTTTGATTTGTATACCTATCTTACATCTTATATATACCTATATACCTGGGTTGTAAAAGTTTCTCAGGCAAAAAGAGGTCTCAAGGGGGAAAAGTTTAAGAAGCCTTAGTCTATTTACTATTTTTTTTTAATTTTTAAAAATTTTACATTTGTTTGCAATATCTTTGTACATGGTCAATTTTTGTAAAAGTTCCATGTAATGCTGAAAAATACATATTCTTTTGCAGTTCCATTTAGAGCATATATCATTTAGCTTTAGTTTCTCCAGCAATTTGTCCAGCTTTATATTTTCCCTTTTGTTTACCTTTCTGTTAGACATACCCAAAATTAAGAGCACCTTAAAATCTGTCAACACTGGGTTACTATTTAGGAAGATATGAATAAGGAATGAGGCAGAGGGAGAGGAGGTAAGGCCTGGAGTTTGGATAATGCCCAACAGAGATTCAGAATCACTGAATCTTAACTTTCTCCTAGTTCCTCAAGACTAGAGGCCATCTTTTGTCTTCTTTATATGCTTAGCATTTACTGAAGTATATAATTCCTGGCACAGAATGGAGGGTTTAAAATGGTTACAAATCTACAACTGATTGACTTCTGAATTAATACCCTGGGATGATTTCATTCATTCAGCTTTAAAACTACCATGTTTCACCTTATTTAATCAACATTTGTTAAACACCTACTTGTAAAGGATCTAGAGAGATGATCCCATCATAGATATGGATGAAAAAAAGCAGCCCTTTCCAATGTGATATATATCTAGAGGTTTGTTGGGGAAGTTTATTCACAATTCCTGTGCTGGGGTGTCAACAGAACAAAATGGTGGATCCCTAACCATACTTAGGCCAGGCCAGATATTATATAGAAACAAAATAAAGAAGGTTTAGTGATAAAAGATGTCACATGGATGAGTATATGTACATTTTCCCCTTGGAAGTTGTTTTATTGTTTACAATTATCATGAAACTATAGGGCCCACTCTCAGACTCTTGTTCCTATCTTATATACTATTAAAATATTTAAGAAATACTTTAGCATCTATTAAATAACGACTTCCAGTGAAAAGGCCCAGGACCTTCTCTATTTAACTATCCCAGAGCTTAGACCATGCTTCATCTCCCACCCTGTAATGTCCTGGGTAGCTTAGTGGAGGAGTGATGAAGGCAAAAGGGCCGCTATGAGGCTGGTCAAAGATGAAGTCTGGAATCTGGAGTCTGGAGCCTGAAGTCTTCTCTGTGTTTGTGGTTGAGAGGTTAGATCCCAGTTCTTCCAGCCCCTAAATACTCCAGTACAATTACATCACTATATCAACTGAACATGTGCAACCATTACATCACCATTGTCACATGAAGTATATGCTTAGAGAACCATTATCCCACACTGAGTAGGTGCTTAACTATAAGCACCCTGCTGTTCCTGATTGAGTACACCTTTCCAGAATTCTGGCCCTCCACACCACCCCATCCCAAAGCTTTCCCATCCTTCCCTGCCTGGTGCCTTCCTCTCTTTTACCATTTAATCTCCCTTCTTCCTCATCCCTCTTCCCTTCCTCTTCCACATGCTTTCCTCTATCCCTCTCTGAGACCAGGGACCAATCATTACTAAAGCTTCTGAAAGTGCCTTACACGCTCTACCCATCCGCTAGGTCTGTACCTCCGTCACTTTCTCCTAGAGGACTCCTCCCGTCAATTCGAATAGAAGCTCCCTGGAGACCAGTTTTGTATTTGTATCCCCAGCATCTACCCCCGTGTTAGGCTCATCAAACCTTTAATAAATGGTTTTCATTCATTCAACGTTCGGAATTGTCTGAAAATGAAACCGATTTGTCGACAATTGGCAGCTGGTGTCCCTAGGAGGTGGCAAGCAAAGGCTGGAAGTTCATTGGCGGAGGGTGACGTACTTTATAAAGGACCCTGCCTCACTGGGGGCAGTCCTCCAACCCAGAGAGTCCAGTCCTTCCAAGTTCCTAGAGCGGTCCCAGAAGCCCCGGGCCCCTTCCTCAGGTGGTTTCGCTCTGGGAGACAGGAGTTGCTAAATTTTTTCCGACCAGGGCTTTGCGAGATTCAGTGTATGTGTCCAGGGTAGTCTGCTCCCGCCGCAAGCCGAAGTGGAGCTGGGACTGGAGGCGGCACCCGGACCTCCGTGGGAGCGCGAGCCCCTCCCCCGGAGGGCCGGGTGGGCGGAACCGGGGTCTGAGCCTCCTATAGGAAGATTCCTCTAAGGTCAGCCTCCTTCTGACTGCAAACTCAGGGACCCGATGTAGCCCACCTGGGGTGGCCTCCGTTCTTTCATTTTACAAACGAGGGGACTGGATAAATTGTTCACGATCCACCCTCTGGGAGCCGGGGACACAGCACACTTCACAATCTGGCTTCAGCTTTATTTCACATAATTCCCCTTCACAAACTATTTGAACCAAAATGGTCAGCCGTTCCCCAAACTGAGCACACTTTCTCTTTGCACAAGCTGTGCCCCATTGCTGGAATGCGTCACCTCCTAATCACTAGCGTTTTAGAATCTCTTATTTCAGTAATCTGCTTCAGTACCAGTTTGAAAAGGAAACTTCCTCAATCTCCTTAGTTTTTTTTTTTTCTCCTCTTCCGATTCCTTAAATTTATTTATATTTACAAGTTGTATTTCGCAGTAGAAAGTAAATTCCACAAGTTGCCCACTGTTTTTCATTTTTGTCTTTGTATCCCTAATACTTCCTCGTGCTTCATAAATACTTGTGAAATTGTTTTGAATTGAGGCCTGTGAAGGAGAGTGAACGGCAGAACAGCATCCAAGAGACTGGCAGTAATAGAAGAGTGGTTGTAGAAAATTAAGGTTTTCATAAAGGAATCTCTGAACTCAGGAACACAAGTAGGCACTTGCACTAGGACATACAAAAGACATTGTAACCTGAAGTATAATTCAATGATTAGTAAAAATTTAGAAGAGAGTAAAAGACCAAAGGCATAGAATTGGCTTCAAGAGAAAAAATTGTGATCGGGGAAGTTAAAAATATTCAGAGATCGAAATTTCAGTTCTGGATCCTTAAAAATACTGTAATTAGTGTTGGGTCCAACTTTAGTGTCAGATTCATACTCTAGTTATTAAAGGTGTTTTAAATTATTTGCTTTTAGTAACCCAGTAACACATATCTCCAGTAGATAAGAAGCATACATAAGATTCAAATTTCCATGTTGAATTCATCTCTGAGGCAACAGAATGTGTTTGTTTCTGGAGATGATGATCTTTGAGGATTTGACTATCTTACACAAGAGGAATGGGGGCATCTGAAATCACCTCAAAGAGACTACAAGGATGTGATCATGGAGAATTATGGAAATCTTGTCTACCTTGGAAGGGATTCTTTATTGTAATTACTTTTCTTAAACTACTTTCCTCTAGGAACAGATTTGGAAACCTCATTCAGAGAACATATAAGTCTCTGTGCCCAATGCTTAATAAGCATTTCATTAACAATAGAATGCTAGAGAAATATGAATATTTTCTCATAATGAGTTATTACCTAATGAATTATTCCTCTTATGACTCAAAATGTTAAACATTCTTTTTTTAAATTTTATTTTAATAGCCTTTTATTTACAGGTTATATATATGGGTAACTTAATGTTAACCATTCTTGAACTACCTTATTTCTGGGAACATATTTAGTAACACTATACCAGACAGGTCTGTCTCTTTCTCCCAGAACTCTCATATTTTTAACCTTTTCTAGTTTTTTCCATCTGACCCTCACAGATCTCAGAGCTGGCTCTAAGCTCTAAGAGAGCTGGTTTCCAAGACAGATGAGCATATTCCCTTTCCTTCACCATGATCAGAATTTCTTTTCTCCAAACCTGATGTCGGTTCCCAACTGTAACAAGGGAAGAGCCACGGATCCAGGATATGCAGGGACCCGAGGAAAGAGAGACAAGAAATGCTTATAGAGATGAGTGGTGAGACTTAGTCATATTGAGTCAGAGGGACAGAACAACTCCTTGCTATACTATTGTACAATATTCAAAGAGGGCGGAGCCAAGATGGTGGAAAAAAAACAGGTACATGCAGGAGCTGTTTTCTGTACTTGGGAGCAGCCTCTCCTACAGGAGAGATCCCATGAGCCCCGTGTTCTGGGGTTTCACAGCATCCCACACACAGTGATGTCTGGTCGTGTTCACAAAAGAGCTGGAAGACTTTCCAGTGAAGGGCATACTGGCCCTTAGTACTCTGTAAAACCTGGGAGCTGAACCTTTTGACCAGGTCAGTCAGCTGTGCTAGGCGCTCATTGACTGGGGGTAATGCTTCGCTCTGGGGCACTTGCCTGCATTCAGGACAAGTGAAAGCCTGGGTTGCTGCCCTCCAGCAGGAGGAGAGACATTCTCTGCAAAAGCTGTGTCCACAATGGAGGGTGACCGGCTCAGAGAAGTAGCTCCTACAGATGCTGCAGGTGACATCAGTCTGCATTTTCTGCAGCATTTCTACAGCAGTTTCCATTCTTCTCTCTCCTGTTGCTTCTCTTCTGCAGCATCTAAGATGGAGACTCCACTGCCAGTCAAGGCAATGCTTCTGAACAGAAGGATGCTCTCCTTTTATAGGAGGTAGCCCTGCCCTCCTGGAGCCTCCCAGAGGTGTCAATCCCCTGGCTTAGCATTCTGCAGCTCAACCTGTCAACTCTTTCTAGTTGCAGCACCCTTCCCCCCATCTTTGAGTTCACACTTTTGGTTGGCACTTTTAGGTTTTCACCAATCTGAGAGAGCTCCTGTGTCTGCAAGGAGCAATGCTAGGAAAACATGGAGGTTTAGCTCAAGGATTTTCAAATCTGTTTATACATAGCCATAGCAGAACTGTCTGTAGCCAGATTCTTTCCTTTTCCTTCCACAACCAATCAGTTTCCAAGACTGATCAACAATCCTCTGCCCCTTTCCCTTTCAGTCTACTTATGGAAAGTCACAGAATTTGTGATCTGGAGGGTATCTACCTCTCTAGTCATTTAATTCCACTCACACCCATGAGAACATATTCAAGAGCACATCCAACATGGTCATTCTCTGTTTTAGGAGGAAAGTCACCACTACAATGGGGTCCTTGTGACTTTTTTGATTTGCAATAACTTTTACATTCTCTTTGCATAGTGTCTCCTTCCTTCCTATTCCATCCTCTCTACATGCAATTTGAGGATTAAAAATGTCTAAAATGCTACTACACAAAGTAACTGAAAAACAGACTTGTTAAGTAATATAATGTATATTTTTGTTGCCAGTCTTATTAAAAAGCTAAGTTCTTTTTCCTTTTTTTTTGTTTTAAATAACTTTTTATTGACAGAACCCATGCCAGGGTAATTTTTTACAACATTATCCCTTGCACTCACTTCTGTTCTGATTTTTCCTCTCCTTCCCTCCACCCTCTCCCCGAGATGGCAAGCAGTCCTTTACATGTTAAATAGGTTACAGTATATCCTAGGTACAATATATGTGTGCAAAACCTAACAGTTCTCTTGTTGCACAGGGAGAATTGGATTCAGAAAGTATAAATAACCCGGGAAGAAAAACAAAAATGCAAGCAGTTTATATTAATTTCCCAGTGTTCTTTCTTTGGGTGTAGCTGCTTCTGTCCATCTTTGATCAATTGAAACTGAGTTAGATCTCTTTGTCGAAGAAATCCACTTCCATCAGAATACATCCTCATACAGTATCGTTATTGAAGTGTATAATGATCTCCTGGTTCTGCTCATTTCACTTAGCATCAGTTCATGTAAGTCTTGCCAATCCAATTGATGGGCATCTATTCATTTTCCAGCTTCTAGCCACTACAGACAGGGCTGCCACAAACATTTTGGCACATACAGGTCCCTTTCCCTTCTTTAGTATCTCTTTGGGGTATAAGCCCAGTAGAAACACTGCTGGATCAAAGGGTATGCACAGTTTGATAACTTTTAAGCATAGTTCCAAATTGCTCTCCAGAATGGCTGGATGTGTTCACAATTCCACCAACAATGTATCAGTGTCCCTGTTTTCCCACATCCCCTCTAACATTCCGCATTGTCTTTCCCTGTCATTCTAGCCAATCTGACAAGGTGTATAGTGGTATCTTAGAGTTGTCTTAATGTGCATTTCTCTGATTAATAATGACTTGGAGCATCTTTTCATATGGCTAGAAATAGTTTTAATTTCTTCATCTGAGAATTGTCATATCCTTTGACCATTTACCAATTGGAGAATGGCTTGATTTCTTATAAATTAGAGTCAATTCTCTATATATTTTGGAAATGAGGCCTTTTATCAGAACCTTTGACTGTAAAAATGTTTTCCCAGTTTATTGTTTCCCTTCTAATCTTGTCTGCATTAGTTTTGTTTGTACAAAACCTTTTCAATTTGATGTAATCAAAATTTCTATTTTGTAGTCAATAGTGATCTCTAGTTCTTCTTTGGTCATAAATTCCTTCCTCTTCCACAGGTCTGAGAGGTAAAACTATCCTATGCTCTTCCAATTTATTTATAATCTCATTCTTTATACCTAGGTCATGAACCCATTTTGACCTTATCTTGGTGTACGGTGTTAAGTGTGGGTCAATGCCTAGTTTCTGCCATACTAATTTCCAATTTTCCCAGCAATTTTTGTCAAATAATGCGTTCTTATCCTAAAAACTGGAGCCCCTGGGTTTGTCAAACACTAGATTATTAAAGTTATTGGCTGTTTTGTCCTTTGAACCTAACCTATTCCATTGATCAACTAGTCTATTTCTTAGCCAATACCAGATGGTTTTAGTAACTGCTGCTTTATAATATAATTTTAGATATGGTACAGCTAGGCCACCTTCATTTAATTTTTTTTCATTAATTCCCTTTAAATTCTTGACCTTTTGTTTTTCCATATGAACTTTGTTGTTATTTTTCCTAGGTCCTCAAAATAGTTTTTTGGGAGTCTGATTGGTATAGCGCTAAATAAATAGATTAGTTTAGGTAGTATTGTCATCTTTATTATATTTGCTCGCCCAATCCAAAAGCATTTAATATTTTTCCATTTGGTTAGATCAGACTTAATTTGTGTGGAAAATGTTTTGTAGTTTTGCTCATAAAGTTTCTGATTTTCCCTTGGCAGATAGATTCCTAAATATTTTATACAATCAGTAGTTACTTTAAATGTAACGCTAACTGTTGGGTTTTGTTAGTGATATATAAGAATGCTGATGATTTATATGGATTTATTTTGTATCCTGCAACTTTGCTAAAGGTGTTATTATTTCTAATAAAATTTTAGTAGAATCTCTGGGGTTCTCTAAGTATGCCATCATATCATCAGTGAAGAGTGATAATTTGGTTTCCTCATTGCCTATTCTTATTCCTTTAATCTCTTTTTCACTAAGTTCTTTTTGCAAATACATGCAAAGAGAGTTTTAAATCTTCATCTTTGTAAAACCTTGTGTTCCAAATTTTTCTCCCTTCCTTCCTCTACTCCCCCATCGTCTAGACAGTGAATTTTCTTTTTTATAAATATAATTACCAGGAGAAGTCTTAGTGGGTATTATAATTTATTTGTCAATTTCTGATTTCTTTTCTTTTACCTTATTTTTCTTTCATAAATGGAATTCTGAGATCAGGGTCTCACTATATCTTTATCTCCTAATATCTTGCAGAATTTCTGCAAAAATTGTAGGTAGCTAGAAAACAATGTTAGTTGAGTTTAAAAAGACCCTAATAAAGGCAATAACATTGGAAAGGCAACAACTTTTTTCTGCCATTTGGCTTCTTTCTCTATTTGCTCAAGTATTGACCAATATTCCTATACCTTCTCTACAGCTACCCTAGTGTCAGGGGTTCCTATAACTGCTAAACTAAGTATTGAGAGTGTGATGGGTCTGAGAAGGGAAACTTTCATATGCATTATCCCTGATCTAAAAGCCTCAGGAATTATTGACAGAGGAGAAAGGTTGGTCCAGAAGCAAGGAAGTCTAAAATTGTTTGTATTGATTGTGAATGAAGTGACTTCTGAGGGAGAAGGATTTAAATTATATATAAGGGGAATGGTGGTGAAAAGGAGCTAGAAGGATTGTGTAGATACTTGTGAATTGTATCTGAAGAGTGTTTCAATTAATTTATATGGAAACATGGATAAGTTGAGTTAATGGAAGAGCATAAGGATTAGTGAGGAGCTGATGAGCCCTGGTCTGCTCAGACAGTGGTGTTCCATGTATAGGGGTTAGCATAGTGAGGGAAATAGGAGTATCTAATATAAACCACATTTTAAATTCTCATAAGGCCCAACTTCCAGCCAGAAGTGCAGTTTGAACCTTTTGAATTTAACCCAGACTCTCTTCAGAATATTTTTCTTTGATTTTGATGTTTTTTCCTTCTTCAGAGTAGAAATGCCAAGACAAAAGTTGGTTAACTTCAAGTTAACCACACTTGGCTGCATTGGGTCCCCTGGATCTCTATTTCAAAACCTCTGATCATTTGAAGTCAAATTACTTGCCCACAGATACAACTAATAAGGGTAGAGGGATATTTGAAATCACCTCTCAGCCTTCACAATCAGGATGAGGAGGCAGCTTAAATTTTATTGAAACAACTTGCTTTTGAAAATGCTAATGCAAACAAAACGAATGCAGACAAGATTAGAAGGAAAGCAATAAATCAGGAAAACATTTTTATATTCAAGGGTTCTGATAAAATATATACAGAATTGACCCAAATTTATAAGAAATCAAACCATTCTCCAATTAATAAATAATCAAAGGATATGAACAGAAAATTTTCAAATGAAGAAATTGAAACCATTATTAGTCATATGAAAAAATGCTCTAAATCACTGCTGATCAGAGAAATGCTAATTAAGACAACTCTGGGATAGCACCACACACCTCTCAGATTGGCTAAGATGACAGCAAAAGATAATAAGGAATGTTGGAGGGATGTGAGAAATTGGGACACTCACACATTATTGATGGAATTATGAACTGATCCAACCATTCTGGAGAGCGATTTGGAATTAGCTCAAAAGGCTATGAAATTGCATACCTTTTGATCCAGCAGTGTTTCTACTGGGCTTACATCCCAAAGAGATCCTAAAGGAGGGAAAGGGACTCACATGTACAAAAATATTTGTGGAAGCCCTTTTTGTAGTAGCAACAAACTGGAAAATGAGTGGCTGCCTGGAATGTTCTCTTCTTTTGTATAATATATGATGGTTCTCTCTGGGAGCAGGTTTCTCAGGGAGATTCTGGAGGCAGCCTTAGTTTTAGTTCAGATCAATAATCACCTCAAATGCAGCCAGGAGTTAAAAGTTCAATTCTTTATTGCTTCTTCCAAAATAGCCCGGTTAGCTTTCTTAGAGGCCTATTTCCCTCCTTGGTTCCAAGAGCTCTTGCAGCTTGTCCTCTTTCGCCTCCAGCTCCCTCTGAATCTTGGTTCTGAATCTTCTCAACTGATGCCTCCACTAACTCCTGGCTCTCAATCTCCCAGAGTGCTCTTTGGCCCTGAGAGCTTCTTGCTTATATGCTGTACACTGAGTACACACCAATCATTATATCACTGGGAAACCATTATTTGTTGTAGGATTAAATCAATGCTAAACTAGATTTAACCATTGTCTCCTCAATACCACTTAGTACCTTGTTTCAAGTTCTGGCCCATAACATCTCCTTGTATGATCAGATCAATCATACTGAACTATGCTAAATTAGATAATTATTGTCTCTATCCATTCTTTGTAAGGATTGCAACAGATGCCCATTGGAGAATGGCTGAATAAGTTATATTATTTGAATGTCATGGAATATTATTGTTTTGTAAGAAATGATCAGCAGGATGATTTCAGAAAGGCCTGAGAAGACTTACATGAACTGATGTTAAATGAAGTGAGCAGAACCAGGAGATCACTGTGCATATTTAACAACAAAACTATATTATCATCAATTCTCATGGGCATGGCTTTTTTCAAGAATGATGTGATTGAGGCCAGTTCCAATGATCTTGTGATGAAGAAAGTCATCTACACCCACACAGAGAACTATGGGAACTGAGTTTGGATCACAACATAGCATTTTTGCTTCTTTTGTTGTAATTTGCTTGAATTTTATTTTCTTTCTCATTTTTTCTCTTTTTAATCTGATTTTTCTTGTGCAGCAAGATATGTGTAAATATGCATGCTTATACTTAATTCATATTTTTTTTAACCAAGTTTAACACAAAATAGATAAATCCTAAAAGATTAAAAAAATGTTAATGCCAGTTGTAAGAAAGCATTAGCTGGGGGGGAAACCAAAAAATTCTTTAGAAGAAATGATTCAAAGGTATCAGAATGCTGGGACTTGTATTTTTTAAGCTGCAGTAATAGTGGCTGTGCTAAATCAGTACACATCTCAATCTCAGAATTTTTCAAATTCTCATAGGTGCAATAATTGTAGATAATTGGGTCACATGAGGAAAAATTGCACAACCCAAAGGTTGCATTTCATCATAGTTCAGCGGATAAACTTTTGACTTTATGCAAGAAGGGCAAACATTGGGCTTCTGAATATCATTCTCAGAAAGACAGGGAAGATAATCTGACCTTGGGAAACCATTCAGGGGGCCAGCTCTGCTCCAGTCAGACAATGTGAGCTCTACTTTCACTTATTTCCCCTCAAACTATGCCTGCAAACAATACCTTAAATTCAACTTATTGTCAGTCTAGGATTTAATGCATTCTACCTGAGAAGTGCTGACCTTGATTAATCCCCCTAGGTGTTACGCTGAATTACTGATAATATGGAAAATATTCTCTACCCATTGGAGTCTTGGGTCCTCTTCCCTCTGTTTGCTAGGTCTCATTGTAGGATACAGTTCACAGTTACTGCTAGGGTTTAAAGTTCCACCAAATACTTCTAATCTTCAAACTACATAGAATGAAAGCTTTCAAAATTCAGGGCTGATGAGCCCTGGTCTGCTCTGACAGTGGTGTTCCAAGTATAGGGGCTAACATGGGAAGGGAGAAAGGAGTACCTTGTATAAAAAATATTTTGGATTTCTCAGAAGGTACAACTTTTTACATTTACAAGGCACAACTTCCATCTAGAAGTGCAATTTGATCCTTCTTAATTTAGCAGCAAGATGCATCTGGCCCACCAGAGATGAAATTGACTTCTTCAGTTTCTGGATAATTAATATTCAAGTAACTATGTAGTTCCTGATACAACCAAACACATCAAAGGAGATCCTGATATGCCTTAAAGCCCCTCTGAAAGTGAGCTCCCCTGATAAGTGAAGATCAGCCCTGATTGGTGGACATTGACTGAGGAGGTAAACTAAGTCTTTAGTTCTTCCTGCTGAGAATATGGCTTGATCATGAGGCTGAGAAGCTTCAAGGCACTTGCATCGAGGAATCCAAGTGAGCCAGAACTCTCCCTCATGAGCCAGGTTGCCTACTCTCTGATAGAAGGGATCAAGAAAAGGGGCTTTTCCCCCACGCAATTTTCTTTGTACTCTGAATAAACACCGAGTCTCCAGTGGGGTGGGGTCCTGCCTACCTTTAAAGTTTGTGCTTTAAATGCTAGGAATTAATCTCATCACTCAGCCTTGGTTCAGAGATTGGGTGAATTTGGTCTTGACAGAAATGAAAGGAAAAGGGAGAAAAGAAGTATGCAATTAATCATTAATGGAATAGTATAATATTTATTTTTCTCACCTAGAATTTTCTGACTTTTTGTTATATTACATATATGGGAGATGTTTCTGTGATGGTTTTATAATTCTGTAGGGCCAGATTTGAAAAACACTGTATGTGTGTGTGTGTGTGTGTGTGTGTGTGTGTGTGTGTATGAAACCATAATTCTTTGAGCGCAATGAATAGGCCTCAGTTCCATTTGAGAGATGAATGAACTAAGGCTTGGCAAAATTAATGGTGCAATCATCAAAAAGGTTAAGAATTTGGATTGAATTCAGGTCTTTCATGAACCAAATCCAATATGCTATCTACCTCATCATTCACTTATTGTTTTCAGTGAAATAAATATGCCACAGACAGAGATAAAAAGAAAAGAAATACTACCTTTTTATCCCACTAACAATCTTTTTTTGGTGCATCTCAAAATGTAAGAAGACGCCTATATGTCATGCAAGTAACTCAAAGCAAGAACTTTTCGAAATTTCTCTAAATAGTAAGAAGGACCTCCTCTGGATCTTTGTATATCTAAAAATTTTCCTAGGCACTGAGAAGTTAACTGACTTTCTGAAAGTTAACACACCCCAAATATGATCCAGGAAAATTAGGTCTCCCTGATTTTGAGCCCAAGGTCTGGTTCCACAAAAGTGATATATTCTTGTGGCTTTATTTTACCCTCTTTTCCTGTAACTTTCAGTTGAACATAAGGTAGACATCGGGAGAGCAAAGAGGAGTGCAGTATATGTTCAATCTTCCATTACTCTCTTAGTGGGAACACAAGTACCCTTGTAATTCAATCCTTGTTTGAAGTGAATAACTTGTTAGATGATTTTAGGTATACGTGGCAAAAGGAGCTATATAGCAGGAAATAACCTGAGGAGGGGGAACAAGGTGTGTAGAGGAGGAAAACAGGAAGGCAGTAATGAAAGGTTGTTTACCCCAAGATTAATGATTTTGTTATTGAGTAGCCTGTACCGTGATGGGGTAAAGACAAAGAAAGCTGGGTATGAGATGATGTAATAAGATGGTATATATGAAGGAATGTTAACTGTGAAAAGCTGCAGACGCCATTAGAGAAGATGTAGGGTACTTAATAAACGCTTGCAGTAATTAGTAACTTCTGGTGTGTCGGGTGCTCTGTGGGGAAAGATAGCAGCTGGAGGGAGCTGCTTCGGAATCCAAGTACCTGGAGGATGGTAAGGAACCCAGGTATAGTTCCTCTTAGTAAGTAGGGGAGTTCAACAGTTGAGACCCTCTTGGTGAGTAGAGAGAACTCAACAATAACTCCCTTCTCTTCTAATGGACAGAATTTACTTTTTCTTCAGATTTATCTGATAACTTACAAATTCACACAGAAACATATAACTCAGAAAGATTAATTCCATCCAGGTCACCTCCACTGCATTTTGACTATGAAAAAAGGGAAATGAGCCCAGTAAGGCTGTTCAGTTTATATCTTAAATCTGAATCATGCTATTGTGATCTTAGGCTGCCTTTATAAAAGTGTTTACACTATTCTCTGCCTAATCAACCCAAATTGAACTTTTATATTGAGGTTTTTTTTTTTTTTTTATAATTGAGGTTTGTTTGAATGCTACTTTCTGAAGAGGAACTTTATAAATTAGAACTTATCCAAGGAAGAGAGAGCAGAAAGAGATTAAGGAAGTGGAAACAACCATGACCAGTTTAAGGAACAGAGGGTGTTTACTTTAGAGAACTCAGAGGAGACTTGATCAGAGTTGTCTAAGTATTTAAAGGACTTTTACTTGGAAGACAGATTAAACTCCTTCTGTTTGACCCAAAGGTAGAACTAGAAACAATATAAAAAATTCAATTAATTTCAAGGTGTGTGTGTGTGGAAACCACTAGCAAATACTAATTTATAAAAGTTTCCAAAGCACAGGGTTTTGCAAGGGTGAATGTTGAAAATTATGCATAAATTAAAAAAAGAAAGAAGTATCCAAAGGTATACATACGGTCTGCCTCAAAAACAAAGCATTTCTTATCTCTGGAGGTTTTCAGAAGTCTGGTTGACCTTTCCCCAGTGTAGAAAGGATTTTGGCTTACATTTTATATGATCGGGCCTGAGTTTCTATAAATCAATAGAAACTTTACAACTGACCCGAGCAGATAGTTATGTGCCAGCCACCAGCAGGCTATACTCATCTGCTGGCTTGTATGTATGAGTCACGTTTTGGCTAATCATAACCAACCTGCGGAGGGTTCAGCCCTGTCCCGACGCGGTCACCTTCCGGAGTCGGGACGTGTCCACCTGCGGGCAGAGTCCTATCCCCCCCATCTCTCCCCCCCCCCCCCAAGTGTCTCCCGGGTCGTTCTAGATGCTCAGAGGATTCTCGCCCTCATTGGTGTTCACTAAAGACCTATTTTCTATTTTTTATCCAAAGCACTTATTTCCACATTCATTTAATTTAAATGGTTTGTCTACAATATAAACTCTCTGATGTCAAATAAGTCATGAATAGTGACTTAAATTTTTTTTTACATTCATTAGGTTTCTCTCCAGTATGACTTTTCTGATACTGAGTTAAACCTGTAAAGTGTGTGAAGGTTTTCACATACTCATTACATTCAGTAGGTTTCTAACCAGCATGAATAGACATTTTTGTCATGTATCCTTTGAAAATGTCATAAATCATTATATTGATCAGAGTTGCTAAGTCTTTCATAGTTGATCATCATTAAAATATTGTTGTTACTGTATATAATGTTTTCCTGGTTCAATTTACTTCTTTTGTATCAATTCATATAAATCTTCCTAGGCTTTTTTGAAACCATCCCTATGTCATTTCTTACATTATAATAGCATTCTATCATATTCATATACAATAACTTGTTTAACCATTCCTCAATTGATGAACATCCCTTTAGTTTCCAGTTCTTTGCCTCTACAAAAAGAGGTGCTATAAATATTTTTGTACTTATGGCTCCTTCTTTTTCTTTGATCTTCTTGGGATATACATTTAACAATACTGCTGGGTCAAAGGTTATGCAGAGATTTAGACATAATTCCAAATCATTCTCCAAAATGGTTGGACCAATTGACAATTCATCAATGGTGGAATTGTGTCCCTTTTGGGACACATTGGCATTTTGCTTTTCTGAGATGTTAGCCAATTTGAAAGATATAAAGTGATACCTCAGATTTGTTTTATTTTGCATTTCTCTGATTACTAATCATTTTGAGCATTTTTTGTGTGAATAGATAGCTTTGATTTATTTTGAGAACTGTCTTTTTATCCTTTGACCATTTATCAATTGGGGAATGATTATTATTTATAAATTCATAAAATTTATTTTTAAAATGTGATTCAGTTCCCTATATATTCAATAAATGGGGTCTTTATCAGAGAAATTTGTTATAGAAATCCTCTGCCCAATTTTCTTCTTTCTTTCTAGTTTTGGCTGCAATGGTTTTGTTTTCTGCAAAAGCTTTTTTAATTTCATGTGATCAAAATTATCCATTTTATCTATTGTGATTCGCTCTATCTCTTGTTTAGTCATAAGTTTTTCCTTATCCATAGATCAGATAGGCAATTTTGTCCACATTCCTCTAATTTCCTTATATCATCCTTTATAACTTTTTTGGTTTATGGTGGGGGATGTTTGTCTATGCTTAATGTCTGCCAGACTATTTTCCAGTTTTTATTGAATAATGAATCCTTACCCCAAAAACTTAGATCTTTAGATTTATCAAATACTAGATCATTGTGATCATTTACTTTATATATTATGTACCTACTCTATTCCACTGATCAACTACACTCTTTCTTATCCAGCACAGGACTGTTTTGATATTACTGCTTTATAATAGGATATGAAATCTCATACTAGTAGGCCATTTTCCTTCACTTTTTTTTTCATAGATAACCTTGATGATAATCTTGACTTTTTACTCTTCCAGATAATTTTGTTATTTTTTTCAGGTTCTATGAAACAATTCTTTGGTAATTTGATTGGTGTGGTACTGAATAAGTAAATTAATTTAGGTAGATATTTAGGTTATATTGATTTAGTAATTAATATTTCTGAAATTCTAATGGTGTTCATATAGTTCCTGAATATGTCTTTAAGGTAGTCTCCCAAGTATTTTATACTGTCTGCAGTGATTTAAAAGGAATTTTTCTTTCTTTTTCTTCCTACTTGGTTCTGTTGGTAATATTGCCATTAGATGTTTATTAATGGAAAGAACTTCATGGTTAAGTATATTAAAGAACTGAAAACTGGTTAGATGGTTAATTGTGGAACATAGATTAAAGTCAGAAAATCTTGATATGGACTTTTAAGTCTAGATTGTTAAAAAAATAAAAAAATTGTAAACCGGGGCAGCTAAGTGGTGCAGTGGATAGAGCACCAGCGCTGAAGTCAGCAGGACCCGAGTTCAAATTTGACCTCAGACACTTAACACTTCCTAACTGTGTGACCCTGGGCAAGTCTCATAATCCCAATTGCCTCAGGAAAAAAATTGTAAACCTTGAGTGCTATATATAAATCTTTTCCCTCAATAAGTAGGTCAAAAACCTCAAAGACATTGGCTTCAGGGCACATTTTCAGGAGTCTATTGTACAGATTTATATAAAGGTAGAAGAGAAAAATTTCAATACTGTGCATTAGAACCAATCAGATGGTGGATTTGTTAGAAAGTAGAATTTTGGGTTCAGGGCTGTTCTGGAGAAAATTAAGAAACTGGCATTGTCAGGTAGGACATAAAGCTAGGAAAGGGGAGAGGGCCTGTGATGGAGAGAAGTCTGGGAGGATGGTACTTAAAGAGGCAGGACAAAGGATTCACTCCACTTTATCTCCCTTTTCTTATTCTTACATAGTCCCTAATTTTATGGTTTGGTTCTCCTCTATACTTACGGTCTTAGAATGGGCAAGAGCTCTAAGATGTGGAGAGAAAAAAAAGCATCTCAGGCATAAAGCTTTGTCCAGCTATTTCAGGGGCACAGCAGGACAGAGATGAGGTTCTGAGAGCTCTCGTTGCTAGTCTTTTGCCTCTAGCTCAACTTCGACTCATGGCTTCTCAATCTCCAACTGATGCTCCCCTCTCAAAGTTTTCAACTGACTGATTGACTGAGCTCAGCTGTTTTTATGCTCTTTTAGAGGTATAAACTCAAAGGGTGACTCCTCCTCTGAGAGTGGGATTATAGGAGAGGTGAATTTGGATATCTCATACTGAACCCTGAAATTCCCCAAACATGTGAACTAATGTGTGAGCTAATGTGTGAACTCTCAAAGGTGTTAACTTAAGCATTGTTTCTATCAATATTAGTAACTTAACACCTTGTAAGGATTTGCTCTAATGTGTGAACCAATAAGCATTGTATCAATTCCATTGAGTTAACACTAGGATTCTAACAACTGATGATTTATAGAATCTCAGGACTGAGCATTAAGCTGTAAACTCAAATCCTTTTGACAATGGGGAATGTTCAACCAGACTTCTTTTGAAAAGCTTTGAGACAGGCCATATCTATACATTTGGATAGTTCTAAAGGTTAATATTTCCTGATAGCTCCTCCCACACACCTTAAAATTAATTTAATTTTACATATTGTTCTAACTTCTACCCTCCAGCCAGCCAGAACAAGTCTCATCCCCTTTCCAACAAAAGTCCTTTAAATACTCAGAAAACTTTGACCACATCTCCACTGAGTCTCCTCCAAACTAAACATTCTCTGTTCCTTAAAGTAATCAGGGTTATCTTCAATTCCTTACCCTCTTTCTGCTTTCTCTTCCCAGGATAAACTCTACTTTGTAAACTTCCTCTTCAGAAAGTAGCCTCCAAACAAACCTCAACATAAAATTTAATATGATTAGGCAGAGAATAAAGGCAATCTAAGACCACAATAGGATGACTCGGATTAAGATCTAAACGCAACAGCCTTACTGGGCTCATTTCTCTATTTTCAGAGAATCAAAATGCAGTGGAGGTGAACTGGATGAAAATAATCTTGCAGAGTCACATGTTTCTGGATGAATTTGTAGGGTTATCAGATAATTCAGAAGGAAACATAAATTCTGTTCACTAGAAGAGAAGAGAGTTATTCACATCAAGCAAGGCTTGAACTGCAAAGCTGTTTCTGTTCCCACCAAGAAAGTAATGGAGGATTGAACATATATTGCCATACCTTTGCTCTCCCAATGTCCACCTTATTATGCAATTGAAAGTTACAGGAAAAGAGGATAAAATAAAACCACAAAAATATATCACTTTTGTGGAACCAGACCTTGGGCTCAAAGTCAGGAAGACCTAAGTTCAAATCCTTTCCTGGATCATAGTAATGTCAGTTAAGTCATGTAACTTCTCAGTGCCTGGAAAAACTTTTAGAGACACAAAGTTCCAAAGGAAGTGAGTGTTCCTTACTCCTGGTAGAAAAACTTGGAAAAATTTTTGCCTTGAGTTATCTGCATAACATATAAATGCCTCCTTGCATTTTGAGATGCATTCAAAAAGGACTCTTAGTGTGATCAAATGGTAGCATTTCTCTTCTTTTTATCTCTGTCTATAACATATTTATTTCACTGAAAACAATAAGTGAATGAATGATGAGGTAGATAGCATGTTGGACTTGGCTTCATGAGAGACCCGAGTTCAATCCAAATTCTCAACCTTTTTGGTGATAGCACCATTAATTTTGCCAAGCCTTAATTTGTTTATGTCTCAAATGGAGCCAAGGCCTATAAATGCCATTGACCTCAAAGAATTATGGTAAATGTCCAAGAAGGTAATGTGTGTATGTGTGTGTGTATGGGGGGGGGGGGGAGGGGAGGTTGTAAATCTGGACCTACAGAATTATAAAATCATCATAGGAATATCTCCCATATATGTAACAAAGAATTGAGAGAAAATTTCAGGTGAGAGAAATGAATATTATACTCTTCTATTAATGACTAATTTTCATTTTTGTGGACTCCCTCTTCCCCTTTTCCTTTCACTCCTGTCAAGACCAAATTCACTGGGCCTCTGAGAGCCATGATAGCTCCTAGCCCTTAAAGCACAGACTCCTTACCTGGTTAGGAAGGACCCACCCCACTGGGAGACAAAGTGCCTGTTCACAGTACAAAGAGAATTGCCTGGGGCGGGGGAGGGAAGCCCCTTTTCTTGATTCTTTCCAGCAGAGAGTAGGCAACCTAGCTCATGAAGGAGAATCCTGGCTGACTTGGATTCCTGGATGCAAGTGCCTTTAAGCTGTTCAGCCTCATGATCAAGCCACATTCTCAGCAGGAAGAGCTGAAGTTTACCTCCTCAGTCAATGTCCACCAATCAGGGTAATTTTCACTTGTCAGGGAGTTCCCTTTCAGAGGAGCTTTAAGGCATTTCAGAGTCTCCTTTGATGTGTTTGGTTAGGACAGGGAACCACTGACCATCAATTTATTGATTGCTGGCAAGTCTGATTAGTTACCTGATTATTAATTACCCAGAAACTCAAGAGGTCAAGTCGAGCTCTTGGGAGCCAGATGCTTTTTGCTGCTTCCTCATCTGTTGATTCCAGCCTCCACTGAGCCTCTGTGGCTGCCAGTGGAGCAGTAGAAAAATGCTTAGATTCAGACACTGAAGAGAGCTGTGACTTCAAATATCCCTTTCCCTCTATTAGTTGTGTCTGTAGGCAAGTAACTTCACTTCAAATGATCAGAGATTTTGACATAGAAGAAACTCAGGGGCCCCAAAGTAACCAAATGTGATGGGATCAGCTTTTGTCTTGGAATTTCTACTCTGAAGAAGAACAAAAATAGTCAAAAGTAAAAAAAAATTGTGAAGCTAGCCTGGGCTAAATTCACAAGGTTCAAACTCCACTTCTGACTGGAAGTTGAGCCTTAGTAAATGTGCCTTCTGAGAAATTCAAAATGTGGCTTATATAAGACGCTCCTTTCTCCCTCCCCATGCTAGCCCTATACATGGAACACCACTATCAGAGCAGGGCAGAGTTCACCAACTCCTCACTAACCCTTGCCCCCTCACACTGACTCAACTTATCCATATCTCCATATAAATTAGCTGAAACACTCCTCAGATACAATTCACAAGTCTTCCCATAATCCTTCCAGTTCTTTTTCACCACCATGTCCTTTACACACAATTTGAATCCTTTCCCCCCAGAAGCCACTTATTCACAATCAACACAATTTCAGACCTTATTGCTTCCCCACTTCTGGACTAAACTCTCTTCCCTGTCAATAATTCCTGAGGCTTTTAGATCAGGGATGATGCATATGAAAATTTCCCTTCTCAGTCTTAGCACACTCCCAATACTTATGATAGCCCTTACAGAAGCCCCTGACACTAGAGTAGCTCCAGAAAAGCTATAGGAATATTAGTCAATACTCGAGCAAATGGAGAAATAAGTGGAATAGCAAAAAAAAAAAAAAAAAAAAAAAAAGTTCTTTCCTTACCAATCCTGTTGCCTTTTTTAGAGTGTTATTTTTAACTACCTACAATTTTTGCTGAAACGCTTTATTAGGAGCAAAGACAAGCAAACTATACCCTGCCCTCAAAAAGGGCATTTGTGAAAGAAAGGAAGAGTGAGGGAAAGGAAACCAGAAAGTGCCAAATAAGTGTTAAGATCCACCTAACCTTCTCCTGGTAATTTTATTTATAAAAAATAAAAATCAGTTAAAGTGCTTTATATGCTGAACTATTTGTAAAAATGCATGCTATATGGAAATATATTCAGAAGAACTCCACGTGTTTTGGAATGTTTATTCTCCTAGGGGATGGAAAGGGTCTCTAGGGGATGGGGAGGGAAAAAAAGGAAGGGAGAAAAATTTGGAACACATGGCTTTACAAAGATGACTATTAAAAACTGTCTGTATGTATTTGGAAAAAACTTAGCTTTGAAATAAGCGTGGGAACAAAAAATTACATTGTGTACCTAAGAAACAAGCCTGTTTATCAGTTATTCTGAGTAACAGCATTTTAGACATTTTCAATGCTCTAGTTGCTTGTGGAGAGGATGGATTAGGAGGGAAGAAGATACTTTGCAGAGAGACAGAAGTCAAATCAAATCAAATCAAATCAAATCAAATTTGCAAATCAAAAAGGTCACAAGGACCCCATTGTAGTGGTGACTTTCCTCCTAAAGCAGAGAATGATCATGTTGGATGTGCTCTTGAATATGTTCTCATGGGTGTGAGTGGAATTAAATGACTAGAGAGGTAGATACCCTCCAGATCACAAATTCTGTGACTTTCCATAAGTAGACTGAAAGGGAAAAGGGCAGAGGATTGTTGATCAGTCTTGGGAACTGATTGGGTGTGGAAAGGAAAAGGAAAGAATCTGGCTACAGACAGTTCTGCTATGGCTATGTATAAACAGATTTGAAAATCCTTGAGCTAAACCTCCATGTTTTCCTAGCATTGCTCCTTGCAGACACAGGAGCTCTCTCAGCTTGGTGAAAACCTGAAGGTGCCAACCAGAGGTGTGAACTCAAGGGGTGGGGGAAAGGGTGCTACAACCAGAAAGAGTTGACAGGTTGAGCTGCAGGATGCTAGGCCAGGGAATTGACACCTCTGGGAGGCTCCAGGAGGGCAGGGCTACCTCCTATAAAAGGAAAGCATCCTTCTGCTCAGAAGCATTGCCTTGACTGGCAGTGGAGTCTCTTCATCTCAGCTGCTGCAGAAGAGAAGCAACAGGAGAGAGAAGAATGGAAGCTGCTGTAGAAATGCTGCAGAAAATGCAGACTGATGTCACCTGCAGCATCTGTAGGAACTACTTCTCTGAGCCGGTCACCCTCCATTGTGGACACAACTTTTGCAGAGAATGTCTCTCCTCCTGCTGGAGGGCAGCAACCCAGGCTCTCTTTTGTCCTGAATGCAGGCAAGTGCCCCAGAGCGAAGCATTACCCCCAGTCAATGAGTGCCTAGCACAGCTGACTGACCTGGTCAAAAGGTTCAGCTCCCAGGTTCTGCAGAGCACTAAGGGACAGAGCCAGTGCACTCTTCATGGGAAAGTCTTCAAGCTCTTTTGTGAACAGGACCAGACTCCACTGTGTGTGGGATGCTGTGAAACTGCAGAACACGGGGGTCATAGGATCTCTCCTGTAGGAGAGGCTGCTCCCAGGTACAGACAACAGCTCCAGAACATGCAGAGAAATTTGGGGAAACATTTTGAAGAAGCTATGAGCCTTCTAGCTCAGCAGAGCCTTGAGTATTGGAGAAGGATGATCACAGAAGAATATTTCACACTTGAAGACTTATTGAAGGAGGAAGAATCCATCTGTATTGAAACGGTAAGAGAAGAGCAAGGGGCAAGGCGGGACAGACTAACCCAGCATAGACAAACCCTTCAGGAGTCCAAGCTACAACTGCAGGAAGCGGGCAACCGACCGGATCTGGATTTGCTACAGGATGCCAAGCAGTTGCTGGAAAGGAGTGAGTCAGAGCTGTCCCAAAGGGCCACGGCTATCATCCCAGAGCTGAGAGAGTATCCTATCCCCGGCCTGATAGAGATGCTCAATCGATTCAGAGTGGACATGATCATGGATCCCACATCAGCTTCCTATGTGAGTGTTTCTGAGGATCTGAGGAGTGTGACGGCTACAGAAGCCCAGGAGGCGCTCCAGAATCCTGAAAAAAACTATTACCATGGTGTTTTTGCTAAGCAGACCTTCAGCTCCGGCAGACACTACTGGGAGGTGGATGTGAGTCAGGTACCTCAGTGGGCATTGGGGATCTTCCCCTCCTATTACTGGAGAAAAAGGCGCAGAGACATGTACGGCTATTATTACAATCTTTTCATGCTGGTATGTGTCAAGAAGGAAGATGGTTATTATATCAGTACCGATCCTGGATCACTGAACCATCGGTTGAAAGGCCCTATACCCAGGGTTGGGGTCTACCTGGACTTTAGCACTAGAAGTCTTGCTTTTTACAACGTTCTCCAACACTCCCTTATTTATAAGTTCCAACGCGTTTCTTTCACACCGCCCGTCAAACCCACCTTTTGTCCTGGCCCCCCACTTCCAGGAACTAAGCCTGGTCCCATGACTCTCTGTCCAGTGGACTCCCATCTTTGTGCTTGCTGCGTTTCATCTCAGTGAGCGTTTCTCCAGAGAACACTTCTCAAACCCCCACCAGGCTTCCGGACTGTGGTCATTCCATTTCCAGCCTGCCTCCGAGAGAAGAAGGAGCGCCTATTTGATGATGTAGTGTCTCCCTGCTCACCCAGTGGAGATTTGCCTTCCCCCCCAGCAAACTGAAGCGTATCACTCACCAATGTCTGTACTCTCTTAGTGGGTCCTATCTGCTTATGAATTTTCCCAGTTCGGTTTCAGTAGTTAAAAGCAAATAAAAATTTAAAAAAACCCTCATCTGAGTGCTGTGGTTTCCATACCCTTACGTGAGGAATGACTCTGGGATTCAGAAAGGGGCGAAGTTAAAAGTCCGCCTCATCACACATTCGCAGAAGGCGGGCGCCTCATTATAGGGTATGTACATCCCCTGCTGTTTTACCGGGTTGGGGGAGGGGCGGGATAAGGGCGGGATCTAGAGAGTGTGGGAGGAGGGAGGGAGGGGCAAATTTCCAAAGCTTTTCCTCACAGGTCTTCATTCCTGCTTTCTAAATTATCCTTTATTCTCTTCTTTTTCCTTCCTGGAGTCCTTGTGACTTTATCTTTATCTATCGGATAGGTAAAGAATTAAAATGTAACTCTAATCTACTGGGGCACCGAGACGACAAATTCTCCGGCTTCCTAGAGTGTCGCCGGAAGTGAGGCGGGGCCTGGAGATAGGATAGGAGTGCGGAGACACACTTCCTCTCCAGGCTTGCCTATAGAAGAGCTTTGAAGTTTCCCGGAAGTTGAAAGAGAGTCTGGGAGGAATCCATCTTTCAAAATGCCTCCCGCGTTTTCCCCACCGACCACGGCTTTTAACTAGGGATGAAGGAAGGGTTGGGATTGTTTTAAGGGACTTAGGTTAGAGTCGCCTTCTATTAGACAGTGTCAGGTATATATACTGGGCTCGTAATTATGCCCGAGGGAGTCCCTGAAAGAATCACTGAGGTCAAACCTATTTTCATAATAAAATTTCATTTCTAGCACGGTAAAGATTGTTATACGCCCTAGAAACAAAAACTCTGACGCGTTCTCAATTTTTACAGTGTAAGGGGATAATAAAAGTTTGAGAACTTTTGGTATAACAAGATAAAAAGGTACAAGAGGAAATTATGAGTTTGGGGAACAGCAAACAAGCCTTTCTAGTTGAAATTTTGAGGAGCTGAAGGAATATAGTTAAAAGTGAAATAATATGAAATGGAAGCTTAAAGGAAGATAAGTTTTAAATTAGAAACAGAAAATTTTGTATTTTATCTTAGAAGCCCAAAAATATTTTTAAAACACCAAAATCTAGCTTTTATTAACTACTTAAAGCCCTTAACCATCAATTTCCTACTTTACAACTTTTATTTCATATTACTACCTTCACAATATGTTCCAGTATGTCTGACCTCTACTAGTTGTTGCCTGCACTCTAGTGTTATGATGAATAGTCCAACACCTGTCTCTATTTCTGTTTGTCTCTGTTTCTGTCTCTTGTCTCTCTCTCTTCCCCTCCTCCCCCTCTCCTCCACCATTTCTCTCTCTATTTTATTTTTTTGTATTTTCCCCAGTTACATATAAAAAAGATTTTTGATTACACATGTACGTTCATTTGTTTTTACAAGTTTTCTTATGAATCGTATTGGGAAGGAAAATCAGAATAAAAGGGGAAAACAGAGGGGAGGAAAAAAAAAAGTAAATGAAACAAAAATAGCCTGGGTTAATTTATATTAACTCCATAGTTCTCTCTCTGAATGAAGATGACATTTTCCATCCAAAGTTTATTGGAATTGCCTTGGATCACTGAACCACTGAGAAAAACCAAGTCTTTCATAGTTCATCATAGCACAAAGTTGCTATGTATAATGTTTTCCTGATTCTGCTTGTTTCCTTCAGCATCAGTTCATGTAAATCTTTCCAGGCCTTTCTAAAATCAGCCTGCACATCAATTTTTATAGAACATTAATGTTCCGTTACTTTCTTATACCATAAGTTATTTAACCATTCTCCAAATGATGGGCTTCTACTTATTTTCCAGTTGTTTGCCACCACAAAAAAAAAGAGCTACATTTTTGCACATGTCACTCCTTTTGCCTTTTTTATGATTTCTTTGGGATACAGACCCTGTAGTGGCAATGCTGGATCAGAGAGGGTATGTACAGTTTTATAGCTCTTTAGACATAATTCCAAATTGCTCTTCAGAATGGTTGAACCATTTAACAACTCCATCAACAATGCTTTAGTGTCCCCTCTCCAACATTTATCAGTATCTTTTCCTGTCATCTTAGCCAATCTAAGAGGAATGAAGTAGTACCACAGAGTTGTTTTAATGTGCATTTATATAATCAATATGATTTAGAGCATTTTTTTCATATGATAGCTTTAATTTCTTCATCTGAAAATCATCTATTCATATCCTTTGACCATTTATCAATTGTCTCCCCCTTTATCTCAATGTCTTGGTACTCCTAACTCTTTTCAAAACTCAATTCAAAGTCATTCCCAATATCCCTAGACATTAGTTCTTTCCTCCTCTTGAAAGTCCTTTGCATATGCTTCATATTTATGCTCATTGTTGATTATGAAAAATATTTCACTTGGTAGGATGAACTCCCAAATGAAAGAATGTTTTCCAACAAGTACTTCCATTCACACATCAAAATCATTCAACACAACAAGAAAATCTAGTTTATCAAGCTTCTGGTCATAAATATTTGTTAAGACATAAAGTTGAAAGGAATATTGGACTCAGGAATTGTTGGAATCCTTACAAACTGCTAACTAATTAGAGTTGATCTGATCTTACAAGAAGATTTTGGCCAGAACCTGAAACAAGGTACTAAGTAGAACTAATTGGTACAATGCTTGTGTTTACACCTTTGTGTTCACACCTCCCTTAAAGCTCTTTGGGCCAGAGAGCACTATGGGAGAAAACCCATAATCCCATTCTCTCAGAAGATTCACATATAAGGCCAATGAGGAGAGAGAGCTATTCCAGAATACATTTTCCACTTGGCTGGCTGGTCGCAGAGGAGAGTTCAGCTGGACTGGAGAGGAGTGACTCTGGTGCAGACAGAGAGCACTTTGACAGATTTCAGCAGAATTACGCCAGAAGCCCTCTCTCCGAGGCAAGGCAGAATATATTCCACTTGGCTGGCTGGTGGCAGATGAAGAGTTTTCAGAGGATAAAGCTACGAGTGGAGAGTTCAGTGGACAACCAGATTCATCTTCATCTCATACCACTGTAGTTGGTGGCTGGGCTCCTGCACTTCCCCCACTGAGACCAAGCTGGTCTGAAAGACTCACCAGAAAGCTAGCCGAGCCCCAAGTGAAGGAGACAAGAGATTCATTCCATCTCTGTGCTGGTTGGAGCTAAAGGACAAAACCCTTGGATTTGGAGACATTCGGAGGGCTCTAAGCTAAACCGACTGTGTAGTGAGAAAAACAAGAACTCCAACATTTGAACTCCCAACAAGGAATGTCCTTAGGAATCTCAGCATCAGAACCTCTCTAATCATCCTACAAAATTCAATTAGCCTTGGTACTCACACCTCCATCAATACCCTGGATACTCTGCCCTTCTTACGGGAAAGCAGAACAAAGAGTACCACCAAATGTCTCCATTTAAGTATGTTTATGTGCATCTAAGTCAGTTATTTCCTCACCTATCTCCTACTCCTGGTACTTCTATGGTCTTCTTCTTCAAAACCCTGCACAGGGCACCTCCTCTTTTACCTTTCCAGCATCCTTTTGTGTGTTGCTTCTAAGCAAGAGTAGAATGCCTCAAAGATATTTCAAAAATAAATGAACTGATTCCACTTTGAAGTCAAATACCAGTAATACCTAGCATTTACACAGCATTTCAAATTTGTAAAATATTTTACTAATATCTCATTTGACCCTCATAACATCAGGAGGTAGGTGCTATTGTCAACATTTTACAAGTGAAGAAACAAAGACAATTAGGTATCACAGTAAATAGATCAGCAGATCTGGAGTCAGGAAGACCTGAGTTAAAATTTGGTCTCAGGCACTTAACTAGCTGTGTGATTTGGGGCAAGTCATTTCACATCTTTCTGCCTAAGTTTCTTCATTCATAAAATGGGGATAATGATAGCATCTGCTTCCCAGGGTTGTTGTAAATATCAAATGACACAATATCTATGAAGAATTTAGCACTGTACTGGGCACATCATGTAATGCTAGAGAAACTGAGCGAGATAGAGATTAGAGACCAATTCAACAGTTTATTAAATGGGGAGATATACTGTGACCAAATGGATCCATGGTTAGTCCCAGGGATGAGTGAGACTATCGTCTCAAAGAATCCAGGCCTGAGTATCAGGACAGCAAGAATTTTACAGGATAACAAGAACAATGACATAATGGGGGAGGTACCTGGATGGGGATAACTTAATGGGGGGAGGGCACCCAGGATGACACAATGGAGGGAGGTACTGGAGAGATTACTGATATTCTAATGATGTCTAAAATGGATAGACCTTTATCCTGTCAAACATTAAGAAGGAATGATTATAGCCTAAGGATATAAAACCTTTATCTCAAACACTAAGAGGGAAAGGTTATAACTTGAGACAAGAGTAACTAAATAGGACAATTGGAGAAACTAGGTCAGGACATCAAAAGAGAACTGTGGCACAACATTCCACACTCTCTTCTAACTATTCAAATCTTTGAATTACCTTCCTCTAGAAGGTTTTAGCACCATAATTTTGACCAACCCTATGTGAAGTAAATAGACCAAATAAAAATAAAAATAAAGCGAGAACAATGCAAGGACTTATGGCAAGGTCAAGTCTCTCCCTGATAACCCCAGAGTTAATCAGCAACACACAAAGTTCCTTATTTCAATCGTGTCAGGTCCTCTGAAGTTGGGGAGCATTACTGTTAGGTTAGGTCTGAGGTCATTTGTGAATGACTCGGCCTCTGTGTACAGAGCAGCAGGACTCAAGACAGTTGCGCTACCATTCAGAGGGGCAATCTGCTCCAGGGGAGAAGGGTGAGGCTTGGAGTAGCTCCACCTGTCCCTGCCCAGAGGAACAGAGAGGGCTGTATAGGGATCAGATTTCTGAGCAGATTATGTACAGTTAGACCAAGGCAGGCAAACCCCGAATGTTTAGAGGCCTGATAGCAAACTACAAGGTCCTTTTAAGTATGCTGAAATACTATTAAGGACCTGGGTTAAACAGAGTGGAGAGACATATCAGAGAGACTGCCAGTCCTAAGAGAGGTATCCGATTCCTGGTTGTTCCTAAAAAATAATCCCCAAAACTGAGACTGCCAGGGCAATTCCAACTGAATAAGAGATTTCAAAGTTAAAGCATAACTAGCAAATCATAGCCCAGTAAATTTAAGCAAGGAGTAAAAAATGAAAAGGACTTCTAATTAAATCTGAACTAGTAAGATAGAGGGTAGGGCAGAAGTGCCTAAGAAAATACACCAGTTTCCCCAATTTCCTATTTCTTCCTCCCCTTTTTTTTTCCCCTTACAGAAAGGAATTATCAAATAACCACCCCACATATAAATCATATACATATGCACATAACACACTAAAAATCCTTCAAATATAACAGCAATAATTACACAAGTTTAACAATTTCCATCCCAAGTCTTAAACACACAGTAATACAATTAAAATTCTGACAATTCAACCACTTTCCCACTTCTCCATATCAGTCCAAATTACATCAGAAGAAGGGGCGATGGTTTTCTCAAAAACTGCTCTATGGGCACCTGTCCCTGTCCGGGGTGCACAGCCATCTCCCCCAAAGACCTCATCCCGGATGAGCCCCCAACTATGGTGGGATGTAAAAAGACCCCTACCCAAAAATGACTACTCAGAGATCACTCATGGAAAGCACAATTATTTATTAGAATCTATAGAAATGGATCCCATCCTGGTCTATGAACCAAAGTTCACAGCAGGAGAGCCGTTCCCTTAAGAGTGGTCATAGTTCTTATACATTTCAGACAAAGAACCCGAAAATCCCACCCTCTATATGTTGTGACTGGTTACCTAAGTCTCTATTCCCCTATTTGGTCAGTGGAATGCAGTAGATGAGGCAATGTATAGCTTCTTACTTTTAATCCCTTCTTTGGACAATGGAATGTAGTCCAGGCCTTATCTAAAATCGCATGACTCCACAGAAGCTGAAACAGGCCTTAAGGCTTCAACTAATTTAGCTAACAGTCTCTAATCAATATGTCCTTGATCTGTAAGTTTTTCACCTTTTCAGTGATCAGTGACAGTTATGATTAGCAAAAATATGACTATTTTACATACAAGCTAGCAGTTAAATATAGCCAGCTGCTGGCTGGCAAAAAAACTAATTGCTCAGATTAGTTCTAAATATTTACTGGGGGTTTATAGAATCTCAGAATTGATTATTAACCTGTAAACCAAAATCCTTTCTACAAAGATGTCTACAGACTTCTTTTGAAAAGCTTTGAGGCAGACTAGATATTTTTGGAGAGTTCTAAAAGTTAATATTTCCTGGGGGTTCCCCCAACTCACCTTGAAATCAATTGGCTTTTACATATTATTCCAACTTCTACCCTCAGGCCAGGCAATACAAATCTAATCCCTCTTTACAATAAAAGTCCTTTAAATATTTAAAAACTTTGATCAAGTCTCTTCCAAAATAAACATTTTTGTCTCCTCCAACATAAACATTTTCTGTTCCTTAAAGTCCTCAGGGTTATCTCCAGTTCCTTCTGCTTCTCTGCTTTTTCTTCCCAAGATAAATTTTACTTTATAAACTTCCTCTTCAGAAAGTAGCATCCAAACAAACCTCAATATAAAATTTCATATTTGGGTTGATTAGGTAGAGAATAATGTGAACACTTTGATAAAGGCAATCTAAGACCACATAGGATGACTCGGATTTAAGATCTAAACGGAACAGCCTTACTGGGCTCAGTTCTCTATTTTCAGAGAATCAAAATGCAGTGGAGGTGAACTGGATGAAAATAATCTTGCAGAGTCACACGTTTCTGGATGAATTTGTAGGGTTATCAGATAATTCAGAAGGAAAAATAAATTCTGTTCACTAGAAGAGAAGAGAGTTATTCACATCAAGCAAGGCTTGAACTACAAAGCTGTTTCTGTTCCCACCAAGAAAGTAATGGAGGATCGAACATATATTGCCATACCCTTTGCTCTCCCAATGTCCACCTTATTATGCAATTGAAAGTTACAGGAAAAGAGGATAAAATAAAGTCACAAGAATATATCACTTTTGTGGAACCAGACCTTGGGCTCAAAGTCAAGAAGATCTAAGTTCAAATCCTTTCCTGGATCATAATAATGTCAGTTAAGTCATGTAACTTCTCAGTGCCTGGAAAAACTTTTAAGAGACACAAAGTTCCAAAGGAAGTGAGTGTTCCTTACACCTGGTAGAGAAACTTGGAAAAATTTTTGCCTTGAGTTATCTGCATAACATATAAATGCCTCCTTGCATTTTGAGATGCATTCAAAAAAGACTCTTAGTGTGATCAAATGGTAGCATTTCTCTTCTTTTTATCTCTGTCTATAACATATTTATTTCACTGAAAACAATAAGTGAATGAATGATGAGGTAGATAGCATGTTGGACTTGGCTTCATGAGAGACCCGAGTTCAATCCAAATTCTCAACCTTTTTGGTGATAGAACCATTAATTTTGCCAAGCCTTAATTTGTTTATGTCTCAAATGGAGCCAAGGCCTATAAATGCCATTGACCTCAAAGAATTATGGTAAATGTCCAAGAAGGTAATGTATGTATGTGTGTGTGTATGGGGGGGGGGGGGGGAGGGGAGGTTGTAAATTTGGACCTACAGAATTATAAAATCATCATAGGAATATCTCCCATATATGTAACAAAGAATTGAGAGAAAATTTCAGGTGAGAGAAATGAATATTATACTCTTCTATTAATGATTAATTTTCATTTTTGTGGATTCCCTCTTCCCCTTTTCCTTTCACTCCTGTCAAGACCAAATTCACTGGGCCTCTGAGAGCCATGATAGCTCCTAGCCCTTAAAGCACAGACTCCCTACCTGAGTAGGAAGGACCCACCCCACTGGGAGACCAAGTGCCTGTTCACAGTACAAAGAGAATTGCCTGGGGCGGGGGAGGGGGGGGAGGGAAGCCCCTTTTCTTGATTCTTTCCAGCAGAGAGTAGGCAACCTAGCTCATGAAGGAGAATCCTGGCTGACTTGGATTCAAGTGCCTTGAAGCTATTCAGCCTCATGATCAAGCCACATTCTCAGCAGGAAGAGCTGAAGTTTACCTCCTCAGTCAATGTCCACCAATCAGGGTTGATTTTCACTTGTCAGGGGAGTTCCCTTTCAGAGGAGCTTTAAGGCATTTCAGAGTCTCCTTTGATGTGTTTGGTTAGGACAGGGAACCACTGACCATCAATTTATTGATTGCTGGCAAGTCTGATTAGTTACCTGATTATTAATTCCCAGAAACTCAAGAGGTCAAGTTGAGCTCTTGGAAGCCAGATGCTTTCTTGCTGCTTCCTCATCTGATTCCAGCCTCCACAGAGCCTCTGTGGCTGCCAGTGGAGCAGTAGAAAAATGCTTAGATTCAGACACTGAAGAGAGCTGTGACTTCAAATATCCCTTTCCCTTTATTAGTTTTGTCTGTGGGCAAGTAACTTCACTTCAAATGATTTTGACATAGAAGAGACTCGGCGACCCCAAAATAACCAAATGTGATGGGATCAGTTGAAGTTAACCTGCTTTTTCCTTGGCATTTTTACTCTGAAGAAGAAAAAAACTTCAAAAGCAAAAAAAAAAAAAAAAAAAAAAAAATCATTGTGAGGTGAATCTGGGCTAAATTCAGAAGGTTCAAACTCAACTTTTGGCTGGAAGTTGAGCCTAAGTAAATGTGCCTTCTGAGAAATTCAAAATGTGGCTTATATAAGATGCTCCTTTCTCCCTCCCCATGCTAGCCCCTATACATGGAACACCACTATCAGAGCAGATCAGGGTTCGCCACCTCTTCACTACCCTTGCCCTCTCACACTGACTCAACTTATCCATGTCTCCAGATAAATTAGCTGAAACACTCCTCAGAAACAATTCACAAGTCTGCCCACAATCCTTCCAGTTCTTTTTCATCCCCATGTCTCTCAAACACAGTTTGAAAGCTTTCCCCCCAGAAGCCATTTCATTAACAAGACAATTTCAGACCTCCTTGCTTCCCCATTTCTGGACCAACCTCTGTCCCTTGTCAATAATTCCTGAGGCTTTTAGATCAGTATAATGCATGTGAAAAGTTTCCCTTCTCAGTCCCATCACACTCCCAATACTCATAGTATCTCTTAGAGGAGCCCCTGATACTAGGATAGTTCCAGGGAAGTTCTAGAAATATTGGTCAATACTTGAGCAAATGAAGAAATAAGTAGAATAGCAGAAAAAAGCTCTTCCTTTCCCAATCCTGTTGCATTCTTTAAAGTACTATTTTACTCAATTCAATTAACATTGTTTTTTAGCTATCTACTGTTAAGGGACAGGTCAATTCTCCAAGAGCCTCCACAGCTGTGGATCATAACATCTGAAGGAATTGTAAGGCAGCCTTTGCTGACACAGGTGTGGTAGACTGGGAATGAAATAAATTGGAGGCAGAGGGAGAGCAGGGAGGTCAGAGAACAGCAGCGGTCTCTCAGTCTTCTTGTGTCGTCCTCTCACAAAAGATGATGGATTCTGGGTTGGATCTCAGGCAGATTCCTGTCTGTCAGGTAGCCCTCATGTATTCCAACAGCTTTTCAGAAAATGTCTTTCCTCCTGCTGGAAGGCAGCAAACGGATTTCTCTTGTCCTGAATGCAGGCAAGTGCCCCAGATCAGAGCATTACCCCCAGTTAATGAGTACCTAGCACAGCTGACTGACCTGGTCAAAAGGTTCAGCTTCCAGGTTCTTCAGAGTACTAAGGGACAGAGTCAGTGCACCCTTCACAGGAAAGTCTTCAAGCTCTTTTGCCAAAATGACCAGACACCACTGTGTGAGATGCTGTGAAACCCCAGAGCATGAGGTTCCTGTAGGCTCTCCTTAGGCTCTCCTGTAGGAGAGGCTCCTCTCAAGTGCAAGAAACGGCTCCAGACCATGCAGAGAAATTTGCAGAAGCAGTTTGAAGAAGCTGAGAACCTTCTAGATCAGCAGAGCCCTGTGTATTAGAGAAGTATGATCACAGAAGAAACTTATTGATGGAGGAAGAATTCCGATGTCTTGAAAGGATAAGGCAAGAGCAAAGGGCAAGGCAGGACAGAGTAACCCTGGGGCATATTTGGATTTGTGACTTTCACAATATATTTAGGTGTATTACCTTTAACATCTCTGGGCCTATGAAAACTCTTAGAGGATGCTAAGTTCCAGAGGAAATGCCCATTTACTACAGGTAGAGAAACTTGGAATTTTTTTTTTTTCTTGAGTTGTCTTCATCATAATCTTAACTAGTATTTCTATAATGCTTTGAAAGATTGCAATGTGCTTTTCCTGTGGCCTTAATGTATCCTGACCACAATCTAGTGAGACAGGTATTATTCCAATTTTCACAGAGGAAGATCCTGAGGCTGAGATCAAGTGATCTTGACCAGAATCCCCTAGATAGTAAGTGATTGAGGTAGGATTGAGTTCAAGTCTCCCTGACTTCAAGGCCAAAACTCTATGCACTGCAACTGATTTTTTTTTTTTTTGATCCTACTCCCTTATAACATGTGACCTGATGAAATTATACTTTATGCTTTCTGAGATCACTTCCTGATAGTAATTTTGATCCTCTGACCACTGGAGAATATAAATTCTTTTTTTTTTTTTTTTTGAGATTCATTCAAATAAAACCGTTAGTGTGATAAAGTGGTAGTATTTCTTTATGTTCACTTCTATGATGTATTCTTTTTTAGGTTATACACATGCATTAATTTTTAACATTTCCATATGTATTATGTTGGAGAAAAAAATAAAAGGGAAAAATCATGAGAAAGGAAAAAAACAAAAAAGAAAATAGTATGCTTTAATCTGCATTTGGTCTGCATAGTTCTCTGGATATGGGTGGTATTTTCCTTCCAAAGGTTTTTGGAATTGCCTTGGATCACTGAATTACTGAAAGGAGCTAAGTCTATCACAGTTGATCATCATTCAAACTTGCTGTTGTCGGGTACAATGTTTTCCTCGTTCTGCTCAAATCACCTAGTATCAGCTCATGTAAGTATTCCAAACTTTTCTAAAATCTACCTGTTCATCATTTCTTATAGAACAATAGTGTCCTATTATATTCATATACTATAACTTATTCAGCCATTCTCCAATTGATGGGCATCCACTCATTTTCCAATTCTTGGCCATCACAAAGAGCTGATACATTTTTATACATGTGGGACTTTTTCCTTCTTTTATAATCTCTTTCGGACCTAGACTCTCTAGTGGCAAATTGCTTTCCAGAATGGCTGAATTAGTTCACAAGTCCACCAGTATCATCACATGCCCTCCAATATTTATCATTCTCTTTCCTGTCATTTTAGCCAATGTAAGAAGTTGTGAAGTAATAACTCAGAGTTTGTCTTAATTTGTATGTTTCTAATCAATAGGGATTTAGAGCCTTTTTTTCCCCTTATCACTATAAATGACTTTAAATTCTTCATAAGATGTATTTATTTCACAGAAGACATTAAGTGAATGGTGAGGCAGATAGCATTATTGGACTTGGCTTCATAAGATATCTGGGTTCAACACAAATCCCCACATTTCTTGATGACAGCACCATTATCCTTTCAAGCCTCAGAATCTTCATCTGTACAAAAAAGACTTAAGCTAAGCTCTGTACATACTACTGACCTCACAGGATTATGGTAAAGGTCCATTCACAAATTAATATAAGTATAATGTAAATAGTGCTTGGCAAATGTTGCTATATAGGACTATAAAACTGGGTCAGAGGACAATCTCCCATAAATCACTTGCTTAATAAGTATAACAAAAAAGAAAAAAATAAAATTGCAGAGTGTGAATTAGACATATTATACTATTCTATGAATAATAACTAGTTATTAATTTTGTCATCCATCCATTCTTTTTCTTTCATTTCTGGTAAATCCAAATTTTTGAAAACGTCATTCAAGTGGCTGAGTGATGAGATTACTTCCTTGCACTTAAGGCACAGACTCCTTACTTAGGCAGACAGGACTCCACCCAACTGGGAGATCCAGTTTCTGTTCAAAGTACAGAAAGACTCTTGTCTGGGCAAGGCTTTGTCTGGAGGAAGAAGTCCCTGTCCTTGATTCCTTCCATCAGCAAGTAGGGCAGCCCAGCTTACGAAGGTGAAATTTTGTTGTAGAAACCCAAATGGTTGTAGGAAGATGGTTGGGTTCAGAAACTGCAAAGCTGTAACTTCAAATCCTGCCTTTAACCTTATTACAGGTGACTATTGACAGGGAAATAAATTCTATACAAGGTGAATTTTAGATTGAAGAGACCCAAGGGGCCAAATGCAGTCAAGTGTGAGGGCACCACTTAAGGTTAACTCTCCTGTTTTGTATTTCTCTTTTCAGTAAGAACAGAGATAAATTCTGAGAACATGTTGGACTAAATCAGAATTTTCCAGCCTCTTCAGATTTCCTTTACAAACAATAAAAAGCATGGGGTAAATCAGTTGTACTCCTTAATTTGAGACACTTCAGAAAAGACTGGACCTTCAGAGGCTGGGATTGGCTTGAATGCAGTATGGACATGTCCATGTTGACACTACTGAATTAACAAACATCAGGATCTGGAGCAGCTCTAAAAGGAAGGGAACTAGGTGAGAGGATTCTGGGAAGATGACCAAATAGATTTCTAAAAAGGCAAACAAACAACTTTTGGCTCTCCAAATTTCCTCTACAAAAGAAGTCAGGACATTCCTCAGAAGGAACATTGAGCAGCAGAAATAAAGGGAGTTGGGGTAAAACACAGTGTCCTCCTAAGACAACTTGAAAAGAACCAAGGGAAGACCAGACCTCCAGGATCAGAGTTTCAGCCTCAGTGAAGTACAAACCAGTGAAGGCAGACTTTGAGGAATCCACAAACAACATACCCTGGGGGTAGTTGGATCAAGAGGCAGCCTCAGCCTCAGGAACTTTCACCTCATGGATAGTGTGAGAGTCTGAAGGCTGAGTAGAACATTGAAGGAACTTCCCCTGTCTAGAAATGCCATGTGCAATGATGCAGATCAGACTTGTGTGGGATAATAGCGAATACTAATACAATCTGGAGTCGGAGTCTGAATGCAGGAAAAAACATTTATTTCTTTCTCATGAGAAAGGATGAACAGTCTCTGACATTCAAGAGATCCCCACACAAACAAGCCAGAGGTAGTCCCTGGTTATCCCCTAAGAGCTCTCCTGTCCAAACCCCTAGCTGCTTTCCAAACTATTGGCTGGCATTGGGAGCCCACATTCTAAAGCAGAGTTTCTAAGAATGCAGTGGAGGTTTTCTGCCTGGAGCTAAGGAACAAGGAAGAAGTTTTGAAAAAGATGAAGGAAATCTGAGGCTATCAAATGCTTACCAGGGTGTTTTTACAAATGAAGCAGATTAGCAGTGTAATGCTGGAGAAACTGAGGCAAGACAGAAATTAGGTTTTTAATATTTTAATAATGAAGAACTAGGACTAGCAATTGAACAGAACTCATGCTCCATCTCTAGCCAGCTGAATGGGACTCTTGTCTCAAAGTATCCAGCATCCAGCAATTAATTCCAGAGATTTCTACAGGGCTCCAGCTATCAGGAAAACAAAGGCAAGGGGGGGAGGGGTGAGAAACGGGGGAGGGCAGAGCACTGGATGAGTGTGAGAAATGAGGGTTGAGAGATCCCCTGACAACAATGGGACCCACTGGCTCCTCTGCAGGCTTTGCAAAGAATCTGCAAACCCGAATGAATACAGGCTTCAGGTTTGTGGCAAGAATGGGTTTATTACTGAGAAGAGAAATAGTTTCATCAGCCGGCAAACTCCTGTTAGGACTTTTACTAAGATGAGAAGCAACTTAGTGGGCATTCCTGATTAGGAATTAGTAGTGATGGATTCACGGGTTTCTAGTTATGTGGGATTTGTTTTTGCTCCTAGCTTGTAAGGGTTAAAGGCCTCTGGAGCAAGGAATGCAGTTTAAGGCATGTGGGAGGACCTGAAGGATGAGCGGTACCCAGGTGCAAGTGAGTCCTATGTGGAAGTGGGGCTTATCCCCAGGAGACAGTGTCTGACCTCAGGTACCAGTCTCCCTCCTTAGGGCTCTCAAAGACTAGCAAGCCTCCCGCCCTCTTCTCAGGCCAATCCCATTGTGCCAGGTTCCTAGAGGACCCCCCCCCTACCACTTCCCCCAGATCTTCAGCGGGGTATAAATATGTGCTCTCTAAGAATAAAGTTCTCTTTCCTTCACCCCTAACTCCTGGTGGTCTGTCTCTGTGGGATCCGGGTTGGGCATTAAGAATAGCTTAAAGGGAGCTACAAGGTTAGAGCAGTCCATGGAGGTGTAACACTAGCTGGGGAGCAGTTTGAGGGACTAATCTTCATTTCAATAGAGGATGTTGACTATGCCCCAGGCCAAGATTTCCAATTGAATGAGATTATTTATCTGGGAGTTTCCCTTATGAATGGGTGGGGCCCCTCCCAGAGACCAAGAGGGTTTGAGACTCAGGACCACCCTTCCCCCAAAGGTTAAAGAGGACACAATTTACATCAGGGCCTTTCTAACCCTTCCCCCCAAAGATCAGGGGGACAGTTCGCATCAAGTAGAAATTCCAGGAAGGACCATAACTTAGTCCTGACAGATTGGGAGTCAAGATAAGGAGGTCTAGCAGGAGACAAAAGTCTGAGATACTCAAGTATTTGATATAGAAATTCCAGAAAGGACCATAACTTAGTCCTGACAGATTGGGGGTCAAGATAAGGAGGTCTAGCAGGAGACAAAAGTCTGAGATACTCAAGTATTTGATATAAGCCATCTGGAGTTTTATGACTCTTTGGAATGTGAAAGTGGCCAGAGTTTCGAGGCTCCAAATCTCTCAGTCCCAATGAAGCAAAAAAGGGGGGTAGCCACCAGGGAAACTAAGAACAATTCAGGGAAACTGAGGTATTACAGCAGGGAAATGGCTCCCTTCTGTAGTTATCTCAGCAAAGCACACCCCTGAGGAAACTTCATCCCATTCAATCCAGTCCCTGCCCCCAAAGACTTCCCTTCTAGAAGTGGAAAACTAGGGGCACAGAACAAAAGGTTCTTTTCAAATCTCAGGTCACTACACTTGATTGCAAAACCCAATCCTTGCCTCCAAGGAGCTTACATTTTTACACCCTTGATTATTCTTTGATGTCCTTGTTGGTTTCAATTTTCAAATTTGTTTCATTTCTCCAATTTAATTTTCATAACTGTAGAAACAAAATAAATGAATATCCATTTTTCACACTCATCCTGTGTTGTGGCTATGGGGAGGAGCTAGCACTTGCCTGGTGAATCTGGTAGCAGAGGGGCAGGGACCCTGTTGGCTGTGGGTATGTGGGATGAACAGTATTGCTGGTTTCAATTCCATAGCAGAGAGGACAACTATAGTTTGGAGCCAATGACGGAACTGCAAGGAGCAAGAGCATCTGCAGGACTGTGTGACCGGGGTCCCTAGTCATGGCTTTAGGAGTACCCAACCCAAGGAGAGGAGAACCCAAGATTGGGCCCCAGGACAGATCTCAGAAAATAGCATGTAAGGAAGACCTGAGGCTTGGGGCATCTTTGGTTCTAAAACTTGTTTATATTAAGGGCTGATAAAGGCAAAATAAAAATGAGTAAGCAAAGGAGAAAGGATCCTACCTTAGATAGCTACTATAGGGATAGAGAAGATATTGGGTTCATTGTCAGTAGAAGATAGTGGAATTTGAAAATATAATCTTTTCAGTGAGAAACATCAAATGAGCCTACAAATACAAGAATTTTAAAATGAATTTAAAAATCAAATATGAGAGATTGAGGGGAAATTAGGGGAAAAAATGAGAACAAGGCAAGAAAATCATGAAAAGAGAGCCAACCAAGTTAAGAAAATACAAAACTAGAATTGAGCAAGGGGAAGCTAATGACAATCTAAGACAACAAGAAATCTTAAAACATTTTTTAAAAATTTAGGCCATCTCATCTAATTATCTTGTCCTTTGTTGTTGGTGGTGGTAATGGTGGCTGCAGCAGTGATGGTAGTAATGGCCCTTCATTTGAAGACCATGACATCAGGGAGATGATGCCATAACATGCAAATGGAATGGATTTAAGTGAGGGAGGCTGTGCAAAGTCACCAGTCTCACCCCGTTCTCCAGAGCAGCTGGGTCCAGTGGCCTGCAGGTGAGGTCTAGATATGGGGTATCTAAATGAAATTAGGGTTTAATTGAGGTCTAGTGGCAGGTTTGGGGTGCAGAGGACCAAATAGAGCTCCCCTGCAACCCCATTGGATTCAGCGCAAGGATACGGAGTTAAATGAGGTCTAGAAGTGGCACAAAGAGTCCCCTGTAAAGGAATTACAGGCCGAAAACTAGATTGATAAAAGAGGTTTATTATGGGGTTTGGAAGTAAGGTCTGAGGTATAGTTAAGGAAATAGGTGAGGATAAAGAGTGGAGGGCACTGGAAACAGGGTTCCAGTGGACAGAGGGTCCTGGCATGCCAGGCATAAGGCTGGCATGCCAGGCATAAGGCTGGCATGCCAGGACCCTCTGCAAAGAGAGGACAGCTATAGTTTGGCTCTTTTATAATGGGAGATTTAGCTAGAGGGGCCTGTGGGTGGAGTCGCAAGTTGGCTCAGATCTGGGTGGGCTGGGACAGGCCTGGATCTTCTATTGGAATTCAAAGGGGCCAGGATTTGTGAATAAAAGGTCCTAGCTTCCCGGACTGATAATGCATCAGCTAGGAGGGGTTGGGAATCAGAAAGAAAGGAATAAATCAATTCTTAAAGGGACCACACCCACATCAGAGGAATTGGTCTCTGAATGAGGAAATACAAAGGAAAAAAGCCTTAATCCTAATTTAATAATTGGTTGTTAACATAGTAGAAAAAGAATCACTTCTCTTAATAAATGAGAATAATAGGAGCTACAGGGGTTAAATAATTCCCCCAAATTCATACAGATGGTCAATGGAGTAGTTGAGACTTAAACACAGGTCTCTAGAACCTCCAGTATATCACACTGCTGTTGAAGGCAATAAGTGATAGGATTCACTATCAAATGCTGGGTTGAGGAAATGTTGAACCCCAAAAGTATATGGGGGGTTATGGGTTGATGTTGCAAGGTGTCTCAAAAGAATTTGTAGATGGTCTATATCTCCAAATCAAGAGACAAAGAGGAAAGAGGCAAAGGCAAACAGTGGCCTAAATTCCATATAGCTTTTAGCAAAGAAAAGGAGGTTTAGCAATTAACAAGGGAAAAGATGAGAGCAAAGTTCCCCAGAACTCATAATCAACTCAGAGGGAAGATACCATTAATAAGGGAATTAACAAGGGGAAAGATGATGATGTAGGTTGTGATCCCTTTAAGAACTGATTTATTCCTTTCTTTCTGATTCCCAACCCCTCCTAGTTGATGTATTATCTATCCAGGAAGCTAGGACCTTTTATTCATGAATCCTAGTCTCTTTGAATTCCAATGGAAGATCCAGGCCTGTCCCAGCCCCACTTGGATCTGAGCCAACTTGGGACTCCACTCACAGGCCCCTTTAGCTAAATCTCATTATAAAAGAGCCAAACTAAGATCCTCTCTTTGCAGAGGTAACAAACATGTCAGTCTGGCATGCCAGGAATCTCTGTCCACTGGAATCCTATTTCCGGCGTCCTCTTATCTCTTTATCCTTACCTATTTCCTTAACTATACCTTACCAGTGGTCCTCAAACTTTTGTTCTCAATATCTTTATCCTATTAAAAATGATTGAGGATGTGTCCAAAGAGTTTTTGTTTATGTGGGTTATAGTTATAGATAATTGATCACATTAAAAATAAAAACCAATTATGAATTTGTAGACTCTCTGAAAGGATTTCAGAGATTCCTCAGGATGCTCTGGACCAGACTTTGAGAACCACTGCCTTTTTTTTTTTTTTTTTTAAATAACTTTTTATTGACAGAACCCATGCCAGGGTAATTTTTTACAGCATTATCCCTTGCACTCACTTCTGTTCTGACTTTTCCTCTCCCTCCCTCCACCCCCTCCCCAAGATAGCAAGCAGTCTTTTACATGTTAAATAGGCTACAGTATATCCTAGATACAATATATGTTTGCAGAACCGAACAGTTTTCTGGTTGCCCAGGGAAAATTGGATTCAGAAGGTATAAATAACCCGGGAAGAAAAACAAAAATGCAAGCAGTTTATATTCATTTCTCAGTGTTCTTTCTTTGGGTGTAGCTGCTTCTGTCCATCCTTGATCAATTGAAACTGAATTAGCTCTCTTTCTCGAAGAGATCCACTTCCATTAGAATACATCCTCAAACAGTATCATTGTTGAGGTATATAATGATCTCCTGGTTCTGCTCATTTCACTTAGCATCAGATCATGTAAGTCTCACCAGTCCTCTCTGTATTCATCCTGCTGGGGAACCTTTGCCTTGAACCTTACTTCCAAATAATAATATTTACTTAATTTAATAATTACTTCCATAATAAACCTCTTTTATCAATCTAGCCTGTAATTCCTTTACAGGGGACTCTTTGTGCCGCTTCTAGACCTCATTTAACTCCATATCCTTGCGCCAAATCCAAAGGGGTTGCAGGGGAGCTCTCTTTGACTCCTTGTACCCTGAATCTGCCACCAGACCTCATTTAAACCCTAATTTCATTTAGGTAGCCCAAAGCTAGACCTCATCAATGACAGCAAAGTTCCCCAGGAGAAGTCACAATCAACCCAAGGGGGGGAGGGAGGGGGAGAAGGGGAGAGGGGGACTAGAGGGGAGGGTGGAGGAAGACACCATTAATAAGGGAGATGTCATTAGGGCATGGCAAGTCCCTAATAAACCCTCAAAGGCATAAGATAAACTAAAGTCCTAAAAAAGGAATTCATCAAGGGATTACAGTACAAATAGGTTCTTTAATAGGGGAAATTGGAGATTGACATCATAACTTGGGTTTCTGATCAGACACATTAACTTGTGGAGTTATGATGGTTTTATAATTTGGCTAGGAATTTCAGCAGTGCCGCAACCATAGGTGGGAATGTAAGAAAAGCCCACATAAAGATAACTAAAGGTCCAATTAAGAGTAAATGATCAAGATAATCAATGCTCTTCCAGCTTGCTTCAGAGAGTAGTTTGGACAATAAAATTCAGACTTTCTCTAGATAATTTCACTCTTTATTATCAAGGACCTGCTTAGATCAAGAATCTGGTGGCGGGGGGATGGGGGGGAGAGGGGTGTCTTTCTCCCTATAGGAATATCACTTTGTAGCTATACAGAAAATGGATTGGAGAGTGGAGCCAGAGCTGTAGGAAAAATGAGATTAATGTAATAATCCAAGAAAAAATGCTGTTGGTTGCTATAGGGGAGGGAAAGTGAATGTGAGAGATGTTGCAGAAATATAATTGACAAAACCTGATAATTATTTGGGTAGATGGATAGATGAAGTGAAAAACAGTGAGACCTCAAGGATGACTTCTGTAAACCCTTATGATTAAAAGAATGGAAGTTAATCTGTCAGTCAGACAAGAAGCATTTATTAAATGCCTTCTATGTGCTAGGAACTGTAGACTAGAGTGGGAAAAGAATGGAAGAAGGTAGATCCATCAGTGGACTATTGGAATAGTCTAGGAATGAGACGAGGGCCTATACCAGGGTGGTGGCAGTTATGAGAAGAAAGAGATATTACAAAGATGAAATCCACAGGTCTTGGCAATAGATTAAATATGGGGGAATAAGAGATAATGAGAATAGATGACACCTAGATTGTAAACCTGGAGGACTGAGAGGATGGTATTACCCTTACAATAATGGGGTAGGGTGGAATGAGGATTCAGAAAGAAAGACAGTGAGCTCCGTTTTGGACATATTGACTTTTTAAATGTCTTCTCAACATCTAGTTCAAGGTCTCTGAGAGGTTGTTGGAAATGTGAGATTAGAAGTAGCAGGGAATATAGAGAGGTAAATTGATTGGGATTGGGGTTGGGAGTAATGAGTTTTGTTTTGGATATTTTGAGTTTGAGTTATTTAGTTCAAAATATTTTTTGAGTTTGAGTTACTATTTAGTTCAGAATGTCCCTGTTTTCATTTCCTAACTAAAAATCCCCACAGTTGTTTCAATTCTTATATGGCAAAGATTTGAGTCCTCTCCTTTACACACACACTGCTTTATCAATATCCTTCTTCAGATGTGATGCCCTGAAATGCAATACTCCAGAAAGGGGCTTATCAAACCAGATGTTCATCACCCTTATTCTACATGTCATGATTGTTTTAAAGCTTTCAAAAATCAGATTGTTCACCATGTCACACTATACATTGAGAGTTAAGCTTTGGGCAACTGAAATCCCCAGATCTTAATTCAGTGTGACTTAATTAACCCTTACTATCATATATTTCTGCAGATAATATTTTTGAATTCAAGTTTATAAACTTAGACTTTTTTACTTATAGTTCATATTGTTAGATGAATCCTTACTTAAGATATATTTTTAAAGCTGTCAACAGACATGCAATCTGTCCCAGATTGTTATTATGTGTATATTATGTGCCTATCTGATAAATGTGCTATGTATGACTTCATCCCTGTATAAGCTTTTTAGGAGAGTGACATGGTCAGACTTGTGTTTTTGGAAGATTGTTTAGGAGGATGGGTTGGAAAAGAGGAAGACAGGAAGTTAGAAATTAGCAAGCCATTGAAATAATTCAGATAAAAAAGGTGTAAAGGCCTAAATGTGGGCTGTGAGTAGACAGAAGGAGACAATCTATTGAGAGTGGGGAAGAATGAAAAGTCCAGGGTGATTCCAAGGTTTATAACCTACATTCTTGGAAAAATGGTTGTGCCCTCAAAATAAGGGAGTCTAAAGGAGGGCCATTTTATATGGGAGGCATGTGGGGAGCCAACTGTAAATCCTTTGGAAGACCAAAGCAAGGCAAGGCCTCTTGGAAGACTTTAGGACACTTGACAAGGTCAGTTTTTCAACTAATAACTCATAACTGAGCTCCTTTGGATTATTTACTGACATGACCCAGGTGCATTTCTGAGACAGGATGCTTTCAAAAATGAAAACAAATAACAAGATAGTCCTTGTCTACTAGAACAAGGAAATGTCACAGACTTAGTTATACTTTCTGTGATTTTCTGGCATTTGTGTAATGTAATAATAGAAAAATATGCCTCTGGTGGGATATAAAAGGGAAGCTATAAGAAATAGTTCAAGATGTAAGCTTGACCATTCTCCAATTGATAAATGGTCAAAGGATATGAACAGACAATTTTCAGAGGATGAAATTGAAACTATTACCACTCATATGAAAGAGTGTTCCAAATCATTATTGATCAGAGAAATGCAAATTAAGACAACTCTGAGATACCACTACACACCTATCAGATTGGCTAAGATGACAGGAAAAAATAATGATGAATATTGGAGGGGATGCGGGAAAACGGGGACACTGATGCATTGTTGGTGGAGTTGTGAACGAATCCAACCATTCTGGAGAGCAATCTGGAATTATGCCCAAAAAGTTATCAAACTGTGCATACCCTTTGATCCAGCAGTGTTTCTATTGGGCTTATACCCCAAAGAGATACTAAAAAAAGGAAGGGGACCTGTATGTGCCAAAATGTTGGTAGCAGCCCTGTTTGTAGTGGCTAGAAACTGGAAAATGAATGGATGCCCATCAATTGGAGAATGGCTGGGCAAATTGTGGTATATGAATGTTATGGAATATTATTGTTCTGTAAGAAATGACCAACAGGATGAATACAGAGAGGCTTGGAGAGACCTACATGGACTGATGCTAAGTGAGATGAGCAGAACCAGGAGATCATTATACACTTCGACAACGATATTGTATGAGGATGTATTCTGATGGAAGTGGATTTCTATGACAAAGAGACCTAACTGAGTTTCAATGGATAAATGATGGACAGAAACAGCTACACCCAAAGAAGGAACACTGGGAAACGAATGTGAACTATTTGCATTTTTGATTTTCTTCCCGAGTTATTTTTACCTTCTGAATCCAATTCTCCCTGTGCAAGAGGAGAACTGTTTGGTTTTGCAAATATGTATTATATCTAGGATATACTGCAACATATTTAACATATATAGGACTGCTTGCCATCTTGGGGGGGGGGGGAGGAGAGAGGGAGGGGAAAAAACGAAACATAAGCGAGTGCAAGGGATAATGTTGTAAAAAATTACCCTGGCATGGATTCTGTCAATACAAAGTTATTATTAAATAAAATTAAATTTAAAAAAAAGATATAAGCTTGAATTCACCTGGCTCCATTCATATTTATTTCACTCATTGCTTCATCCAGCATTCATGCCAATTGCTGGCAGAGGAAATAACGGGTGTGTTGAGTTTGAGATCCCTCTATCCAAAAGAATATAGCAGTTGATGTGAGATTGGAGTCTGGGCAAGAATTCAGAACTGAATTCATGGTTTGGGAAATCATCTGCATAGGAATAACTGACAAATAAAGACAGTCAACTACCTAGAGTTCCTTTTCTCTATCATAGCACACATTTGTGTATTGTACAATTCTGTAAAAGTCTAAAAATAAAACTTGGCAAACATCAAGTACCAAGGACTAAATATTTCTTCACAACTAGGTTAGGTAGTAGGGCAGGTATTATTATCTCTATATGAACTCAGATTGCTTCACTACATTGTTTCTAAAATGATCAAAAACTTGTATATGAGACTATGATTATTTTTTGAGACAGTGGCTATTTCATCAGTAAATAATTGCCTCTAGAATGAAAAATAAATTGTCAATCAGCAATAAACAAATAATTATTAGGTACTTACTGTCTGCCAGACTCTAGGGATATAGATAAAAAGAATGAGACAATCCTTACATTCGAGAACTTTACACTCGATCAGGAAGTCTACATATACTGTATATAAGTATATACAAAATAAAAACAAAGGGTACATGCAAAATAAATAAAAGATAGTTGAATACACAGTATTTCAGGAGGGAGAGAGGGAAGTCTTTAAGGTCAATCAGGAAAGGCTTCATGTAGAAGTTAACTTTCTAAGCTGTTCCTAGAAGGACAGGACTATATCACAAGAAAGTGAGGAAGGACTAAACATCCAGTATGAGAGACATTCAATGCAGTCAAACAGTCAGGAGAAGGGAGGAACAAAGAAGCCAGTTTGGCAGAATCCTGGCATTCAGGAAGGTAAGTAATATATAAAAAGGCTAGAATGATTTGAAGTCAGATTAGGAAGAACTTTATTTTTTATCCTAGAAGCAATAGCCAGCTTCCAGAGTTTAAGGAAAGGAAAATTGTTTTGGCAACTGTACTTGTCTTTGTGTGCTGATGGGTGAGTTTGTGATTCCATTTGGTTGGCCCTAGCAATGGCAGGAATTCATTGGGGAATTTCAGGTGCCCTTTAGGATAAGGGCCCAAGAGGAAATTGGTTGGACCTCTATAGGGATCATCTATGTTAGAACTAGTGTGTCCTATCTGGAGATAGTTTTTGTGCAGATCCCACTTGAATGATCTTATGCACTGAGGAAACCTCTGGAAGTTTCCACTCAAGACAATTTTCTCATTTGAGAATGGGATGATGCCATGTTGACTCCAGGTCCCAAATTTCTATGGGGAGTGCTCCATGTAGTTTGGAAAGCTCAGTGTGGACCAGATCTCTATTACAGACACAAGTCAGTTTTGTCTGCCTTTTTTTTTTTTTTTTTTTTTTTTTTGTCTTTTAGGTAGAGAAAGGTCCTGTAAAGCTAAGCTAGGAGAGATAATTGGCAGAGGAGCAAAAATTATTTTGTTGAATCTGCAAAATTTTGTATTTGATGAAAATTGTAATTTTCGTTTTTATATATGAGAATGTTGGCATTGGCTATCTGGGGACTTTATTGCATGGCACTAGAAAAAGCAAGTAAAAGGACATTGTTTATACCTTCCCAGACTACAGAAAATGGTTCTGAATTTAAAAAACAAACAAAATTTGCACTATCTCTCTCCCTCCCTTTCGTGTCTCTCTCTCTCCCTCCTTCTCTCCTGTTGGAATCTTTACAAACTGCTAACTCATTAGAGTTGATCTAATCTTACAAGAAGATGTTTTGGGCAGAACCTGAAACAAGGTACTAAGTAGAACTGATTAGTACAATGCTTGTGTTTGCATCTTTACTCATTGGAGTTCACAAGTATGCCAGCTTCACAAAGTAAACTTTGTACCTTCGTGAATTCATACCTCCCTCGAAGCTCTTTGGGCCAGAGAGCACTATGGGAGAAAACCCACAATCCCTCTCTCTCGTATCCCACAATTCATCCCTCTTGTATAAAAGGTCAGATTTCAGCAGAGTTACTCCAGAAGCCCTCTCTCCCAGGCAAGGCATATTCCACTTGGCTGGCTGGTCGTGGAAGAGAGTTCAGCTGCATTGGAGAGGAGCACTCTGGTGCAGACACAGAGCACTTTGGGAGATTTCACCGGAATGACATGAAGAGTGGAACTGGCTGGAGGCTGAAGAAAGCAGAGGCAGAAGCTGAAGGACAGAATCCTTGGATTTGGCGACATTCGGAGGGAGCTCTTGGAACCAAGCAGAGAGATAGACCTCTAAACTAACCGGGCTATATTGGAGATAATAAAAGATCTGAACTTTTATCACCTGGCTGCGTTTTGAGAACAAGATCACCACACTCTCCCTTCCATCCTACTCCATTGTGTCTCTCTCCCCACTCTATCTCTGTCTCTCTCTTTCCCTCCCCCTTTTTCCTTCTCTCATTGTCTGCCTCTGCTCTTCCTCCATTCCCCTTTCCCTTTCCCCCTGCATCTAAAAGGTAAAGATCACAGTTATCCACAGTGTGAGCACCATGAACTGACCTAGTGAAAGGACTTCCTCCTTCTTTTCTCCGTTTGCTGTTTCTTTTTTCCTGTTCTGGACTGTTTATCCTCGCAGCAGTAGACTTGGAAGTTGGAGCCACAGCCACAGTGGCCGATTCAGCCAGAATCGGTGGCAGGAGGGTGCAGTGCAGCCAGTCCTGCAGGGCTGAGTCTAGAGGGGTTTGGGGACTTGGAAATGGACTGGGAAACTCTCCAGCCAAAGAGCTAAGCTGTAAATGAGAAACTGAGGTGTTTGAGGAGAGAGTGATGATGCCTGTGTTGGGGATAAGTGTCTATGTGTGATTAAACTCTGAAAGTAAATATTCCTTTGTAAAAACTAAGCTATTGGTGGGTAAATGGAATTAGGGAGCAGGGACCCTGCCCTACACTAGGGATAACATCATCATTATTGAGGAATGGAGTCATGGCAGAGATCTTGGACACCCACAACTCCCCTTATGGGGTCTAGAAAACCTTGGGGGAGAAGTGAAATCTAACATACCTGGTCTTCAGACAGTGGGAGGCAGGGTAGCCAGTGTTACATGAGTACGCCATATCCTACTTCCTGATCTCTGCATAGGTCACCCCATACCTGAAATTCACTTATTCATCCCAATCTTTAGTCAGCTTAGTCAATTAGCATTTATTTAACACTTAATATAGGCCAGGCATTTTCAATTAATATTTGAGGGAAAATATTTATTGAATAGGGAGAAATTTGACTCATAGTTCTATTTCCCACACTCTTTCCAGAACAGAATAATCAAAGGCCCAAGGACTATTTACTATTTGGATATGACCCAATATATGAAATTTCAGATCTGAGAGAATAAAAGATTCTTCTGGATAAAGCATATAAAGACCAAGCCAGGTTATTTTTATGCATTTTGTGCCATTTTCAGAAGTACAACAAGTTATTAATAAGAGGCATTCTCTGCTTTCTTTTTATTAATTGTAGCCCTAGCAATTAACACAATATCTGGCACATAGTAGGTGCTTATTAATATTTGTTAGATATTGGGTATTTATTGGAACCCTCACATTATGGTTAAAGGGAAAGTTATCACTGAAGGCTTTCAGCACAATCATCATTTTAATCATTTAATAGGCAAGCACTATTCTTCATTGCCTGTTTAATTGGTGAAAGGCTAGTTGCTGTATCAGCAGAATGTTAAAAACTTAATCAGTGCTTTCAAAAAGTTTATAATAAAAGATATATAACTCAAAATACATTCTTTGGGATCTACAAAGCTCTTTCTCAAAATCCAATGCATTAATAAATTAAGAGTTACCAATTCTCTGATGTTCAATGAAAGAAGTGTCTGGGGGGAAAAAAACTTTTTTACATTCAAATATTCTCTCTAGTATGAAAGCTCTGGTATTTTGCCTACAATTATTACTTTTGTTTGGCTTCTCCCTAGTTTGAATTGGATGTTCATTAAAAGCTATGCTTCTATTATGACTTTTTCTATATTCATGGTGTTTAAGCAGTTTTGTTCTACTGTGAACTCCCTGGTCTGAATTAAGGACTGAAGCTTTTCACATAGCATTTAAAAAGATGTTTAGTATGTTTACTGTAATCTCTAGTAGAGATTATTTGATCTAGAATAAGAATTGATGGCAACTGATGCATTTTCCACATTCACAAATTTCTCTTCTGAATGAATTATCGGATACACCTAAAACTAATCTAATGTAAGATTTTCCCATGTTCATTATAGAGGAAAAAAAAAAACAAATAAAACAGGCCAGTATGATGTCTACAATATTCAAGGAGTGGCCTTTGTCAAAAAACTGTTCCAGAATCCAGCCATTCTGGAGAGCAATTTGGAAATATGCTCAAAAGGTTATCAAATTGTATATACCCTTTGATCCAATAGTGTTACTACTGGGCTTATATCCCAGGGAGATATTGAAGCAGGGAAAGGGACTCACATGTGCAAAAATGTTTGTGGCAGCCCTTTTTGTAGTGGCAAGAAACTGGAAATGTGAGTGGATGCTCATCAGCTGGGAATGGCTGAATAAGTTATGTATATGAATGTAATGGAACTGTTCTATAAGAAATGATCAGGAGAATGATTTTAGAGGGATCTGGAGAGACTTACTGAACTGATGCTGAATGAAATGAGCAGAACCAGGAGATCATTGTATACTAGGATCAATTCTGATGGACATGACTCTTTCCAACAATGAGATGATTGAGGCCAGTTTCAGTGATCTCATGATGAAGAGAGCCATCTACATCCAGAGAGAGAACTGTGGGAACTGAATATGGATCACAACATAACATTCTCACTCTTTTTGTTGTTGTTTGCTTGCATTTTATTTTCTTACTCGTTTTCTTTCCTTTTTGATCTGATTTTTCTTGTGCAACAAGAGAAGTGTATAAATATGTTTTCACATGTTGGATTTAATATATATTTTAATTAATTAATTAATATATTTAATTAATATATTTTAAGATGTATAACATATATTGGATTGCTTGCCATCTAGAGGAGGGGATGGGAGGAAGAAAAGAAAAATCTGAAACAGGTCAATGTTGAAAAATTATCCATGCATATGTTTTTAAAATAAAAATTTTTTTTTAAAAAAACTGTTCCATACTTACTACATTTGTAATATTTTTCCAATATGTCCTCTGCTACCAAAGAAAATCTAATTGAAGACTATCAAACATTAATTTCACTTAAATTGTTTCTTGTCTATGTCCTTTCACTAATATTCACCAAGTTCTGAATAAAGGGGGAAAGAAAAGGGAATAAGCATAATGCTTTCAAATATTATTTCATTTCATCCTCTTATAAAGATGCTCTCACATTCATTATGCCTATTGTGTTTTCAACCAGAATGAATTTTCTTATGTCAAATAAGATATGAATTCTGACCAAAGGCTTGCCCAAATTCATTATATTCATAACATGAATTCTCTGATGTTTTAAGAAATCTGAACTTCAACTACAAGTTTTCTGACACTCATTACATTCATATGATTTCTCCCCAGTATGAGTTCTCTGATGTTCTATTAGGTGAAACTCCCACTAAAGGTCTGTGTACACCCAATACATACATATAGTTTTCCCCCAGTATGAATTCTCAGATGTTCCTTAAGGACTGATTGTCTACTGCAAGCTTTTCCATATTCATTATATTCCAATGGTTTTTCTCCAGTTGAGCTCTCTGATGACAATGAGGAGGGAATGATAACTAACGGCTTTTTTGCATTTACTATATTCATTGGGTTTCTCTCTACTGTGAATTATTATGTGATAACTAAAACTTTTGAAATAGCTGAAGGCTTTCCCTTCATTACATTTAAAGGTTTTCCCCAGATACAATGTTCTTAGGTTCATCAAGATGTGAGCTTTGACCAAAAACTTTGCATTTCTTGCATTCATAGGCTTCTTAGCAGTATGAACTCTCTGATGCTGAATAAAACTTGAGGACTGAGTGAAGTCTTTCCCAAAGTCATTACACTTATAAGATTTCATTCCAATATGCACTCTCTCATGTCAAAAACAATATGATTTCCAATGGAAAACTTTCCCACCTCTGTTACAAACATGAGGTGTCTCTCCAGTATGAACTATCTCGTGTAGAATAAGATCTGAGTTCTCACTGAAGGCTTTCCCACATTCTTTGTATTTAAAAGGTTTCTTTCCAGTATGCATTTTCTGATGTTGTGTAAAGATGTGAGCCATGACTAAAGGTTCTAGCACCACACTGATTGCATTCATAAGATTTTTCTCCATATGAATTATTTCATGTTTTCTTACATCTGAGGTGCGACTAAATTTTCCCACAGTCATCATATTCATAGGTTTCTCTCCAGTATGAATTCTCTGATCCTGAATAAGGGCTAAATGCTATACAAAATTCTGACTACATATATCACACTTGTAGCTTCTTTCTCTCATATAAATTCTTTGATTTATAAGAGGGTTTGAGCTACAACTGACTATCGACCAAATTCTTAAGTTTCTGACCTTTTTCTCCTTCAGGTGATTTCTATTGCAAGACAAGCATTTGTTCTGAATTTGATTTATTCTGTCTTTTTCCTCTGAAGTTTCTAAACTGTTCCTCCTTGCTTTCCTTTTCACAGCCTTCTCCAAAGTCCCAAACCTGGAAAATATCCCTTGGTTATATTCTTGTATTTTTTCTCACAATCTGAAATGAAGCAAAAATGCAACTGTTGTATTTTGTTCTTTTGGGAGAAATCAAACTCTGGAGAATGAAAATACTGAATAGCTTTTAAAATGAGATGGTGGGAAGCAGAAAGGAAATAATAAGATGGCAACATTGGTGGCAGAAATGTCTAGGAGAGGGGACAGGACAACCAGTCAAATAAATAGGTTGTTTCACAACAGTAATGCCAATAAAAAAAATCTGAATAAGAGATAAGGTGAAACAAACAAAAAAAAAAAATCAATGAACTTATAAGTCACAGCTAGACAAAGAAGGAAAATAATGAAGACTGGCAAGGTAGAAGAAATGAGATTTAAGAGAATTTAAGAAAAGAAGTCTGTGGTGTGTGGTGTGGGGTGGGGGTGAGGTGAGGCAGGGCTGACAACATAAATTAGAATAGCTCAAATTAAGAGATGACTAGGAATAAGAACTTTATTTGCTCAAGGCTCCCTCCTCCCACCAAAAAAATGGGACGGAAGAAGAAGTTCATCTTTTTCTTCAGGTACAACATAAGCCAACAAAAGTCATAGCCAATCCAGAAAAGTATAATACCTGATTGGTTACTAAAGCAGCAGAGAAATGAGCAATGAGCACTGTTTATGACTGTTCCAAAGCAAATAAACAGGAGAAGATGTCCCTATTCCAGTGGCAAAGGTAGTTTTCATAAAAACAGACAAAGAATTGAAGGTGCTCACAGGTGCACAACAACAGAGGAGGAACAATTTCTGAAATGTGAAGAGGGATACACCCTCCACAACTAAAGTCCTATGCCAGAAGACAGACATAGAATAAAAGTCAACAGCATTGAAGACAGGACAGTCATTACAGCAGGAAAGCTTTGTGAATCCACTAGCACAGGCTGAACTTTTCACTCACAATAGCTGGTGGTTTGGAATAATATCCAATAATTGTGTACACACAATAGTTGGTTTGGAAATCCCCTTTCTTTTTAGCTGATTTTTGAGTTTGTGTCCCTTTCCTAAAATTTGCCTTATAGCTTTAAAACCAGGAAAGGTTTCTTATCTATGTGTCTCCTGGTCACGAAGAAATTCTTGTGAGGTTCTGTATTAGTTTCACCTTTCCTAATAGAGCTGTGAGTGATAAAAGTCACTGTAAGGCTGCAAACCAAAAATGGTGTTGGTGCCCAACTGTGCTAATTAGGTTCCAACCTGAAAGTCTGCCTCTCAGGCTTCTGGGCACAATTAGAGTATGAAACATTTGAGAGAAATCCTCCACTGATATTTCAAATTGTGCACCTTCCTATGAAACACATCCTCTTATTTCTTCTTTTGCCAACTTCTCCCCAATTCACCTCTGTAAGTTCCCTTTCTTCTTGAGAGCTCCCTTTCCTCAGGCTTTTCAACATCCAGGGCCCAGAATTCTTCCCCTCATTCTAGTTAAGAGATGACAACAAATTTGGAGACTAGACATTTTTTTTCATGGAGCAGGGAATGGAATGTGGTCAATTAAAGTTCATGCTGGGAAACCAGCATTCTCTTAGAGGTGTTTCCAATAGCCTAGGTCAGTAGGCAGTAGAGGGGAAGAGTTAAGAAAAGCCCCACATATAACAAAAAGAGAATCAAGAGAGAAATAAAGTTGCTATATGTACCAAGAAACCATTTATGGCAGCTCTCTTTGTTCTACTAAAGATTTATTTCCCTCAATTGGGAATGGCTGAATGGAATGTGAATATAAGAAAATGAATATAATGAAACATTATTGCACATTGAAGAAATGACAAAAGGTTTCAAAGAAAAAAAAATGTAGAAACTGATGCAGAGTGAAGCAACAACAGAAGAAAAATTTATACAATGATAAAATATTATAAAGGAAAATAACTTAAAAGGGCTTAAGAATTTTGATCAATAAAATGGTCAATCCCTATATATGCCAAAATGTTTGTGGCAGCCCTGTTTGTAGTGGCTAGAAACTGGAAATTGAATGGATGGAGAACGGCTGGGTAAATTGTGGTATATGAATGTTATGGAATATTATTGCTCTGTAAGGAATGACCAGCAGGATGAATACAGAGAGGCTTGGAGAGACTTACATGAACTGATGCTAAGTGAAATGAGCAGAACCAGGAGATCATTATACACTTCGACAACGATATTGTATGAGGATGTATTCTGATGGAAGTGGATTTCTTTGACAAAGAGACCTAACTGAGTTTCAATTGATAAATGATGGACAGAAGCAGCTACACCCAAAGAAAGAACACTGGGAAATGAATGTGAACTATCTGCATTTTTGTTTTTCTTCCCGGGTTATTTATACCTTCTGAATCCAATTCTCCCTATGCAACAAGAGAACTGTTCGGTTCTGCAAACATATATTGTATCTAGGATATACTGCAACATATCTAACATATATAGGACTGCTTGCCATCTAGGGGAGGGGGTGGAGGGAGGGAGGGGAAAAATTGGAACAGAAGCGAGTGCAAGGGATAATGTTATAAAAAATTACCTTGGTATGGATTCTGTCAATATAAAGTTATTATAAAATAAAATATATATTAAAAAATAAAAATAAATAAAATGGTCAATCATGACTCAGGTAATTGATGATGAATCATGCTTTCCATCTCTTTGCAGAAATAGGAAAGACTATAAGTGATGACTAAAAAATGAGACATATATTTACATATACAACCAATGTGTGAATTTCTTTTGCTTAATTTAATTATCATAAAGAAAAGTTTTTTTTTTTCATTAAAAAAATTTTTTTTTTCCTGAAGCAATCAGGGTTAAGTGACTTGCCAAGGATCACACGGTAGGGAGTCTTAAGTCTGAGACAAATTCAAACTCAGGTCCTCCTGACTTCAGGGCTGTTGCTCTATCCATTGCGCCACCTAGTGGCCCCACAAAGAAAAGTTTTAATGGAAGGAAGGGGAAAATGAAATTAGAATAGTGATAATGATGAAAAAAATCTATTTACTCACAATTTTCTAGCCCATTTCTTTCCATCTTTCCACAAGAGCACGAGAAACTTTAATAATAAAAATGGAATAACTAGGAAATAGTAAAGACTATCATTTTGAGAGTTTCATTTCCATCATAAGAGGGTCTTTCTTTAGTCACTTGACAATTGCTCAAGTTTTCTTTTTGTTTTTGATCATTACTGAGTTATTACTAATCTGAAAAATTATGAAAGACTAGTAATGTTAGTGAAGACTAAAAAGAGGAAAATATTATCTCAATTTTCAAAAAGGGGAAAAAACTGGATTCTAAGATTCACAAATTCACTGGTTTAATATAAATCACTGACAGAACTCTAGGACAGATTATTAACTTAATAGCTTACAAAAATGTAAACAAGAGATGATCACTAGTGCTATCATTGGTTTACTAAAAAGCCATAATGGAACATTTTGTAGTTTAGTGAAATATGTCAATAAAGGTATTTGGGTAAAAGCTGGATAACTGAAAAGTCAGGGATTTTATAGAGGATCTAGAATTAATCTTCCAATTTTGAAATAAAACTGACTATCAGATAAAATCATCCTTATTTCTTATTATGACAAGGTAACCAAAAATCCCTCCTTTTGATAAAATGGACTCATTCAAAGCTACACAGTAGTTAGTGACTGAGTCAGATATGAATAGTAACTGTCATATCTACAGCAACTTAAGGATTATAGGTGTTTTATTTATAAATCGTTTGATCTTCACAACATCCTATGAGAGGCACTAATTATTATCTCCTGATTCAGGGCTTCTTTCCCTTTCCTGTCACTACAGTGAATTTTATCACTTTGGAACCATTTTGCTTCTATATATAGAAGTTTGTCTTTGAAGTTTTATAAAACCTGGATCAATTTCTCTGACAGATTTATTAATGCATTATCTTAGGAAAATGAGTATTGTGTAGATTTTATATGCCATGTTTGTAATACATACAAATATAAAATTGATTTTTTAAAAGTTGAACTACAAAATACTCATTATTGCTATGTGGTCTACTATGACTCACTGCTATATCAAGCCTAACAAATCCCAGCTCTGTGAACCAAATGTTTTAATGCTAAACTTTTTTCCCCTAAATTTCATCCTGATTTCCTTTGATGATTTAGTTTGCTTATTGGGGATGCATATTAAGGGCCCCAATGTTCTCTTTAAAATATTAAGACATAAGATTCCAGGAGTGTTCTAGGATTGAAATATTTCAGTTATACATTTATCAAAGGTTTAATCAGTTTCTAAAAGGAGACAAAGTAAAAGTTCAAAGAGAAAGATTAGGTGGGAACCAAAAGTAGGTGTTAAGAGCCTCTACCTTCTACCTCTACCTAGATTGGATTGAATGGTTTTAAGAAAATTATTCTTCAAGGAACACCAAATTACTATTTTTTTGTTTAAGCAGATCAAAACTTCTAACCTAGACTCTGTATGAATGACTTTTTCCCCCCAATTGCATGTAAAAACAATTTTAAACAGCTGTTTAACATTAATTTTTTTTTAATTTTGAGTTCCAAATTTTCTCCTTTCCTCCCCATTCTCTCCCTAAGATGGTAGGCAATATGATATAGGTTATACATATGCAATCAAGTAAAATGTATTTCTATGTTAGTCATTTTGTGGAAGAAAACTTGAACTAAAAGAAAAAAGCAAAAAAGAATATGCTTCAGTCTACATTCAGACGCCATTAGTTAATTCTCTGGAGGTGGATAGCATTTTTCATCATGAGTCCTTTGGAATTTTCTTGCATCATTGTAATTCCAAGAATAGTTGTTTATCCTTATATTTTAGTTTTAATCCTGACTGGAATTTCACTTTGTTTCATGATTATTATAAAACTATAAGAATGAAAATAAGAATTTCAACAAAGAGAAAATGTTACCCTTTGGTTCCCTTTCTCTCTCTCAGGAAAAATCCTTGGGTTTAGATAATAAATTTGTCTCATAGCTTTGTGCCAAAAGCACAGAATACAGAGCTTTCCTCTTACATCAATTAGAGAGGCCAACAGAAAGTAAGAGGATAGGGTGGGGGTCTACAACTTCCCAACCTGGCTCCAATAAATCTTTCTAGGTTTCTCACACATTACACCTCTTCACACACTTAACTTCTCTGAACCTCATTTCTCTTTTGTATAAAAGGAGGAAAACAGAACTTGGACTACCTATTTCAAAGGACTGTTATGAGACAGGTATTTTATAAAATCACTGAAATGAGTTTTATACCAATTTATTTCTTTTTTCATTCTCCAAAATCATTATTTTTCTTCTCTTCATTATCAAACTTCTTTCCACACTTATAGAAGACAATCAGATTCCTGAGTTATAATAGGAAGCAAGCATTTATATAGTGCTATGTTTCAGAAATTGTGCTTTAAAAAATTACCTCATTTGATTTTATTAACAAGCCTTCCGGGCAGATGCTGTTATAGTCCCCAATTTACAACTAAGGAAACTGAGGCAAACAGAGGTAGAAGTGACTTGACCAGAGTCACAAAGCTAGTATATTGGCTTGATTTGAACTCAGTGCTTCCTGACTTCAGGCCTAATGCTGTAACCACTGTGCCCTTTTTGCTGCTGATCCTGGTACAGAACAGGTATCCAGTGATGTTTGGATCTATCTATGTGTGGGGAATAGATAAGGTGAAGAACTTACAAGAATGTATGAATTCTTTTTCTGTATTTTATTATTTCTGTGTTTCCCCTATGACCTGTATAATATGTACAGGCTCATATCTACTTGAGCCTTGGCCAGCTAAAAACATATTTACTTAACCTGAGCTGATGACATTTATTGGTATTTGACATTTATCGATATTTAGTCTATTAGCTGGACCACGGTCTGCTTGATTAAGCCTGAAGGCCTGACTTTCTGTTTCCTAGAAATCAGGAGATTTCAGGGAAACAGAAACCTTCCATTCCAATCTCCCCGAATAGCAACAACCAATTAGATGCCTCCCCCTCCCCTTCTCCATGCTCTCTCACTTGTGATATAATTTCTTGTATAAAAGCTATGTATCTTTACTACTTCTTTAGCCCTCCTACTGTGAGCTTATCTTGCGATGGGACAGCTCATCCTCCAGAGGTTTTTTTAATAAACAACTTTTCTGCCTTCTACTGAGTGATCTCTGAGTAGTCATTTTGGGTAAGGGTCTTCTACATCCCTCACATATGGAAGGGCTACAGCAATAAAAAACTGCCAAATTCACATTTATCATATTGAATAGAGAGGGAAACGAGAAAAGAAATCCTAAAATACATCTTTCCTCTCTCAGGAGAGGATATGGTCCTCTATGAGAATGGTCATCAACCATAACTGAACTAGCTCTATGCTGACTTCTGTGATCAAAACCTCCTCTCCTTTGACTTCTCTCTCATTTCCAAATCTATTCTTACTCCTCTGCCCTTCAAGTTCATCTTTTCAGAATGGACTAACTTTCCTCCCTTCATGCCCTTGTCATGTTGCTGGACACACCTAACAAAATTCCAATCCTGGTTCGTCCCTCACTTCTCATCTTACTCCTGTGATGCTTAATAAAGTCACAAAATTAATGTTTTATTCTTTCCTGAAGAACTTTGTATAATACTCTTAATGAGAGATACTATGCTTTGGTACATAAAGAGCTGGACCTACAAAAATTTGGATTCTGGTCCAAGGTTACTTGGGAGGTCACTTGGCTTCTCTCATTGTCACAGGCAGTGCTTTAGGTCTGTAACTTTTACATTTGTACAGGAGGTTTCCTCACTTGGAGTTTTCTAAGCTAATGAAATCATGGCCTAGTCAAGAGACTTCTACCATTCTCCAACATAAGCTAGTCCACCATTGACTCTCCTAAGCTCCCTCTAATACGATTACCATCCTCAAATGTTAACTCTCCTTGCAAAGAACCTCAACATACGCTTTAGTGAAAGGTCAAGTTGACCATTATGAACTCTCTCCTATTCCATGCTGGAAACTCCTCTCTTTACTCCCATTCTTCTTTGTTCCAGTCTCTATGAAAGAGGTGCTCTTTCCTCTTGCAAAGATCAGTCTTCAACTTTTAAGCTTGAACCCATTTCCTTCTCATCTCTTTTGGGAGCTTCTGCCTTTGGTCATTCCTTCTCTGTCATGTTCAGTCTCTCCCAATCTGCTGGTTCCTTTACCCCAGCCCATTAGCATGCCTGTTTCCCCCATTTTAAAATTCATCATGTGATGAATTTTTATCTATTTTCTTCAAGCTACCATTCTATGTCTCTTCACCTTTTCATAGCCAAACCCATAGAAATTGTTATCTACACTCACTGCTTTCCCTTCACCTCTCACCTATTTCTCTATCATTTTCATTATGGCTTACAATTTTAGTGTATCACTGAATAGGAACTCTCCATATTATTAGTAAGTTCATTTCAAATCATTGTAAGAACGTGACTTTCCCCATGTGAACCTATGTGAACCCAATCTCCATTTGACTGACTTTCCCCATGTGAACCTACTCCCCATGTGAATCTAATCAAGGTACTTCTGTGGGAACTTGACCATTCCCTAACCCATAAGAACAGATAGTTTAGCTCCTTTTCCCATAAGAACTTGACCTATAAGCTGGGAACATACCACATGTGTTTTAGCTCCAACCACATGATTCCAGGAATTCGCCTCTCTTTGGAATAGTTGCTGTCGATAAGGATTGGCCCCCTTGTCGATGCAACACTTTTTTTTTTTTCTTTTCTTTTTTTAATAGGGACATAGATTTATTTATTTATTTTAAATAACTTTTTATTGACAGAACCCATGCCAGGGTAATTTTTTACAGCATTATCCCTTGCATTCATTTCTGTTCCGATTTTTCCCCTCTCTCCCTCCCCCAGATGGCAAGCAGTCTTTTACATGTTAAATAGGTTACAGTATATCCTAGATACAATATATGTGTACAGAACCAAACAGTTCTCTTGTTGCACAGGGATAATTGGATTCAGAAGGTATAAATAACCTGGGAAGAAAAACAAAAATGCAAGCAGTTTATATTCATTTCCCAGTGTTCTTTCTTTGGGTGTAGCTGCTTCTGTCCATCCTTGATCAATTGAAACTGAATTAGCTCTCTTTATCGAAGAGATCCACTTCCATCAGAATACATCCTCAAACAGTATCGTTGTTGAGGTATATAATGATCTCCTGGTTCTGCTCATTTCACTTAGCATCAATTCATGTAAGTCTCGCCAGTCCTCTCTGTATTCATCCCGCTGGTTTCTTACAGAACAATAATATTCCATAACGTTCATATGTCACAATTAACTCAAACATTCTCCAATGGATGGGCATCCATTCATTTTCCAGCTTCTAGCCACTACAAAAAGGGCTGCCACAAACATTTTGGCACATACAGGTCCCTTTTCCTTCTTTAGTATCTCTTTGTCGATGCAACACTTGACTACAACCACCTGGAACCCTTGTTGGTACTTCCCTGTCTTATATGATGTCTTTATTTGGCTCAAAACCTTTTTTGTCCTGATTCCTATAAAAGGCGGGTAAAGCATTCTCTATTCGAAACCTCACCTACAGAGATAACGATCTGCCTAGGATTTTTCTGTTCAGGACTCAAAGGCTGAATTATCGGGGTTTCCCAACCACTGAAAATAAATTAAAGTCGGAGTTCCCCCGATAAGTGATGTATTCTTTATCTTTCTCTGCTATCCTAATCATAATTCTCATTATTCTTTGTCTTTTATGTATCATTTGCTGTATTAGTTGTTATTGTAAGCATTCTATTCCGTGTATTGTATAATTAAATTTTACTTTCACTTTGATTGAGTCTAAGAGCGTCATTTATAGGAACGGATCCGAACTTTTCCCTAAAGTCACATAACAATCACTAAAACTGTTCTCTTCAATTATCAATGATTTTTAAAATTCTAAATCCAATAGTTTTTTTCAGTTTGGAAATTCAAACTCCTCAGTGTTACCTCCATATTCAATTCTCTTATTTTTAGCAAAAGATTATTGAAGGTAGTATACCAACTGTTTCTCCTAAATACTCAATTCTTTTGTCTTTTACAACACTGCTCTCTCCTGGTCCTCCATTCTATCTAAGCAGATATATTATTATGTTATATATTAACTATAATATTCACTTCCTTGGCACTTGAGAGCCAGTCATGGGCATACTTCCCTTTTGTCTCCCCATCTTCTCTCTCCCCTTGATGATCTTGAAGCAGGAGGGAAACTGTTCCCTTTAAGATTTTCACTCTGAGATTATGTCTCCTTCAGAGATCAGGCTCTTCCAGGCCCCAAGGAGTCTAGAGACAGGACCCATCTTCCCAGGATAAGAGAAGCAATACTATCCAAGAGCAAATCAACTCTCACAGAAATTCTAAATTCTCATTCAATTGAGAAATCCTGGTCTGATCAGCTCAGGCTGTCCCAGCCCCCCACCAAGATACTCAGTATAACAGCTTCCTGTGGCTCAGCTCCTTGCAGGCCTAAAGTAACTTGCTCAGCTGCTAGGAATCTGCCCAATGATTCTCTCAGTGTAAAACTCCATTTCCCCAATAGAACTTTGCCACTATAGAAGTCAATCTCTTAGCAAACTGATTTCTATCTAACAATAAACTTGCATTTTGCAATTAATGATTCAGGAATAAGTGAATTCTTTCACTTTTAAACCTGCAGCCAGTTAAAGGGGATATTTTTTTTAACAACTCTCTTATTGCTACTAACCTCATGACCACCAGGAATTGATTCAAACCTTATCATAATTATCTCCTGGTTCGGCTCATTTCACTTAGCATCAGTTCATGTAAGTATTTCCAGGCTTCTCTGAAATCATCCTGCTGATTGTTTCTTACAGAACAATAATATTTCATAACATTCATACACCATAATTTATTCAGCCATTCTCCAACTGATGGGAATCCACTCAGTTTTCAGTTTCTTGCCACTACAAACAGGGCTGCCACAAACATTTTTGCATATGTGGGTCCCTTTCCCTTCTCTAATATCTCTTTGAGATATAAGCCCAGTAGAAACACTGCTGAATCAAAGGGTATGCACAGTTTGATAGCCCTTTGGGCATAGTTTCAAATTGTTCTCCAGAATAGTTGGATTCATTCACAATTCCACCAACAATGTATTGGTGTCCCAGTTTTCCCACATCGCCTCCAACATTCATCATTAGAAAATGGGATTTTAACTGAGACTTGGAAGCCAGGGAAGCTGAGAGATAGAGTTGAAGAAAGAAAGCCACAAGCAAAATACCTGGAGTTCAAAGATGGAGTATCTTGTTTGTGAAAAAGCCAGGTTTAGTGTTACTGGATAGTATATGTGGGGAATATAGTATAAGAAGATTAAAGGTAGAGATTAAAGGTATTAGGAGGTTAGGTTATGAAAGGCTTTGAAAATAGATTTTGCATCTGATCCTAGAAGTAATAGAGAGTGAGTGTAGCTTTTGAGAAGAGGAGTGATGTAGCTGGATCTATACATTAGAAAAATCACTTTTAGTGATTGAATGGAAGATGGCATGGGGAGAGACCTGAGACAGATAAACCTACCAGGAGGTCACTGCAATAACCTAAACATGAGGTGATGAAGGCCTTCACCAAGGTGGCTGGCAATATGAGAGGGGACGAGTATTTGAGAGACACTGCAGAGGTAAAATTGATAGATGTTGACAATAGATTGAACACCAAAAAATGAGAGACAGTGAGAAGTTGAGGATGATACGTAGTTTATAAGTATTAAGAGTTAGGGAAAGTGAGGGTGAATAGAGGATAACTGAGAAGATTAAATAATCTGAAGATAAAACTGAATTAGCAGCAGATGAAAGATAAACCCCAAATCATCCACATCTAGACATTCTGTCATAATAATTAAGAAGTACCCATTTAAAAAATAGCATTCCCAATCAAGTATAGATTCCAACTACTATGTGTACTATAGGATAAAACATTTATTTATTATTATAAAGTAGAGTAGAAGGTTTATTTCTAGGCAGCTCCATATTGTGCTATTTTTAAATGGAACTTCCTATCTGAGTCATATTCAGCATGCCAACTATGACTCTAGGCTTCTTTCTGCCACCATTCCCATTTCTTTTGACTCAGATTTTAGGCTCTTATGCACTATACTCTATATATGCACCTTCTGATCTTCGTCTTAGTTTATATGTTGTTGTGTCCCAGTCATATGTGTGAAAGGAGTGGAAAGAAGTAAAGGATTTCTGGACTGAAAGAAAATTTAGCACTGTACTTGAAGAAAAACTCAAATTCAAGTCAAAGCTCTTCTACTACTAGCTACAAGACCAAGGATTAATTATCTTCTCTAAAACTCAGTTTTCACACAACTAAAAAATAGTAGTAAAAATTGCTGCACTGCCTATTTCACAGGCATTGAAAGTTTACAAAAGGAAAAAAGTTTACACAGGGAAATCCTTTGCAAACTATAAATCACTAAATATGAACTTTTATAATAAGAATCTGGGGTTTCAGTGACTTGGTAGTGGTAGGGGAATATGTGATGAGCCAACAAAGGAAGTCATCAGTTGTAAGAGGGAGCTCAGATACAGAGGAGTGAGTACCATGCTGAAGATCATGATGAAGTTCAAGAGGTGTCTCAGATGAAGGGAAGCTGATAGCAATTAGAGCAGGCACTGACTTCTGAAGTGCCTCCACAGACCCTGTGAAGATTTGTTTTAATGCACAGATGGGGACCTGAGATTGATTAAATTGAGTATAGACTAGGAAAGACATCAGTCAAAGCTTTAGAGTAAAGAATTATCTATAAGGGTTAAAGAAAGAAAGGCATGTCCTCTTGGAAAGCACAAAATGTGGAAAGAGGCTGACCAACAACTAATGAAATTAGTTTCAATAGCCTCAGAGGTAAATTTTCTTCTCTATGATATGCTTAGAAGATTTGTTTTGTAATTGTTTTCGAAATTAATTATTCCTATCTTTCCTATTATTGTCACTTTTCTTAGTCATGACAAACAGAATCCTTATAGTCATCTATATTTACATTATAGTTTTACATTATAGGTATGATTACAGGTGATCTGAAAGGAAGGAAGAGAGGGAAGGAAGAACGGAGGAAGGAAGGAAGAAAAGAAGGAAAAAAATTAGGGAAGAAGGAAGGAAAGGAGGGAGGGAACATAAGAAGGAAAGAAGGAAGGAAAGGAGAAAAAGAGGGAAGAAAGGAGGGAGGGCAGGAGGAAGGAAGGGAGGGAGAAAGGAGACAAGGAAAGAGGAAAGGAAGGAGGAAGTGAGGAAGGGAAGGAGGGGAGAAAGGAAGGGACAGGAGGAAAGGAGGGAGGGGAGGAAGAAAGGAAGGAAAGGAGAGAGGGAAGGAAAGGAGGGGAGGAAGGGAAGAAGGAAGGCAGGAGGGAGGGAAGGAAGAAGCCCCCAACTACAAGCTTCATTCGTTGGATTTCTAGCTCTACCCAAATCGGACTTTGTTTTCTCCATTCCGATTCCCACTCCCGATCACTTTGACAGCTAAGCTCAGACAAGACTTCCTCGCCGTCCCCTTCCCTCCCCAAGCCTTGGAGCTACACTTCCCAGAAGCACTTTTCATGAAGGGAGCTGAATGAAGCCCACCGGGTTCTTAAGCTTCTGATGATGACCTGGACAATGACACTGACACAATTCCGATGGCCCTGCGATCCCTGCGAGCCAGTCATTCAGCTGGGAGCCCTAGCCCAGGATTCATCTAAAAGCCCCTGCAGAAGAGGAAGAGGCTGAGAACCCCCGGAACTAGAGCCCGGGCCAGGAGAAGGGGGTGGGGGCGTCGGATCACCGCCCCCACAGGCCACGCCCCCACCGGAAGCCGCGTCCCGTGAGCCCCGAGAGTTGAGCTGGGGAAAAAGACTACTATTCTCTGTCTGCTCGAAGCAAGATCTCGCACGCGCAATCTAGGTTGTTTAGGAACCACAGACCCCGTCAGCCTCACACAATGACACGATTCCCGAGATCCGGCCTCAGTCAGGAAGTGTTCTCCCTCTTCCGCCCTGCTCCGGTAGCACTTCCGGCGACGCTCTGGGAAGCCGGGGAGATTCGGTGTCTCTGTAACCCGTCTCGTGGTCTGAAGGACACTGGGAGCGAACGGACCCTAAAAAGTAGGAAAATTAAGTGGAATCGGGGGAAACAGGGCGTCTAAGGGGACTAGAGAAGAGAAAGGGAAGGGAAGAGGAGGGAAAAGAGAAAAGGGACAGAGCCACGAGCGGAAAAGGGAGGAGAGGAAAGAAAATAAGGGAGAAAGAAGAGAGAAAGGGACGAGAGGGAAGAGGGAATAAGAGAGAAAGGGAGAAGAGGAGAGAGAAAGTGAGCAGAGGAGAGAGAACAGGAGAGAGAAAGGGAGAAGAGGAGATAGGACAGGAGACAAAGGAAGGAGGGGAGATAGGACAGGAGAGACAAAGAGAAAGGGGGAGATAGGAGACAGAAAGGGAGAAGAGCTGAGGCAAAAGGACAGAAAAAAGGAAATAGGAAAGAAAAGGGGGAAAGAATAGGGGAGAGAAGGAATGAAACTGACACTGGGAGAGGGGAAGTAGAGGGAAAAAGAGGGAGAAAGGAGGAGGAGGGGTGGAGGAAAAACAGGGAAAAGGGAGGGAGAATGGGGAGAGAAGGGAGCAGAAGGGAAAGAGAGGTATAAAGAATGAGTATCTGGAAAAAAACTGCTTTTTTGTCTTTCTGCCCAAATTTCTTGGCGTGCCTTAATGATCATGTCACCATTTAAAAATGGGAGGAACTGATGTTCTGGACCTTATTCTAACCAAGAAAGAAAATAGGTTGCTGGGGTAGACATGTTGGGAGCTTCAGGAAGGCACTAACAATTCCATCTTAGAATTGATGAGAGAAGACAAAATTGAACCTAATCTGATGGCTGCTCTAGATTAGAGAAAGCGGATTTCAAAGGTTGGGCAGGATTCCATGAATTAAAATTCTACAAAGTCAGCCCAGGAGCAATGAAAAGCTCTCAAGAATGAAATTCTGAAGACCTGATATACAGGAAGAGGGAAGTGTGACATCCCACTTCCATCCCCTCCCCCAAGACAAAGCTATATTCTTGGAAAGGGACATAAAAATAACTACTTCTCCTTCTTTCCAAGGAAGAGCAGGAGGAAGTGATGCTGGCGCAAGGTTTTGGGCGAAGATATATGAAGGCCTTCTTAAAAGGTTTCTTTGTTGCTGTGCCTGTAACAGTAACTTTCTTAGATCAAGTGGCCTGTGTAGCAAGAGTGGAAGGAGCTTCCATGCAGCCTTCTTTGAATCCTGGGGGGAGCCATTCATCTGATGTAGTGCTTTTGAATCACTGGAAAGTTAGGAATTACGAAGTACAGCGTGGTGATATTGTGTCACTGGTATCTCCCAAAAACCCAGAGCAGAAGATCATTAAAAGAGTGATTGCTCTTGAAGGAGACATTATTAAAACAATAGGGCATAAGAATAGGTATGTGAAAGTCCCACGTGGCCACATGTGGGTGGAAGGTGATCACCATGGACACAGTTTTGACAGTAATGCTTTTGGGCCAGTTTCCCTTGGACTTCTGCATGCCCATGCCACCCATATTCTGTGGCCTCCAGAGCGCTGGCAGCGTTTGGAATCTGTTCTCCCTCCAGAGCGTGCTCCAGTTCAGACTGAAGAGAAGTGACCTCCTTGCATCTGCATGGCTTCTTTGGCTTAGGAAGACAATATTAAAATAAATGGAAGGCAGAGAAAAAGAACTGTAAAAGGCAGGCCACGTGTTGGTTGAGGCTACAAATGGAGTATTCATATATCCTATGGTTTTATATTGAAGCAAAAGTTTTTTTTTCCCAGATGAAACTATTGTATGTTACATAATATTTTGTCTGGAGTACTTGTACTACAGCATAAAAGGTCTTGATAGCATAGTACCAAAAAAAAAAAAAAATGTGATTGTTTCAGGGCTTTTCCATATGTCATATAGGATTAAATTGTTGGGTATACTTTTTTCTTAATTTGTTGATTCTTTATTTTTTTAATTAGGGTTTTGCTGATAAAGGTTGATTGTTTATTTTTTTAATTAGGATTTTGCTGATAAAGGTTGATTGTTTATTTTTTTAATTAGGGTTTAGCTGATAAAAGTTCCTGAACTGTAAAGCTTGATGAAAACATGTTCATCAAATAAATAATTCATGCATAATTTAGCTTGAATGTGAAGAAATAGTGACACAGATGAAGTGTGATTTTAATTGCCAGCATTCATTGGTTAGAAAACAAATAGTGAACTTTGACATATGATTCCTTTTTTAAAAGGAAAAAGGGAGATGTCAGTCCTAAAAAGACATATTGATATACAGCAAACTGTCCCCAAGAAAATGTTTTTTAAAAATCTAGAGTGCTCTGTTGGAAGTGGGGAAAATTTTATTTGGAAATAAAGGTGATGTTTTTAAAGATATTTAAATGAGATTCTTTTAAAAATATAGACACAAGAAAAAAGTAGTGGGTAATGAAGCATGAATACAAAAGTTTAGTACAGTTGTGTAAGTAGAGTCCATAGTAGTAAAATTTAGAATGACGTAAAGGTCAAGTCAGAATCATTGGCTTTATCCCTCCCTGCACCTTCTGTGGTGAAAGGGCCAAGGCAAAGCTTTGCAGCAACAGGCATATATAGGGCTTGAAGATAACTTAGGTAGATATGATTCTTTGCGTTCCAGAATCAAAAGATTAAATAAACTAAGATGACTCCTGCTCATGTCTTTGGTGGGAGGAGGCAAAGGGGACATATGGAGTGTTTTATCTCTGACAGGTAAGGAAAGTCATTTTTTTCCCATTTCTTTATATGCCTTGGGTGTCAGTGCTTTGGAACCAAAGACCCAAGTGAAAATGGATCCATCCAAAAGGAAGAGATAACAAGGACTATCCTCACTTTATCAGAGGAAACTAAGTGCATTTTACTTTTACTTTTTGCTCTGGGAACATTATGAAATTGAAATGAACTGCTTTGATGTGTCTAAATCTGTGGGTGCCAGAAGACGATAACTGACAAGTCACTTACTTAAAAGGTTGGTAGGCTAGTACCAAAAGACAATAATTTCCATATTTTGGAATTAGGATTTTATTTCCTAGCCTGAGAACAAGGAGAAAAATTTTGAACACTACAAGTACTACTAGTGGTGATTGGAGAAGTGTTTCAAACATTTTGGTTTGCTGAGTTTTTTAGTATCCACTAGTAGCCAGAAGGGAAATTGCAGTCTGTTAAAAGATAGCTATCCCAAAGTAGGATAGATCAATTTCTCCTTAGGACACATAACCCCTTGCAAGGTTGAAAGGATCATTAAAATATATAAACTTAATATTTGCCTTTATGGCCATTTTTGGATAAATTTCTAAAGAATTTTCTCTGTCCAGATAATTATTCAAGGGTCCCCAGGGTGTTGTGGCATCCAGCATTTGAAGGATCAATCAGTCCTTGAGGAAATCATTGGTCTTCTGACCAATTCATACACATACTAATGAATTGGGATGTACATAAATTTTCCTTACAATTCCAGGGGCATCCCTGAAGAATCAGTGATTCTTCTCTAAGGTAATCAGATCAAGCCCTCAATCTATTATATTATCTCCACTGTTAACCACCAGTAATTAAAGTCCCAGTTTTATTTAAGTAAATGATATTAACTTTTACAAACAGTATTTACATAAGAGGAATAGAACTACAAAAATTTCCCTGGCCTACCTCAGGTCCTGGGGAGAATAGATTCAAAGTAGTTTCTGCAAAGCATTTGCTCCCATAAGTTCACTTCCAAATGCTGTTTAGCTGCTGGATGAGTATTTGTTTCAAGCTGGGGTAAGCAGGGGTTTTGCCATTGCCTTATCCTTTCTTAGCTTCTGGTTAGCCCTAATATAGATTCCAGCTCCTTCAATATGGAGCTTGCTATTTTGTCCTTTCAAAATTCACTAAATGACAGCCTCGTTCAGTATTTCAATTGAAAACAGGAGAGAACAAAATAAAAGAACAGAAGCCATCTGTGGGGAAGATTAAGGCTCAAGACCTCTTTCCCCACTTAAAAGCTGGTAGCACAAGTATTACTCTAGAAAGAGGGAATACCTTGGCCAGTTAGTGTCTTGTGAATGTGTACGTGGCACTAGCAGTCAATTGATAATACTTGCTTTCAGTTCAGTGGCCAATACGAAGGCTCTTCATAGGCCAGGAAATAATCCATGTGTATGACCAAGTCCATATTGCATCAGACTGCATGCTTCACTGCTCAGAAACACTGGGCATCAATGAACTATCTCAGTCCCCTGTTATATCAGTAATAGAGTGACACCAACATAGACATGGAGAAGAGAGAAGCTAGGGTGAACTCTTCCACTTGAGCTAAAGCCAGCCAACCACCCTGAACAAGGGTATTGCAAACCAATGCTTTTCAGAACTATAGTCACACATTACCAAAGTACTGATAAGACATTAACTTTTGGATATACCATAAGCAACTAGAATCTATATAAAATGAAACTGATTATCTTGCACTCCCAAACCTATTCCAGTTCTAAACTTCACTATTTCTTTCACGTGTACCAATATTCTGCCAGTCATCCAAGTTTACAACTTCATTCTTCACCCATACACTCAAGAAGAGCAGATAATTAAAACTATCTGGAGATGGTAAGTTTCTCTTTACTGGAGATCTTCAAATGAAGGTGACTTAAATCGGGATTCTATAAAGGGGCTTCTGTAGAGCCGGGACTCTGGAGAACTATACTTGAAACAAGGTGTTAACTCAGTGAAACTGATGAGATGATCGTTCTCTAGTTCACACATATACTTAGTATTTATTTTGGTGATGTAATGGTTCTCTAGTTCACACATCCTGTATACTGTAATGATGTAATTATGATAGGGTATTTAAACTTGGGACAAAATCAGACTGAGGAGGAGATTGGTTGAAACTGGCAGATTGGTAGACTGCTGGAGGAAAATGGGTCAGACAGTCAGACTATGAACCAGACTGACTGAGACTGGAGCATCCTGGTTCAGACTGGGAGACTGAAAGAGACAATAAAGATTTTGAACTTTATTCCTGACTATTCTTGTGGTGATTATTCTGCTGAGACCAAGGCTGATCCCAAGGCCCTCCAGAAAGCTAGCCTGGACATTACAGGCTTCCTGTTGAAGTATGAATTAAAATTAGTCTCTGAGTTCTCTTTCAGCTCAAACAATCTCTCCTTTGGTAAACTTTTCATAAGACCATAGATTTCGACCCAAAAAGGGCCTTATAGATCTAGTCTAACCCTTAGTTTATAGTTGGGACTGAGACTAGTGAATTTGAATTAATTCTCAAAAGTCACATACTAGCAAAAGGCAGTCAGGATTTAACCCCAGGGCTTCTGACCCAAAGAGGGGGTCTGGCTCTGGCCCTGCCTGCACCGACTCAAAATCAGGGCTGTCAGAAGGGGTGAGCAGGCTGTCATAAGAGAGGCTCCCGTTGTGCGTCTGGTTGGCCAGACTCTTATAGGAGGTGGAAGTTGTGCCCTCAGAACGAATCGACTGCAGCTGGCCCGTATTGAAGCCCGTGCCTTGGGCCGACTTGAGGCTGGAGGAACGTGAGCCGCTTGATAGTGGGTCAAAGTGAAAACTTTTGCCAAATGTGGGAGAGCGGAAGCTTTCGGGTTCCAGGCTGGGCTCTGACCGGTACCTGGGGTGGCGGCTGCTCTCAGCGATCGAGGCTGGCTCCTTAACAAGCCAGCCACGCACATCACTGCCATGGTGACGGCCGTGCAGACCCCTGAGAGCTCCTCCATGTGGTAGAGCAGGCCGAAGCCAAACACGCCCATGATGTGGGCCGTGAGGGAGAGCAAGAAGAGGAGTTGTGTCTCCCGATGCAGTTGTTCACCCAGGGACAGTGGTGGTCAAATTCCTCGACACAGTTGTCACAGACACTGCAGTGTGAGCAGCGAGGGGGGCGCGAATTAATTACTAATGTATACTGTTTGCACTGGACACTGCCTTGTTGTCTTAAAAGGCCTGTGTTCTCCCCAACTGTAATCCTGATTGCTTTTCTGTTGGTTGATGACATCAGAGTCCTGAATTTCTAAAGTCTCTCTGGGTGTAACCTCAGCTGCTATCATGCCCCACCTGTCCTTTGATTGATACCTTGGAGCTGGGCACTGCCTCTCATTTCTCTGGGTCATCCTACATTCAGAGGCCCAGTGAAAGCCTCGATTACATTTTGGACATGGGGTTTTGGGTTTTCTCTCACCCTGTCTTCTCACTCTATCTCCATGTCTACAATGAGCTCTCAAATGTCCAACTTTTCCACACTGAAAACATCGACGAATTTCTCTAGAATTCCTTTGCCAAGAAGGACCTTGTCTTTCCATGTTCATCATAGTGTGGGCATAATAAGCATTTGTGCCCACTGTGGCACAGCGTCTCATGATCTCCTCTAAAGGAGCATTTTTGTCTAGTCCCCATATAATTCTTTTGCAAACCTCATTGGCATTTTCCTTAGCCAAATGTCTAGTCATTCTTTTTGTTGCTGCATTGTCTCCAATGGTTCTTATTACAGCTGTTTGCAAATGTCCCACAAAATCTGCAAAAGGTTCATTGGGACCTTGCTCTATTTTTGTGAAAGCATTATTTCCATTTTTCTGTCCAGGGAGAGAATTCCAAGCTTTTATTGCAGCTTTAGAAATTTGCTCATACACTGTTATGGGATAATAAATCTGTTCTGAACTCTCTGCATACTGACCTTCACCAGCTAGTTGTATATGAACAGATGGAAACTACGGGAACTCTTCAGCCTGGACTTCCATCTCCTACTCAGTTGCCTAGAGAGTGGCCTCTTTGGGTTATAGACATCAAGGATTGTTTCTATTCTCTTCCTCTAGATAAGGAGGATATGAAAAGATTTGCCTTTTCAGTGCCCAGTGTTAATTTAGCTGAGCCTTATAAAAGATATGAATGGACAGTTTTGCCACAGAGAATGAAAAACAGCCCCACTATGTGTCAAATGTATGTTGCTGCTGCTCTTGCTCCAGTAAGAAAAGCATTTCCAAAAGTTATGCTATTACATTGTATGGATGATATATTGGGATGTGCACCGGAGGAGTGAATGTTAGAAGCATGTCTACAAAAGACCATAGAAACACTAAGATACTACAAACTTCATATCGCTACAGAAAAAATTCAAAGACATGCTCCTTTTCAATATTTAGGATATGAAATATATCCTAAGGCACTTACACTACAAAAACTGTCTTTAAGAACAGAGAGGTTGAACACCTTAAATGATTTCCAAAAATTAATAGGAGATATCCAATAGATGCGTCCAGTGTTAGGTTTAACTACCAATCAATTGCAACCCCTATATGACATTTTAAGGGGAGACACTGCTTTAAATTCACCACGCCAGCTTACAAAAGAAGCTTGAGAGGCTTTGAGAGAAGTTGAACTGGCTTTATCTAATGTGGTTGAAAGAGTAACTCAAAAATCCTTGGAAATATCAGTTTTTGCTACAAAAGAATCAACACTCTTTCTATTGCACTAAATTCCATACAGGTTCTTGAGTTCCTGTAACTCTACTATCCACTACCAACTACTAGACAGTGTTGCTCCAGCCTATTTTTTCCAAGAGAGGTGACTAATTATAATGATTCAATATACATATAGACCTTTCTCCTTAGTTTGCTTTCCTAGGTGCTACCAGGAACCTTTGTATCTTTTATATCCAAGTTCTAATTAGTGTGAATAGGAATCCCCCCTGAAGTGGTTACATTCAAATTTACACTGCTTCATACCACTGGGTTACTGTCAATTAGATACTTTATATAATTAGAACTTTAAATAATGAAAATTTGCAACCACTTCTGAGGATTCCTTATTTGTATTAATTGTATCTAGCTGTACTCTCTAGGGTATGGTTTCTTAATCATTCATTGACACTTTTTGGATTTATCTTGCCAGAAGCAGCAAGTAATAGATTAGTACTAGCTTGGAAGAGAGGTACTTAAATGCCATTCCTTTATCAGCTATTTACTAGCTACAGGTTCTTTGATATTCCCTTTTTTGGGTCTCAGTTTCCTTAACTTTTAATAATAGCTTTTTATTTTTTCAAAATACATGCAAAAAGTTTTCAACATTCACACTTGCAAAACCTTGTGTTTCAAATTTTTCTCCTTCCCTCCACACTTTCCTCCTCCCCTAGATAGCAAGTAATCCAATATAGGTTAAACATGTGCAATTCTTATAAACATTTCCTTTTCTTTTAAAGGAGTTGGATGGATGATCACTAAGGCTTTTTTCAATTTTACCATTCATTAGTACTAAGATTTTATCAAAGCTTCTGCTCTTTTTCTGGCCATCTGTCAGTGGTTGGCATCCCCTAAATATCAGTTTTGATACCTCCACCCCTTTCTCTGGGTATTCACTTATTTAAGGAGCTAATTCACATGCAGAGTTAATCAACAATGACTAGAAGTAAGAAAATAAAAACCCTCAAATTAATGTAATCTGAGGTTGAATTAATATAACTATAGTGCCTAGAATCAGGGAGTGATTTTCCCATACTACCCTGTCCTGGTCAGACATCTGGAATATTGTGTTCTCCAATTCCAAGTGCAAGTTAAAAAGAACAGTCCAGAAGAGGAAAACCAAGAGAGCAAAGGGACTAGAAATCATTCTGAGAATCTACTAAGAATGTTTAACCTACAGATGATAAAGAGGTATAATAAACTCTTCATATCTACATGGTCTGTAGTCCTCTAGTTCACAATCTAATAGAGACAAAAAGCAAGCAAATATCTACAAACAAGTTAGATACAGATTAAATAGGAAATAGTTTAAATGAGGGCATAAGATTTAAGAGGGATTGGGAAAGGTTTCTTGTAGAAGATGAAGTTTTAGATGGGTCTTAAAGCTAAGGAAGGCAAAAGGTAGAGATAAGGGCCAAGCATGGGAGACAGGCAGAGAAAATTCCAGAGTTGAGAAATGGAGTTTGGTGGTTGCGAAATAGCAAGGAGGTCAACATCACTTTGTGGTGTAAGTAAGGCATAAAAGACTGGAAAGGGGGGAGGTTATAAAAGGGCAGCTACATGGTATAGTGAATAGAGCCAGACCTGCAGTCAGGAAGAATCATCTTTCTGAGTTCAAATCTGGTCTCAGACACTTACTATGTGATCCTGAGCATGTCATTTAACTCAATATGCCTCAGTTTCCTCATCTGTAAAATGACTTGGAGAAGGATATGACAAACTACTTGAGTATCTTTAGCAAGAAAACTCCAAATAGGGTTACAAAGAATTATTCATGACTGAAACAACTGAACCACAAAGGTTATAAAGAGGTTTAATATCAGAGGATTTTGTATTTGATCCTGCAGGTGATAGGGAGCCACTTGACCTTATTGATTTAGGGGAGTGATATGGTTGGAATTGAGCTTTAGGAAAATCACTCTGAGAGCTACATGAAGGATAGATGGGAGAAAGGATAGAGAGATGAGGCAGCAGGCTATTGCAGTAATCCAAGGATGAAGTAATGAGAGCTTTCACTAAACTAGTAGCAGTATTAGAGGAGAGAAAAGTATATTTGAGAACTTTGGCAATAAATTGGATAGGGAAGATGAAAGAAAATGAGAAGTCAAGGCTGATTTCTAAGTTATGGGTCTGAGGGACTAGAAAGATTGATTTTGCCCTTAATGAAAAATGAAAGTAAGAAGTTGTGTAGAAAAGATAGCAAGTCTGGTTTTGGAAATGTTGAGTTTTAGGATGTTTTCTGGATATTCAGATACCTGAAAAGCATTTAGAGGGAAAGTGGAACATAGAAATGCTAATTTTCTTCTCTCCCCACACTTAATACATGAAATTTAAGATGATTCTAATACTTTTATATTCTAGATATCTGCATATCACCAAAGATGACATCACCTTTCAATTCATGAAGCATAAAAGGATCCTTTTGTTAAGTTCTGTAGTTAAGGAGGTTTTTCTTTCCAAATCATGTTTTCAATTATACATAAAGGTTGAGTTGGATTCCCCTCTAGTAAGTAAGCATAGATAAATGATACCCATGAGTGTTAAAAGAATTTGTCAATTTAATATGATTACTGGTTATCATGCTAAGAGACTTCTGAGATTCTCAGGTGTTATGATTAAGACCTGTAATTTAAGGATTCACACAACCAGTTTTTAATTACTTAATAAGCATTTTATCTTTTTTTGCTATGATAGAGATGGTATAGAATTGAATAGAATAAAATACTGAATTAGAAAAATCATTGCAATTAAATTACTACTAACCAATTTTGGGATTTGGACTTTAGTACACAAAAATTCTCTTGTCTCATTAAGCACTGCATATAGAAATTGAGTTAGGTATTTACTTCAGTGTTAAGTGAAAATTGATGGGCAAATAAGGAATTTGCCTACTGTTTTATATCCACATGGATTTTTTTTTAAATAACTTTTTATTGACAGAACCCATGCCAGGGTCATTTTTTACAGGATTATCCCTTGCACTCACTTCTGTTCCGATTTTACCCCTCCCTCCCTCCACCCCCTCCCCCAGATGGCAAGCAGTCCTTTACATGTTGAATAGGTTACAGTATATCCTAGATACAATATATGTGTGCAGAACCGAACAGTTTTCTTGTTGCACAGGGAAAATTGGATTCAGAAGGTATAAATAATCCGGGAAGAAAAACAAAAATGCAAGCAGTTTATATTCATTTCCCAGTGTTATTTCTTTGGGTGTAGCTGCTTCTGTCCATCCTTGATCAATTGAAACTGAGTTAGCTCTCTTTATCGAAGAGATCCACTTCCATCAGAATACATCCTCAAACAGTATCGTTGTTGAGGTATATAATGATCTCCTGGTTCTGCTCATTTCACTTAGCATCAGTTCATGTAAGTCTCGCCAGTCCTTTCTGTATTCATCCCGCTGGTTTCTTATAGAACAATAATATTCCTTAACGTTCATATACCACAATTTACTCAACCATTCTCCAATTGATGGGCATCCATTCATTTTCTAGCTTCTAGCCACTACAGACAGGGGTGCCACAAACATTTTGGCACATACAGGTCCCTTTCCCTTCTTTAGTATCTCTTTGGGGTCTAAGCCCAGTTGAAACACTGCTGGATCAAAGGGTATGCACAGTTTGATAACTTTTTGAGCATAGTTCCAAATTGCTCTCCAGAATGGCTGGATGTGTTCACAATTCCACCAACAATGTATCAGTGTCCCTGTTTTCCCACATCCCTTCCAACATTCCACATTATCTTTCCCTGTCACTCTAGCCAATCTGACAGGTGTGTAGTGGTATCTCAGAGTTGTCTTAATTTGCATTTCTCTAATAATGATTCGGAGCATATTTTCATATGTCTATAAATAGTTTCAATTTCTTCATCTGAGAATTGTCTGTTCATATCCTTTGACCATTTATCAATTGGAGAATGGTTTGATTTCTTATAAATTAGAGTCAATTCTCTATATATTTTGGAAATGAGGCCTTTATCAGAACCTTTGACTGTAAAAATGTTTTCCCAATTTATTGTTTCCCTTCTAATCTGGTCTGCATTTGTTTTGTTTGTACAAAAACTTTTCAATTTGATATAATCAAAATTTTCTATTTTGTGGTCAATAGTGATCTCTAGTTCTTCTTTGGTCATAAATTCCTCCCTCTTCCACAGGTCTGAGAGGTAAACTATCCTATGCTCTTCCAATTTATTTATAATCTCATTCTTTATGCCTAGGTCATGAACCCATTTTGACCTTATCTTGGTGTACTGTGTTAAGTGTGGGTCAATACCTAGTTTCTGCACATGGCTTTTACTCAATATGAATTTTCTTATTATGAATAAGGCTACAACTCTGAGTGAAGATTTTTACACTCTCAAATTCGACTCAACAAATATTAAAGCCATACCAGGTACAGAGCAATATGTCCAGGATTGAGGAAGAAACAGTTAAGATAAGAAAGGTTTCCTTTGATTTCAGAGAGGCCTGGAGACTTCAATGACCTAATATTAAGTGAAGTGAATAGAACCAGGAGATCATTATACATGGCAACAGCAAGATTATACAATGATCAATTCTGATGGACATGGCTCTTTTGAACAATGAGATGATTCAGGCCAGTTCTAATGATCTTGTGATGGAGAGAACCATTCACAGCCAGAGAGAGGACTATGGGGATTGAGTGTGGATCACAACATAATATTTTCATTCTTTGTGTTGTTTGCTTGCATTTTGTTTTCTTTCTCATTTTTTCCTTTTTGATCTGATTTTTTTGTGCAGCATTTGTGGAAATATGGATAGAAGAATTGCACATCTTTAACATATATTGGATTACTTGCCATCTTGGTGGGGAGGATAAGGGGAAGGGAGGGGAAAATTTGGAACACAAGGTTTGGCAAGAGTTGAAAATTATGCATATATTTTGAAAAATTATCATTATTAGTTATATTATTATTAAAATTATTAAAATTTTATTTGTTATTAAATTATTAAAATTATTTTTAATTATTTTTTTAAAAGAAAGAAAAGTTTCCTTAGAATTTAGAAGACTTATTCCCATTATGAATTCCCTAATGTTGAACAAGCCAAATGAAAAGTTTTCCCACAGTTCTTGTATTCATATGGTTTCTCCCTTATGTGAATCCTCTGTTGTTGATTAAGCCAGGAACTCATTATTGAAAGATTTCTCACACTAATTACATTCATATGATTTCTCTCCAGTGTGAATTTTATGATTATTGCATGATATGATTCAGATCTGAAAGCTTCCTCCTATTTGTTACCTTAGAAAGATTTTTCTCCAGTATAAATTCTCTGATGTTGAATAAGGACCAAATGCTGACTGGAAACTTTCCCACACTCATTACACTCAAATGGTCTTTCAACATTATGAACCTCCAGTGATCACCAAGGTCTGATCTTCTACTAAAAAGCATTATCACAATTATGACATTTAAAAGGCTTGTCTTGGGTGTGAACTTTTCAATTTTGAATAAATACCAAATAGCCCTTTAAATATCACAATTGTGGTTCATACTGATGAAAAAAGCCATTTGAGCATAATGAGTATGGGAAAGCCTTCAGTTGGAGTTTTACTAAAAGTATTTCTCATCAGTATGAGTTTTGCTGTGTTTAACAAGTCCTACCTTCTTGCTTAAGGCCTTTCCAGAGGGAGTGCTCTTAAAGGCATTGTCTCCAGTATGGTTGTTAGGAACTGAGAACTACATGAGAATTTTCCCATAGTTATCATCATAAAAGGATTTATCTCTAGTATGATAACACTCATGTTGAGATTCAGATTTAACTTCAAATGGAAGACTTTTCCATAGTTGTTACAATTATAAGATTTCTTCCCTGTCCTGTATGAATTCTCTGGTGTGCAATAAAATAGGAGTTTTTAATTAAAAGTTTTACCACAATCATTACATTTAAATGGTTTCTCTCCAGTGTGAAATATCTGATAAGAAATTTTTCTACAGAAGGACTTAACCACAGTCATGACATTCATAGCTTTTTTCTTCATTATGAATTCTCTGATACTGAATAAAAACTGAACATTGAAAAATTTAATCTACATGCAGCACATTTATGGCAATTTTTTTTTTTTTATGTAGAAACCCTCTGATATGTAATAACTTCTGAGTTCTCACAGAAAGGCTTACTGGATTCACTATGTTCTTGGTATCTTTCCCATTTGGTTGTGCTTGGCACATAGCAGTTCTTAATAAATTCTTATTGATTGATTCTTATAGAAAATTGTCAGTACTCAGATGTTGCAAAATGGATTTAGTCTGATTAACTCCTATGGATTGTCTCATATGTATCACTAAATTGCTTTCTTGTTCAAAGGTGTTGCTTTCTCTACAATTCAGTTTTGTTTTGTTTTTTCAGGGATTTCTAAGGTTAAGGTAAAATTTCCATCCTGATATCTGTCCTGGAGAAAAATAAACAAAAAAGCTTGTGAACATATTTTTATAGAAGAAACAGAATTATCGAATTGAGACCAATGTAAAACATAAGTAAGCTACTTTGAAAGTACCACAAAACAAAATGTTAACTATGAAGAAGAGAAAGAAAGAATCTAGATGACCACTACCATAGGAATGATAACCAGAAGAGGAGATAAAGTATAAGCAGAGAGCTAAATAATTCTATGGGGAGAGAGAGAGAGAGAGAGAGAGAGAGAGAGAGAGAGAGAGAGAGAGAGAGAGAGAGAGAGAGAGAGAAGAGAGAAGAGAAGAGAAGAGAAGAGAAGAGAAGAGAAGAGAAGAGAAGAGAAGAGAAGAGAAGAGAAGAAAGAAAGAGAGAGAGAAATTTGGTTAGAAGACCATGTTAAAAAAGAACAACAAGGAAGTAGTTCTGCCATTCTAGCCTATCTAGGACTCATTCAGAAATGCAAAAGCACAGATTATTGAAGAAAAATCACATGTTGTCATTTCCTTGTATAGACCAGCACACAAATGGGATGTACTCTTATTTTCTTTAGTTTCCAATGAGTTTCTCCCTTCCTCCTCCTCTTCCTCTCCCCCATCAACTCAAATCCATAAGAATCTCTAGTGATCTTTTCTTGAGGATCTTACTTATCTTGGAACCATATCATTTCTTTTTCCTCCAGCTGGGTGATGATAGCAGGTTTACAGATTGGAAATCCTGATCAAGGGAAAGGAAATTAAATGTGCTCTGTGAGAAAGACACAGCTTTCTCAATGCTGAGCCAAAGGCCAGGCACATAAGATGAGAGATCAAAAAGAGCATAGATAACAGGATAAAAAAGGAAATGACCAAAAAAAAAAAAAATGGTCACAAGCATGTAATTAAAGAAGGAAATAGATTTAGTCACCCCCTCAAATTGAGAAGAAATGGCTGTATCTAAAGAATCACACAAGATAAGAAACTCAGCAGCTTATAAATCAATAAGAAAAAAAATTTAAAGATAATTGGAACTAGCTGAATAAGGATTTATAAAGTGTTGTGCTACTCAGAAGAGGCACAGGAGAAGCAGAAAAATATGCTAAGAAAATAACTCAATTGGAAATATACTTAAAAGTAACAAAAATAAAAGTAATAAATATGTTGGACAAATAAAAGAAGGAATCTCAGAATTATTTGATTTCCAGGAAGTATCAAAGGAATCAATCCAGTTACTGTGGACTAAGAAACTGAACAAGTAAACTTCCCCAAAATACTAAAAACAAATAGTGTACAGCAAATTGGGAAAATTCATAGAATACCAGCAAGGAAAAGCTTATAATTCAGCTCCCCAAGGAATATGTTTCTGTGTTAAATTTTGACACCCTCCCCCCCAAAAAAAAAAAAAAAAACTCTGTCAATAGGAAAATCATTACTTATCAAAAAATCCTGAATTTGGATCTTATAAGATTGTCTACCAAAACCAGAAATAATATGGAAGATGAAAAAAAATTAAACTTAAAACAAGGGCCCTGATCCCATAATCAATTTTACAGCAAAGCTTATTGTTCCTTTTTTGTTTCATTTATTTATTTATAGCAGTCATTTTTTAAAATTAGGTTTCAAATTTTCTTTCCCTTCAGTTTTTCCTCCTTTCAGTTAAAGGGAAGCAATATGATACTCATGTGAAGTCAAGCAAAACATATTTCCTTATTATCCATGTTGCAAAAAGAAAAAAAAAAGGAAAGTATAACCTTAAAAAAATATGGTTATTTAAAAATGTATATCTTGAACAATTCTGGAAAAAGGCCTAACATTTTAGCAGCTTTCTGGAAAAAATAGCAGAAAGAAACTAGAAGTCATTGGACAAATCATCAAAGAATAAAGAAAATTTCTCCCTCAAAAAAGAAAAAGAAATAATGATTTGGGAGCAGAACAACTAGAACATTCTTAGTGCCAGAAACAATCAGAAATAGAGAGGGTAAAATTATTAGAATAGATATTTTATAACTATGATTAATTATTCATTCAATATAATCTTAATAGAGTAATGATAACTATAATTGGTTGGACAATTGAATGGTGTTAGAATTTGGGAAGAAAAAAGATAAAATATCCCCAAAAAATGAAAAACAAATTTTGGTGCTTAACCTGAAGGATGTAATGGACAAAATAAGAGACAGACTGAATTGATGGATAGAGAACCAGCCTGAGTCAGGAAGACCTGGATACACATTCTTTGATCCATCTTGACTGTGTGATTTTTAGGAAGTCATTTAACCTCGCAGTGCCTCAAGCAACTCTCTTAGAATTGTTTTCAAATCAGGTGTTGGTCTGCATAGATAGAATTAATTTCCTCATTGGGAATTCTTTTCATCAACAAAATAGCTCTGATCAAAAAATAATAATAATAATAATAATAATACGCTTGAAAAGAAAGGCAGGGAAAAGAGAGGCCAGAGCAATAATAAAGTAAAAATCTCAAATCTGAAAGGAGGAAAACTAGAAAGGTCAACCTTATATTGTGTGTGTATAACCTATGTCAGATTACTTGCTGTTTTGGGGAGGAAGGAGACAAAAAAGGGAGGGAGAAAAAATTTAGAACATAAAATCTTGCAAAAAATGAATGTTATATCTAACATATATAGGACTGCTTGCCATCTAGGGGAGGGGTGGAAGGAGGGAGGGGAAAAATCGGAACAGAAGCGAGTGCAAGGGATAATGTTGTAAAAAAATTACCCTGGCATGGATTCTGTCAATATAAAGTTATTATAAAATAAAATAAAATATTTATATAAAAATGAATGTTAAAAACTATCTTTACATGTATTTGGAAAAATAAAATACTATTGAGAAAAAACAAAAAATAAGTTTTTTGAAAAAAAAAGGTTGACTTTAGCAATATTTATAGAGTTAATAGTAGAAAAATAGAATTTTGGTTTTCTTGTTAAGGAATTGAAATACGCAGCCCTGAAGTCAGAAGGACCTGAAGTCGATCAGTGGAATAGGTTAGGTTCACAAGATAAAATAGTCAATAACTATAGCAATCTAAGTGTTTGACAAATCCAAAGATCCTAACTTTGGGGATAAGAATTCATTATTTGACAAAAACTGCTGAAAAAACTGGAAATTAGTATGGCAGAAATTAGGCATGGACCCACATTTAACACCATATGCCAAGATAAGATCAAAATGGGTCCATGATTTAGGCATAAAGAACGAGATTATAAATAAATTAGAGGAACATAGTATAGTTTACCTCTCAGACTTGTGGAGGAGGAAAGAATTTGTGACCAAAGAACTAGAGATCATTATTGATCACAAAAAAGAACATTTTGATTATATAAAATTAAAAAAGCCTTTGTGCAAACAAAACTAATGCAAACAAGATTAGAAGGGGAGCTATAAACTGGAAAAATATTTTTAAATTAAGTTAAAGATTCTGATAAAGGCCTCATTTCCAAAATATATAGAGAATTGACTCTAATTTATAAGAAATCAAGCCATTCTTCAATTGATAAATGGTTAAAGGATATGAATAGACAGTTTTCAGATGATGAAACAAACTATTTCCACTCATGTGAAAGTGTTCCAAATTACTATTGATCAGAGAAATACAGATTAAGACAACTCTGAGATACCACTACACACCTATCAGATTGGCTAAGATGACAGGAAAAAATAATAATGAATGTTGGAGGGGATGCAGGGAAAACTGGGACAGGTTTTGATGCGGGAAAGATTCCTTTCTAGATTCCCACGTCTCCTAGTTAATAATGTAAATTGCCCTTTAACTCACAAATCCTGGTCCCTTTGAATTCCAATAGAAGATCTGACCTGTTCCCAGCCCCACCCGGATCTGAGCCAACTTTGGGGCTACACCCGAAAGCCCCTTGAGCTAAGTCTCCTATTACAAAAAAAAAAAAAAAAAAACCACCTCTTTGCAGAGATTCCAAACATGGCTACCATGTGAGGACCCTCTGTCCACTGGACCTCTGTCTAGTGCCTTCCTTATCTCTACCTTTGCCTATACTTTAACTTTGCTTATTCAATAATAAACCTCTTTTATCAATCTAGCTCTCTGGGCCAATAAATGCTTTTATTGGGAACTTGCGCCGCTACTAGACCCCTTTGCGCCGAATCTGTACCCCAAACCTGCCACTAGACCTTAACTCTAATTTCATTTAGGTACCCCAAAGTTAGACCTCAACAGTTTTACCACAAACTGTTACACAACTTCAACTGGGCCCTCACTGCTGCTAGACAATCTTTCTATACTTCCTTATCAACTCATTATCCCATTCTGCACAGCAGCTCTTCCAAATCTTTTCGACTTTCTCTAAACCTTCTCTGGAGCTCTTTCCTGCCCCAGCTGAGAACCTTGCCTTATATTTAACAGGAAAAAAAAAAAAAATGAGACTATTCACTATAAACTCCCTCTTCCTTTTTCATCTCAAATGTTTTCTGTCACTCTTTCCTTCACCTGTCTCACCTTATTTCTTACCAAGACTAACCTCTCTACCTGTACTAATGATTCCATTCTATTCCATCTCCTTTGTTTCCCCTCTATCATGCCCATTATTATCTTTCTTCTCCTCCTCTTGGCTTTCTCTAATGCCTACAAATATGCTCATGTTTCCCCTATCCTCAAAAAAACCTTAGTTTGATCCTTTTATTCGCACTTAATTACCATAATGTATCTCCTTGGCTCTTTATGGCTAAACATCTTGAAAAGATTTTATAATAGATGCCTTCACTTTCTCTCCTCTCAAACAATTATAATTTGACTTCTCACCTCATTATCTCATGAAAGAGGTTCTTTACAAAATTACCAGTGAAGTCTTTTGCCAAATACAATGGCTTTTTTTCAAGCCTATTCTTCTTGATCTTTCTGGAACCTTTGATACTATGAGGGTATGAGTCACTCTCTTTTCATTGATACTCCCTTGTGTCTAGGTTTTCTGGACACCATTCTTATCTAACATTCCTATCTGATCACACCTATCTCCTCTGCAGGATTCTTTTCTACATCATATCCTCTAACAATAGGTGTCCCACAGGGTTCTGTCCTGAACCCTTTTCTCTTCTCTCTTTACATTAATTCACTTAGTGATCTCATCAGCTCCTATAGATTTCTCTAGATTAATGACTCTCAAAACTATTTATTTTGTCCTAACATTTTCTGATCTTCAATATATCATTTCCAAATGCTTTTCAAAGATTTCAAACTGTATTCAAATAGATATCTTGAACTTAATATGTCCAAAACTGAATTAATAATCTTTCTTCCTAAACCCTCTCCCATCTCCTAACTTCCTTATTATTGCCAAGGAGAACACCAACCTCTCAGTTCCTCAAACTTGCAGCCTAAGTGCCATCTTTGATACTTCACTCTCTTATCAACCATATCCAATTTCTTGTCAAGGTCTGTCAACTTCAGCTTCGCCTCTTCCCTTGAGAATGTCCCCTTCTCTGATACTGCCACCATCCTGTTTCAATTATCACTTTGTACTATTCAAATAGCATATTAGTGGATCAGACTTCCACAAGTGTCTTCCACCAACAATCCATCTTCCATTCAGCCATCAGTGATTATCCTAAAGCCCAGGTCTGACCATGTCATTCCTTACTCAATAAACTACAAAATGTAAAATCCTGTTTGGGCTTCAAAGCTTTTCATAACTAATTCCCCAGCATGCATTTTTCAGTCTGGTGACACAGATCTTCTTGCTATTCCCTGGGGAAAAAATATTTCTGGGCTTCCAATATTTTCTCTTGCTGTCTTGCCTGGAATGCTCTTCCATCACATCCCCATCCATTGGCTTTCCCTGGCTTCCTTCAAGTACCAAGTTGAAGTCCTATCTTCTGCAGAAAGCTTTTTTTTTTAATTTTATTTTATAATAACTTTATATTGACAGAATCCATGCCAAAGTAATTTTTTTTACAACATTATCCCTCGCACTTGCTTCTGTTCCGATTTTTCCCCTCCCTCCCTTCACCCCTTCCCCTAGATGGCAAGCAGTCCTATATCTGTTAGATATGTTGCAGTATATCCTAGATACAATATATGTGTACAGAACCGAACAGTTCTCTTATTGCACAGGGAGAATTGGATTCAGAAGGTAAAAATAACTCGGGAAGAAAAACAAAAATGCAAATAGTTCACATTCGTTTCCCAGTGTTCTTTCTTTGGGTGTAGCTGCTTCTGTCCATCATTTATCAATTGAAACTGAGTGAGGTCTCTTTGTCAAAGAAATCCACTTCCATCAGAATACATCCTCATACAATATCGTTGTCGAAGTGTATAATGATCTCCTGGTTCTGCTCATTTCACTTAGCATCAGTTCATGTAAGTCTCTCCAAGCCTCTCTGTATTCATCCTGCTGGTCATTTTTTACAGAACAATAATATTCCATAACATTCATATACCACAATTTACCCCGCCATTCTCCAATTGATGGGCATTCATTCAATTTCCAGTTTCTAGCCACTACAAACAGGGCTGCCACAAACATTTTGGCACATAAAGGTCCCTTTCCCTTCTTTAGTATTTCTTTGGGATACAAGCCCAATAGAAACACTGCTGGATCAAAGGGTATGCACAGTTTGATAACATTTTGGGTATAATTCCAGATTGCTCTCCAGAATGGTTGGATTCGTTCACAACTCCACCAACAATGCATCAGTGTCCCCGTTTTCCTGCATCCCCTCCAACATTCATCATTATTTTTTCCTGTCATCTTAGCCAATCTGACAGGTGTGTAGTGGTATCTCAGAGTTGTCTTAATTTGCATCTCTCTGATCAATAATGATTTGGAACACTCTTTCATATGAGTGGTAATAGTTTCAATTTCATCATCTGAAAATTGTCTGTTCATATCCTTTGACCATTTATCAATTGGAGAATGGTTTGATTTCTTATAAATTTGAGTCAGTTCTCTATATATTTTAGAAATGAGGCCTTTATCAGAACCTTTAACTGTGAAGATGTTTTCCCAGTTTGTTGCTTCCCTTCTAATCTTGTTTGCATTAGTTTTGTTTTTACAAAGGCTTTTTAATTTGATATAATCAAAATTTTCTATTTTGTAATCAATAATAGTCTCTAGTTCATCTTTGGTCACAACTTTCTTTCTCCTCCACAAGTCTGAGAGATAAACTATCCTATGTTCCTCTAATTTATTTATAATCTCGTTCTTTATGCCTAGGTCATGGACCCATTTTGATCTTATCTTGGTATATGGTGTTAAGTGTGGGTCCATGCCTAATTTCTGCCATACTAATTTCCAGTTATCCCAGCAGTTTTTATCAAATAATGAATTCTTATCCCAAAAGTTAGGATCTTTGGGTTTGTCAAACACTAGATTGCTATAGTTGACTATTCTGTCTTGTGAACCTAACCTTTTCCATTGATCAACTAATCTATTTCTTAGCCAATACCAAATGGTTTTGGTGACTGCTGCTTTATAATATAATTTTAGATCAGGTACAGCTAGGCCACCTTCATTTGATTTTTTTTTTCATTAATTCCCTTGAGATTCTTGATCTTTTCTTCTTCCACATGAATTTTGTTATTTTTTCTAGATCATTAAAATATTTTCTTGGAAGTCTGATTGGTATAGCACTAAATAAATAGATTAGTTTAGGGAGTATTGTCATTTTTATTATAATCGCTCAGCCTATCCAAGAGCACTTAATATTTTTCCAATTATTTAAGTCTGACTTTATTTGTGTGGAAACTTTTTTTTGTATTTTGCTCATATAATTCCTGACTTTCCTTTGGTAGATAGATTCCCAAATATTTTATGCTATCAACAGTTATTCTGAATGGAATTTCTCTTTGTATCTCTTGCTGTTGGATTTTGTTGGTGATGTATAAAAATGCTGAGGATTTATGGGGATTTATTTTGTATCCAGCTACTTTGCTAAAATTATGAATTATTTCTAATAGCTTTTTAGTAGAATCTCTGAGGTTCTCTAGGTATACCATCATATCATCTGCAAAGAGTAATAGTTTGGTTTCCTCATTGCCTACTCTAATTTCTTTAATATCTTTCTCGACTCTTATTGCAGAGGCTAGTGTTTCTAATACGATATTAAATAATAATGGTGATAGTGGGCAATCTTGCTTCACTCCAGATCTTACTGGGAAAGGTTCCAATTTTTCCCTATTACATATGATATTTACTGATGGTTTTAAATATATGCTCCTGACTATTTTAAGGAAAAGTCCATTTATTCCTATCCTCTCAAGTGTTTTTATTAGGAATGGATGTTGAATTTTATCAAATGCTTTTTCTGCATCTATTGAGATGATCATATGGTTTTTGTTTGTTTGGTTATTGATATAGTCAATTATGCTACTAGTTTTCCTAATATTGAACCAGCCCTGCATTCCTGGTATAAATCCTACTTGGTCATAGTGTATTATCCGGGGGATGATTTTCTGTAATCTTTTTGCTAATATTTTATTTAAGATTTTAGCATCAATATTCATTAGGGAGATTGGTCTATAATTTTCTTTCTCTGTTTTCAACCTACCTGGTTTAGGTATCAGTACCATGTCTGTGTCATAAAAGGAGTTTGGTAGGACTCCTTCAATCCCTATTTTTTCAAATAGTTTATTTAGCATTGGAGTTAATTGTTCTTTAAATGTTTGGTAGAATTCACATGTAAATCCATCTGGTCCTGGGGATTTTTTCTTAGGGAGTTGGTTAATAGTTTGTTCTATTTCTTTTTCTGAGATGGGACTGTTTAGGATATTTACTTCTTCCTCTGTTAGTTTGGGCAAGCTATATTTTTGGAGGAATTCTTCTATTTCATTTAAGTTGTCAAATTTATTGGCATAAAGTTGGGCAAAGTAACTCCTAATTATTGCTCTAATTTCCTCTTCGTTAGTGGTGAGTTCTCCCTTTTCATTTTTAAGACTAACAATTTGATTTTCCTCTTTCCTTTTTTTAATCAGATTTACTAAGGGTTTGTCTATTTTGTTGGTTTTTTCATAGAACCAACTCTTAGTTTTATTAATTAATTCAAGTTTTTTTACTTTGAATTTTATTGATCTCTCCTTTTATTTTTAGAATTTCAAGTTTAGTATTTGACTGGGGGTTTTTAATTTGTTCCTTTTCTAGCATTTTTAGTTGCAAGCCCAATTCATTAACCTTCTCTTTCTCTATTTTATGCAAATAGGCCTCTAGAGATATGAAATTTTCCCTTATTACCGCTTTGGCTGCATTCCATACATTTTGGTATGATGTGTCATTATTATCGTTTTCTTGGGTGAAGTTATTATGTCTATGATTTGCTGTTTCACCCAATCATTCTTTAGTATGAGATTATTTAGTTTCCAATTATTTTTTGGTCTACTTTCCCCAGGCTTTTTGTTGAATGTAATTTTCATTGCATCGTGGTCTGAAAAGGATGCATTTACTATTTCTGCCTTACTGCATTTGAGTTTGAGGTTTTTATGTCCTAATATATGGTCAATTTTTGTATAGGTTCCATGAACTACTGAAAAGAAAGTGTACTCCTTTCTGTCTCCATTACATTTTCTCCAGAGATCTATCATATTTAATTTTTCTAGTATTCTATTTACCTCTTTGACTTCTTTTTTATTTATTTTGTAGTTTGATTTATCTAATTCTGAGAGTGCAAGATTGAGATCTCTCACTATTATAGTTTTGCTGTCTATTTCTTCTTGAAGCTCTCTTAATTTCTCTTTTAAGAATTTAGATGCTACACCACTTGGCGCATATATGTTTAATAATGATATTGCTTCATTATCCATGCTACCCTTTAGCAAGATATAGTGCCCTTCCTTATCTCTTTTAATTAGATCAATTTTTGCTTTTGCTTGATCTGAGATCAGGATGGCTAACCCTGCTTTTTTGACTTCACCTGAAGCATAGATTTTGCTCCAACCTTTTACCTTTAACCTGCATGTATCTCCCTGCTTCAGGTGTGTTTCCTGTAAACAACATATTGTAGGATTCTGGCTTTTAATCCATTCTGCTAACCTCTTCCTCTTTATGGAGGAATTTACCCCATTCACATGCATGGTTAAAATGACCAATTCTGTATTACTTGCCATCTTGTTAACCCCTGTTTATGCTTTTCTCCCTTCTTTCCCCTTACCCCCCTTCCCAGTATTAAGCTTGTGAGCACCACTTGCTTCTCACAGCCCTCCCTTTTTAGTATCTCTCCCCCCGCCTTAGATTTCCTCCCTCTATCTTACCCCTTTCCCTCCCCGTTTCTGCTTAGCTTATTCCTTCCCTTTTCACTTTTCCCTTCTCACTTTTCAATGAGGTGGGAGAAGTTTCACCATAAATTGAATATGTCTAAAATTTTTCTCTTAAAGCCAATTCTGAAGGCAGTAAGATACCCACTATATTCATCCCCCTCCATTCTTTCTCTCAGATATAATAGGTTTCCTTTGCCTCTTCATGAGATGTAGTACCCCCACTTTACCCTTTTTCTGGTACAATGTCCTTTCCACATCTAGTTTCTAGAACAAGGTATACATGTATTCTTTATACATCTTTATATCAGAAATATAGTTCCCAAGATTAATCTTTACCTTTTTAGATTTCTCTTGAGTTCTATATTTGTAGATCAAACTTTTTGTTAAGTTCTGGCTTTTTCATCAAAAATAGGTGAAATTCGCTTACTTCGTTGAAAGTCCCTCTTCTTCCCTGGAAAAAGATGCTCATTCTAGCTGGGTAAGTTTTTTTTGGTTGCATACCAAGTTCCTTAGCCTTTTGGAATATCATATTCCAGGCCCTTTGATCCTTTAATGTGGATGCTGCTAGATCCTGGGTGATCCTTATTGTGGCTCCTCGATACTTGAATTGGGTTTTTCCAGCCGCTTGCAATATTTTTTCCTTCGTCTGAGGGTTCTGGCATTTGGCCACTATATTCCTTGGTGTTTTGATTTTAGGATCCCTTTCATTAGGTGATCGATGAATTCTTTCACTGTCTATTTTGCCCTCTGTTTCTATGACTTCTGGGCAGTTCTCTTTGATAATTTCCTGGAAAACAGTGTCCAGGCTCTTTTTTTCATCATGCTTTTCTGGGAGTCCAATGATTCTCAGATTGTCTCTCCTGGATCTGTTTTCCAGGTCTGTTGTTTTCCCCAGAAGGTATTTCACATTCTTTTCCATTGTTTGATTTTTTTGGATTTGCTTGACTGATTCTTCTTGTCTCCTCGAGTCATTCAATTCCAATTGTTCAATTCTGATTTTCAATGAAGTATTTTCTTCACTCACTTTTTAAAAATCTTTTTCTAATTGTCCCATTGAGTTCTTTTGTTCTATGGAATTTTTTTTCATTTTGCCAATTTTGTTTTTTAGAGAGCTATTTTCTGTTTCCAGTTCACTAATCCTATTTTTCAAGTATTTTATTTCTTTATCCACTCTGTCTTTAAATGAGTGGGATGACTTCTCCAGACTCTCTTGCCAAGCCTCCCTCTCCTTTTCCCATTTTTCTTCTAGCTCCCTTGTGAGAACCTTTTTAATTACTTCTATGAGGTTCATCTGTGCTGAGGAACAGATGATCTCCTCCTTTGGGGAGTCACCTGAAGACTGTCTGTTTTTAGTCTCCTCAGGGTTTAGATTCTGCTCTCTATCTGTATAGAAGCTGTCAAGGGTTAAAGTCCTCTTCAGTTTTTTGCTCATTTTGTCAGAGAAGAATCAAAGACAAACTAGCAAAAAGAAAAAAAGAAAAAACCCCTAATTGGAGTCTGCTTTTTTGGGGGAGGGGCTGGGTGGTATTACCAAGCTTCCTCTGCAGACTGCGGGGCAGCAGTGAGGCCCTAACAGGACAGCGAAGTCTGTGCTGCGCCTGCGCTCTTAGATCCGAGAGCGTGCTGAGACACTGTGGGGGAGGGGTGGCCAGGTCCCGAGAGACTCCAGCTGTTTGGGGTTGTATTCTTCAGCCCTGTGTTTTTAGCTTCTCTGCTGGGCTGCTGACTTGCTGCCAGGGCAAAGTATCCAATCCTGTAGCAAAGCTCTCTCCGCAGAGACGGCTGCGATCACACCCCACCCTGCTCCGATCTGCTCGGTTGTGAGCTGCCTGCCGGGCTCTCAGCTGTCTGCCCACAACTTGCGCCCGATCTAAAACTGTCCCCGCCCTCATGCAAAAACAAACCTTTCTTGGCGAATCTCAAGGATGGCTTCTCTTGGTAACTATTTGTGGGGTTTTTTTCAGTCAAGCATTAATTCAGAGGCTTGTAATGAGATGGACAGTGAGAGAAAGCGTGGAGCTACACAGCTATGTGCCTCCTCTCCTCCATCTTGGCCAGAAGTCCTGCAGAAAGCTTTTTTAAACTCCTCTTAATTCTCATGCCTTTCTTTTAATTAGTTCTTATTTAGTCTGTATGTCATTTATTTGTATAAACATGTTTGTTTGTTGTCTCCATTAAATTGTAAGCTACTTGAGGGCAGGAACTGTCTTTTGCCTATTTTTATATCCCCACTACTAACACAGTACCTGGCAAATAGCAGGCATTTAATAAATGTGTATTAGCAAAAAAAAAAAAAAAAAAAAAAAAAAAACCTAAGTTTTTTTGTTTTTTTTTTTTTTTTGTCAGATACCATCTTCTTCCCAAATCTAAATCCCTTACTTTTAAATGGTATTAGTAACAATAATAGCATCTATATTGCAATGCTTCCTAAATTTCCTTTAGATGTATAATTTGTTCCCATATGAACCAGTAGAATAAGATAGTAGTCACCAACAGGTCTTGGGAAATTGTGTCATGTCTGAATATTTGTACTAGAAAGAGTGTCTACTGAATATGTTACATAGAAAATATCTACCATTACTCTTCAGTAGGAATTCATCAACAACCATGTTTCTTCTTTCTCTGGTCTTTAAACAAATGAACACTCACATGGTGGCATATGTAGGGCCACAATATTTTTCCTTGAAACAAGAACTCCAAATATTCAAATAGTCTTTCTTCCCTTCCATTTGTGAATTATATTCTTCTACCCTTCAGCTCTCAGACATAGGTTAGAATTCTGTTTTCACCCCTAACTTCCTATTTTTTTTTTTATTTTCTCCTTGAAGCATTTTAAAAATTACACTGCATTCTTTTGGTTATTTTGGAGTACTGAGAATGCATTTCTCCTGTCCTTTCTGCTTTTTCCCCTAGCAAAGTGAACAGTTAGGTCCTTGTAAAAAGACAAAGCCATACAAACTTTCTGCTTACTGAGAGTTCATTTAGTCACAGGACAAACAATAACAAATATTTTTAAAAAACAAATACAAAAGAACAATAGAAATCCAAAATCAACAAAAATGTAAATTTAAAAGTCCTAAAATTAAAAACAAGCTCATTAAGCAAGCAAAAGTGCTAAACGATGGGAAATTCATTGTTGATGCTGTGGAAGGACAGAAATGTTCCTTCACTGATAGTTCAATTGTTCTGGAAATTATTCAGAATTATGAAAATTATTCAATTGTACCCTTTGAAAACAAAGATCACATTATTAAGAATGTTATCTAACATTACTGATAGCAAGAAATGACCTTTTTGTATAGAATCACAGAATCATATTTTAAAAATTGGAAGGGACCTCAGCATTTAAGCTAACCTGTACTCAAAAGGAATTATTAGAAATCCTTATCTAGTCTCTGCTTCAAGACCTCAGTGTCCTTATCAGTGTCCTTATCAGTGACCTTAAATTGTGGCAGCCAGAACTTAAATGATACTTGAATATGGTATCACTAGGTCAGAGAACAAAGGTCCCATCACTTCTTTATTTCTGGATGTTATGTCTCCTAATGCAGTCTGAGATTTCATTAACGTTGGCTCATATTGTGCTTATAGCTCACTAAGACCCTTACACCTTTTTCAGACAAACTCTTGTTATATACTGTCTCCTTCATCCTATACTTGTAAAAGTTTTTTCAAAATATAAATGGAAGGCTTTATTTATTCCTGTTGAATTTTATCGTATTAAATTCAACCTAATGTTCTAGCCAATCTTCTGACATTTTAAGTAATACTTCCAGCTTTGTTTTATCTGCAGATTTAATGTATGTTTCATGGTGCAGCTGGTGGCACACTGGGCCTCAAGTCAGGAGAGACTTGAGTACAAATCTTGCCTCAGATGTTCATCAACTTACTTGGTGAAGTGATAATTCATTTCACTTGTTTGCCTCACATTCCTAACCTGTAAAATGGGGAAACAGCACTACTTCCAAGAGTAGTTGTGAGGATCAAATGAGATACTAATAAAGAGCTTAGCATATATAGTGCCTAGCCGATAGTAAATGGTATAGGCATATTAGCTATTATTATTTATGCCTTTATCCAAGTCATTAATTAAAAACAGCAAAGGACCAATCACTGATCCTTGCAAGCCAAGTTGCACTGGACCATTAATAACTAAGTCAGCCCATTCAATGAATTCAGAATCCATCTAATTGTATTATCATTTGAACTATATTTTTCCTTATTCTCCACAGGAATAAAATGGGATACTTGACCAAATACTGTTAAAATCTAGGCAAACTATACCTACTGTATTCCCTTGATCTATTAGTCCTAATTCTATAGCACATTCACTAATATAAAGAACATTATCCTTTGTATATGCCTCAACATTTGAACGATGTTTTTCTCAAAAGGAAGTCAAATTTCTTCATCACCACTAGTGGTATCAACCAATTTATGGGGAACAAAAGGTTTCCATGACCAAGTTCTTTAAGGACAAAATTAAGATTGTTCTGACCAATATTTCTGCATGAAAAGTACAATTAATGTTGTGATCAAACAACATTTATTAAAATACCAATTGTGTGGATTTCACTGTTTTGATGCTGAAGGAGATACAAAATCAGGTAAGACACTTCCTGCTCTCATGGAGCTTACAATTTACTTGATTAGGGATTCCTTCTTACACAATTGAGAAAACTCTCTAAACTGATTTTCACAGCCATCCCTTTAATCCTTCAACCAACAAGCCTAATTCCTCAAGGTTTGAAGACATCTCTATTGGTTCAAATCATCCCTGGGTCCAGAAATGATCCATTCAGTAGGACCAAGGATATCCACTACCACATAATATAAGAAAACTCAATATTCAAAAGTGCCAAGATAATTTTGCCAGTTGTCAATCAGATAATTATACCATGAGGCAAGAATGTTTCTCATATAGCCAGTGAGACATACTTTTCTTGGGCAAGGATGACAATTATTGGATGAATATAAAATGTAACATTTCTAATGTGTATTTACATATGACATCCTTCACCAAAGCTGTTTATTGTGATAAAAAGCTGATTTGTAAATTTGTGGGGTATTTGCATATCATGGAGAAAGAGAGCTCACTGAAAATGTGTTACCTCTTAATTTTAGAGGGAGGCATTCAGGGATGTATTCTCATTGAGACACTTTAACATATTGACTCAACTGACTAAAATCACCAGAACTTTTTCAGAAAAAGGGTTAATCTATTCATACCTATCTTTTAATTGGAAAATTATTTTTGAACCCACATTTAAACTTTTTTTTTTTTATTCTTGGAGGAAGGGAGTTAAAGATAGACTTGCGATTTCATCAATAGAATCTTTTGGTATGAAAATTTCCAACTACCAATGTGATCTATAATAAAAAGCACAAATGAAGATAACTAGTCACACTGCTAATAACACAGGCAAGACTCAAAACTAATCTCCCTGATTCCAGGGCCAATTCTCTTTAACTATACCACACCACCTTCTCAAGACTTTGTATTCATTTCTATTGAATTTAATCTTAGTAAACTAAGTCCAATGTCCTTAAAAAATATGACTACAACTATGGAATTAAAGATAATAGCAATAAATTCAAGTTTTATACACAAAGACCTAAAAAAATCAGTAAAATGAGGATGGTTTTGTTACTATTATGTTAAATTCAATATACATATCTTTTGGGGTAGATATAACAAATAACAATCTTATAGAGATATGTACAACCACATATGATTTTTGTTTCATTTTCAATGATTGTTTTACTATTTTTTACATATGTGCATATACTAGAATACACATGCCAGTAGAAGGCACTTAAAAAAAAACTAGTTGTAAAATATAAAATAAAAAATTCCACTTCCCAATAATCATTATAAATACAAACCGACTTGGACAATTTTCTACTATAGGATAAACCTTGACTAGTCAAGAATTGATTTCTCAATTCAAGTTTGTAGTCATATAAAAAATGCTCTAAATCACTATTGATTAGAGAAGTACAAATCAAGACAATTCTAAGGTACCACTTCATAACTCTGAGCTTGGCTAAGACAACAGGAAAAGACAGTGAAATGATCCAACCATTCTGAGGAGCAATTTGGAAATACATCCAAAGGTTTATCCCGTTATGCATAGCCTTTGATCCGGCAGTGCCACTGCTGGGTCTGTATGTCAAAGAGAACATAAAAGAGGGAAAAGAATCCACACATGCAAAAGTTTATAGCAGCTTTTTGTAGTGGCAAGGAATTGGAAATTGAATGAATGCCTATCAATTAGGGAATGGCAAATGAATATAATATTTATATTGTTCTATAAGAAATAATGAGCAGGCTGATTTCAGAAAAGCCTGGATTTACATGGACTGCTGCTAAGTGAAGTGAGCAGAACCAAAAGAACACTACACAATAGCAGCAATATTCAATTATGACAACCTTAGCTCTTCTCAGCAATTCAATGATCTAAGACGATTCCAATAGACTTGAGATGGAAAATGCCATCTGCCTCCAGAGAACTATGGAGACCAAATGTGGATCAAAGCATAGTATTTTCCTTTTTTGTTGTTGTTTGCTTTTTGTATATTTTTTCTCTTTTGGTCTGATTTTTCTCACATAACATGTCAAATATGGAAATATGTTTAAAAGTATTGTACATGTATAACCTGTATCAAATTGCTTGATACAGAGGGGCTGGGAGGAGGGACGATAAGAATGAAAAAATTTGGAATACAAAATCTTGCAAAATGAATGTTTAAAAATATCTTTACATATGTTTGTATTGAGAAACAAAAAGATTTGTTTGTACAGAAACTTTTTATATAATCAAAACCATCCATATTATCTTTTAAGATCCTCTACATGTTTTATTTAGTCATGAATTTTTCTCCTATCCATAAATCTGATGGGTAATTTTTGTAATTGCAAAAATTGGAAACTGAGAGAATGGAAGAATAGCTGTGATTAAATTTTAGTTTATGAATGTAATCCACTGCTATTATTATGTTATAAAAAATGAGGAAACATGATTTTAAAAAGGCATTTTAAGAACTGATGCAGAATGAAGTGAAAAGAAATAGGAATAATTTGTATTGTAACATCAACATTATAAAAAATGAAGAGTTTCAATGTTTTTTGTAAAAAATAATAAAGAACCAAAACAATGTACATTTTAATAACACTTGAAAATAAACTCCAAGAATCACAATCAATATAACAACCATTCACAATTCCAAAGGAATACTGTTAAAATGTCCTATCTATTGGAGAGATAATAGATTTAGGATACAGAACAAGACACATTTTGGCATATAGCCATTGGGGGAATGTTTTATTGAATTATGCATAATTGTTAAAAACTTTTTTTTTCAGTGGGTGGAGTAGGAGGAATGAAAATATTTTGTTCATTTTTTTTAAGAGGTGGAAGTATTGCAGATGTGAAATTTTCCATGAATTTTCACTTGAGGTCACTATCATTAATTTTATTTTACTTTGTTACAAGAAACGTCTCACAAAGTGGGCATAATTTGTAAATATATAATGTAAAACCAAAATATATTAATAAAATAATTTATTTGCCCCCAGAGTTCACAATCATCAATTTTTTCACTAATAAAGTTAGAACTAATTGGAGGAGGATTTTCAACATTTAAAACAACCATTAACCAGAGAACCTATTCAGTGCAGGATACTATTATAGATTACCTCTCAGAACTGAGAGCTATAAAGCCCCTAACATCATGGAACTTATAATGCAGCAAACTTCTCTGAAGTGTGAATTTTCTGGTGTCGTAGGAGCCTAGAGCTCAAACTGAAGGCTTTTCCACATTCATTACATTCATATGGTTTTTCTTCAGTATGAACTCTCTGATGTACAGTAAGGTATGGGCTGCACCTGAAGGTTTTCCCACATATATTACATTGATATGGTTTCTCTCCAGTATGAATTCTCTGGTGTTGGCTGAGTGTGGAACTCCGACAGAAGGTTTTCCCACATTCATTACATTGATATGGCTTTTCCCCAGTATGAACTCTCTTATGTACATTAAGAACTGACTGTCTATTGAAAGCCTTTCCACACTCATTACATTTAAATGGCTTCTCTCCAGTGTGAGTTCTCTGATGTCGAATAAGGACCGAATGTCGAGTGAAGGCTTTTTTACATTCCTTACATTCATAAGGTTTCTCACCAGTATGATTTCTTTGATGGTTGACAAAACCTATTAACTGAGTGAAGGCTTTCCCACATTCATCACATTTATAAGGTTTTTCACCAGTGTGAATTCTGTAGTGTTGAATAAGGCTTAGTCTACTGCTTAAGGTTCTTCCACATTCATCACACTGAAAAGGTTTCTCACCAGAATGAATTCTGAGATGCTGAATGAGGCTTATCCTGCTTCTTAGGCCTCTCCCACAAACATTACATTGAAAAGGTTTCTCACCAGTATGAATTCTGCTGTGCTCAATAAGACGTAGCTTACTGCTTAAGACTCTTCCACATTCATTGCACTTATAGATGCCATCTCCAGCATGAATTTTCTGATGCTTAATAAAACCTGACAATTGCATGAAAGTCCTCCCACAATCATTACATTCATGAGGTTTCTCTCCATTATGAACCCTCTCATGTCGAATAAGCTTTGAGTTCAAACTAAAAGTTTTCTCACACTTGTTACATTTATAGGGTTTCTCCCCTGTATGAGTTCTCCGATGTTCAGTAAGATGGGAGCTACGACCAAAGCGTTTTCCACAATCATTACATTTAAACGGCTTCTCTCCAGTGTGAATTTTCTGATGTTGGCTAAGTGTGGAACTCCGACAGAAGGTTTTCCCACATTCATTACATTCATATGGCTTTTCCCCAGTATGGACTCTCTTATGTACATTAAGAACTGACTGTCTATTGAAAGCCTTTTCACATTCATTACATTTAAATGGTTTCTCTCCAGTGTGAGTTCTCTGATGTCGAATAAGGACCGAATGTCGAGTGAAGGCTTTTTTGCATTCCTTACATTCATAAGGTTTCTCACCAGTATAATTTCTTTGATGATTAACAAAACCTATTAACTGAGTGAAGGCTTTCCCACATTCATCATATTTAAAAGGCTTTTCACCAGTATGAATTCTGCAATGTTGAGTAAGGCTTAACCTACTGTTCAAAATTCTTCCACATTCATTACACTGAAAAGATTTCTCATCAGTATGAATTCTGAGATGCTGAATGAGGCTTATCCTACTCTTTAGGATTATCCCACATACATTACAATGAAAAGGTTTCTCATCAGTATGAATTCTGCTATGTTCAATAATATGTAGCTTACTGCTTAAGACTCTTCCACATTCATTGCACTTATAGATGCCATCTCCAGCATGAATTTTCTGATGCTTAATAAAATCTGACAATTGCGTGAAAGTTTTTCCACCATCATTACATTCATAGAAAGCTTTTTCTACATCTAAAATAAGCTTTGAGTTTAAATCAAAGGCTTTCCCACACTTGTTACATTTATAAGGTTTCTCCTCTGTATGAATGCTCTGAAATTCAGTAAGATGTGAGCTATGACCAAAAAGTTTTCCACAATCATTACACTGAAAAGGTTTTTCTGATATATGGATTATTTGATGTCTTAGGAATTCTGACTTCTGATTGAAGATATTGCCACAATTTTGACATTCATAGTGGTTTCCTTTACAATGATTTCGCTGATGCTCAGTAAAAGCCAAAAGCTGGGAAAAATTTTGGCCACATATAACACATTCATATTCTCTTTCTTTTGTAGAAACTCTCTGATATGGAATAAACTTTGAGCTCCAAAAAAAAGTTTTGCCAAATTCATTATATTCTTGGCTTCTTTCTTCTTTGGTTGTTTTGTTATGGAAAACTTCTACTGACTCAGGACCTCTCTGGTGTAAAATATATTCAAGCTGATTCTCCTCTCTGGAGGTTCTTATTTGACTAGTTAAATTGATGTTCTGTTCAAAGAGTGCACCAAACTCAGGTATTTCAAATACATTTCTTTTAGATCTGTCTGGTATATTTTCATGTAATTTAACTTTCTCCTGGATTTCTGATCTTAAAGTTATATTCTTGTTCTCAGATCTGAACTTACAACCTGAAAATACAAAACAATACAATAATATATCCATTTCTGTACATTAGGAAAATAAATTATAGAACAAATATTAATTTAAAGTTAGTGTCTTAACAAAACATAAAAATTCAAAAGCATTAGAAACTGCCTAGTTTTTAAAAAAGTTCATTTGAAGGGAATCCTAGGGGTTAAGTTATTGATAAAAAGACAAGGTTTCAGCAAAGCCAACTAGGAAACACTTCAAAGAATTCTTAGACTAAGCAAAACAAGTAAAACAAAAATGAAATCAGTCAATTAATCAACAAACATCTATTAAGGACCTATTATATGCTTGACTGTGTGTGAGATAGTGTGTGCCTTCAAGAAGTTTATGTTCTAATGAAGGAAACAACATGTATAAATATAAATCTATATAGAATATATACAAAATGTATACAAGGTAGTTTTTGGAGGGAAGAATGAGAATGAAAATCACTAAAAAATGTGGATTGAATATAGTTCAGGAAGTCAAGAAGGGAATTTAGGAAAGTAAGTTAAATGTAAGGAGAGGAACTTGCAATGTATCAGAAGTGCCAAACCTAGGAAAAGGTATGAATGTGGAGTTTAATATTATTCAACCTACAATAATAGAAACTGAGGCAAAGCTTTGAACCAATGGAACTTTAATAAAGAGCCTATGGTATCCTTAAATGAAGTAGACCTCAGATTTTCCTCACTATCTGAGATGCCCCTGGTCTCCAGGATTTTATTTTTAAAGGAAATGATACAAAAAAGGCATGGTAAAATACAGAAGTTTGTTGGTTGATAGACTTTGATTTTGAGAACAAAAATTAAGATGGGCACCAAAAGAGTCATTTCCAATGACCAATCCAGTTATCTCCAATTGGTCATAAGATGTCACCTGCTCATATTAGGTATGAGAAAGTGGTCTGAAGGTACAAAAATAAGTTGGGGAACAATACAGAATCAAGGAACTTATCCATGCTGGACATGGAATTGGAGTAAAATAGGATGGAGATATTTTTGAAAGCATTCTTGTGAATGTGCAAGTGAACTTCATAATTGGTAAACAAGTACTGAACATTACATTAAAGTTCGAGGTCCATTATAAAGGCCTACTATAAAAATCTATCTTATCTAATTATCCTTATATGATTTATGTAAAATATCAAACTGATGAATATTGGTAGGAATAAAGCAGAGTCCAAATGAATCATTTCTTACATGAAGGACTGATTATTGCTGGAAAAATAGTATCCCTCCTAAAGAAAGACTAAAAGGAAAATTATAAATTGTGATTTTAAAAAATATATAATATTGTAATTATAAGTGACAGGATTCTCATGTGGAGTCATTTAGGCTAAGGAGTACTAATGACCAATAACCACATAAGCAATGACAAACTACTTGTACTTTTCAACTTCCCAGACTCATTTTGATCCTGTGCCAAACATGTGAATAACCTTAGTTTCTGATTTGGAAGATGCTCCTAGACAATTATAATGGTCATACACTAACAACTACTTTAGAAATCTCTGATAATCAATTTAGATCCTCACTCAATTTCTGGTCCTGATTAGGAAACTTGCATTCACTTAAATCTAGTATCGATAAATAACCTTAATGAATTTTTACACAGCATCTGGCTTGTATTAGCAGAGACAAGGGCCCCTTCATTATGCAAGACAAGGATGAAGGAAGAGATACTGGCAGGAGATATTTGGGTGATATGAAATGAGGAGAAGGAGCTCTTCTGAATGTCATTAATTTTTCACTAAGATATATGATAAGGTTCTAAGCTGAGAGAGGGAGATTTGAGGAGGGAAGAAAAGATATAGGCAAGAGACTGGTAAATGCAAGAGAGATCATTTTAGAAGATATCTAAGATAGAAGGACAAAATAATTTTTTAAATCATAATAATCCCCACCAAAAAAGCAATGAGGAGAATACCAATAACTAATAACCTTTATATCTACTTAAGCTGCCTTTATAAAAGGATTTTGAAAATAATCTATATATATACTGAAATTATCAAGTTTCCCTAAACAATTCTTTAAAGAAAACTGTATCTTTATAAATATACAACTGACTAACAACAAGAAGGAATATGAGTCAGCTCTATTTGTTGTTTTGTTATAAAAAATGAATTTAAGAAAATTCAGCCTTAAAGGTTCTCCTCCAACAAGAGAAAGAAAGAGGGGCGGAACATTAATCACATAGTAATATCATACAAGATTCTTTGATAAGTACAACCACAGAGATAAATATTCAGTATCCCTCTAATTATCATCATATAAGGAATAAAACAGAGAGATAATGTCCACTCCACTAGTATCATGGAAAATATCTTATAACAAGTTATAAAAGACAAATGTCCTACAGATTAAGTTTTTTTTATGTTCCTATTTGGAGATGATATTTTGCTTTAAAATGCATCAGTTCCTAGAATACATAGGATACTCTCAATGAGATAAAAGATTTTTCAAGAGAGAACAGCCAAACAATCCACACAGCAAGGATGAAAAATTCCTACTGAATATGAAATGAAGTTGGCCAGTTCACTGAGTTAATAGTACATTAATTCATTTATTTGGGACTTGAATTGTAGATAATGAAATAGACTTAAAATTGAATAGTCAAGAGAGTGAGCTAAATGGCATTTAGGAAATTTCAAAGTGTTTTTAACAATGCTAAACATTATCCTAGTGCACTACATATGAAAACTCACATGTTTTATTGGCATTGTTCTGTGATTATCAATATTAGAACACTTCATCCTCCAAAGAATCAAAGTGGTAGGTGACACAAAGGATTACAGAAAGAAGCACAGTGGGCTGGAAGCAGGTTACAACATATTTTTGGTGACAATCTGTAAGTGGTATAATAAGTAAAATGTAGAAAGGAATAATTAGAAAAAGATGTGAGTTGTTCATGTTCTGAGAGCTAGAGAGAAAACAGATGGTTTGGGCAATGCACTAGTATCCATGAAACATAAAATCCTAGAAGATGGCCTCTCAGCATATCTCTTTGGAGGACTTATGGGAGAATATGGTCTAGTACTACACAGAGTGCTAAAGAATGGATGATTACAATTAACAACAGTGGAGGGAATACCCATGTGGGTGACATCACAGATCCAAGGACACAAAAACAAGGGTGGCATGGGGTAGAATGGAAGCAGCAATAGGTTTGGTATAAGAGAATCTGCATTACCTGTTTGTAGTGGCTAGAAGCTGGAAAATGAATGGATGCCCATCCATTGGAGAATAGTTGAGTAAATTCTAGTATATGAACATTATGGAATATTATTGTTCTGTAAGAAATGACCAGCAGGATGAATACAGAGAGGACTGGAGAGACTTACATGAACTAATGCTAAATGAAATGAGCAGAACCAGGAGATCATTATATACCTCAACAATGATACTGTATGAGGATGTATTCTGATGGAAGTGGATCTCTTCGATAAAGAGAACTAATTCAGTTTCAGTTGATCAAGGATGGACAGAAGCAGCTACACCCAAAGAAAGAACACTGGGAAATGAATATAAACTGCTTGCATTTTTGTTTTTCTTCCCAGGTTATTTCTACCTTCTGAATCCAATTCTTCCTGTGCAACAAGAGAATTGTTCAGTTCTGCAAACATATATTGTATCTAGGATATACTGTAACCTATTCAACATGTAAAGGACTACTTGCCATCTGGGGGAGGGGATGGAGGGAGGGAGGGGAAAAATCAGAACAGAAGTGAGTGCAAGAGATAATGCTGTAAAAAATTACCCTGGCATAGGTTCTGTCAATAAAAAGTTTTAAAAAAGAAAGAAAGGAAAAAAAGAGAGAGAATCTGCATTAGAGTTCCAGCACTGCTGTTTATTAACTACATACATGACCAAGGGTAAATCACCTCCCTAAGCCTCAATTAACTAAACTGTAAAATGGGGATAATAGTATTTATATTACCGACAATTAAGTGCTATAAAATCACATCCTTTATTATTTATTATTTATTACTTGTGTGCTAAGTGATAGTACCGTTTAACCTTAATGAAACTGGTTTTCACAGACTCACCTCTGGAAGTATTTCTAGAGAGCACCCGTTCCTTAGGCACCTGTATATCCAAGACCCATGCTTCTTTCCCTTGTTCCAGTTGGCAGATGATGTCAGGTTTGGAGATGGGAAACCCTGATTATAGGAAAGAAAATGAAATGTGGTTTTCTGTGTCAGAAAAACAGAATTTCCTCAGGATATAAAAAATCAAAGGAAATAGAATAAAACATTTAAGGAATTAAATGATGAAATAACATCCCCAAAATCTATGAGAATTAAGAAAATAGCTACACTTAAGGAATTACATGGCAAGATTAAGATGAAACTTAAGCTGTTTGGAAGTAAGCAAAGAAAACTAAGTGCTGCACAATTTACTAAGTGCACAGAATACAAAGAAAAAACTGAAATAGTCCTTAAAAAACTTATATTCTAATGGGAAACAACATATTCAGTTCATACAATATAAACAGGGATAAACATATGCAAAAATGTCATAGAGATATCTGTGTATGGCTAGAAAAAAAAGATGAGCTGAACCAGTCCTGAGAGTGAGAAGTAGATGGCCCTTCTGTTTTCTAAACAATGCCAAGAAAATACAAGAAAGACTCCTATGACTGGTTTGCAGGAGGACAAGTTGGAGACTCATAAAAGATGGGCAGGACCGGAGGGGTTGTGAACTGCATTACTGGAGGGAATAGTGTGATTTCTGGCTTTCTGACTTCTGACTGATTCTATAGGACTAGTTGTCTGACAGTGAACAGGTCACTTAATCTCTGGACTTCAAATTAAAAAGTATTCAAAGAAATATATGATGTGGAAAAGTACCAATGACAACAAAAAACTATCAATATTAAATGCATGTCAACATCATAGCAACTAAATATTTAAAGGATATTTAATCCTTAATTCAACTACAAAATGAATTAAAAAAAGAAATAGTGGATAATTTCAACACCCCACTAGAAGAATATTAATAAAGAGATAAATAAGAAATGGCATAGAAAATTAAGACAACTCTGAGATACCACTACACACCTGTCAGATTGGCTAAGATGACAGGAAAAAATAATGATGAATGTTGGAGGGGATGCGGGAAAACTGGGACACTAATGCATTGTTGGTGGAGTTGTGAACGAATCCAACCATTCTGGAGAGCAATCTGGAATTATGCCCAAAAAGTTATCAAATTGTGCATACCCTTTGACCCAGCAGTGTTTCTATTGGGCTTATATCCCAAAGAAATACTAAAGAAGGGAAAGGGACCTGTATGTGCCAAAATGTTTGTAGCAGCCCTGTTTGTAGTGGCTAGAAACTGGAAAATGAATGGATGCCCATCAATTGGAGAATGGCTGGGTAAATGAATATGTTGTTATATGAATGTTATGGAATATTATTGTTCTGTAAGGAATGACCAGCAGGATGAATACAGAGAGGACTGGCGAGACTTACATGAACTGATGCTAAGTGAAATGAGCAGAACCAGGAGAACATTATACACTTCGACAACGATATCTTATGAGGACATATTTTGATGGAAGTGGATTTCTTTGACAAAGAGACTTAACTGAGTTTCAATTGATAAATGACAGACAGAAGCAGCTACACCCAAAGAAAGAACACTGGGAAACGAATGTGAACTATCTGCATATTTGTTTTTCTTCCCGGGTTATTTATACCTTCTGAATCCAATTCTCCCTGTGCAACAAGAGAACTGTTCGGTTCTGCAAACATGTATTGTATCTAGGATATACTGCAACATATCCAACATATAAAGGACTGCTTGCCATCTAGGGGAGGGGGTGGAGGGAGGGAGGGGGAAAATCGGAACAGAAACGAGTGCAAAGGATAATGCTGTAAAAAAAATTACCCTGGCATGGATTCTGTCAATATAAAATAATTATTAAATAAAATTAAACAAAAAAAAAGAAATGGCATAGATTTGAGTAATTTTGAAAAATCTAAATATTAATGGGGAAAACAGGAAATGTACTTTTTATTCATATACATGTGGGACATTCATAAAAATCAAGCATCTTCTAATACAAATACATTCTGAAACAGAAAATATCAACACTAAATTAACAGGATACAGCCCAATAATAAACAAGAAAATATCAAAATATGAATATATAAATGGGTATGGGTGGGAATTACTGAATAAACTTTGGTCAAAGGACAAATTATAGGGATAGTCAAAATATAAAATAAAACATAAATTTATCATCCAAAATTTTAAGGTCTGTAACTACAGTTCTCAGAAGTAAATTTACACACCTGAACAAAGGAGAAAAAGAAAAGATAAATGAGTTAAGTTTGCAATTTAAAAAATTATATAAATCAACCAATGATTGTTGTCTTTCATTCTTGAAAAGGACCAAAATGATATCACTATGTTAGAGTCAAGTTACCATGTGTCCAACTGTGGCTGATCAGACCAATTGAAATGCTCTTCCACAATTCAGGAACATATAGTACATGTGGACATTTGACGTGAAGCCTCTAAATCTGCACAGCTCACGTTTCTTTTGAGTTACTTCAATTCTGTTTTGTTCATTGAGCACATACATGCATACACACAAAAAAATCACGCATTAATCCCCCCCTTCACTTTAGTATTGTTCTTTTCAAGTTGAAGAATTTATCATCAGCCCAGTAGCTGACTTTGACATCATGTTCATCTTCACTGAAGGCTTGGCTGAAAACATCACACTCAAAAGCACAAGAACAAGCACAATGGTCATTGGGAAAGCGCAAAAGCATCGTCCATTTTTCAGAACCTTGAGAAGTATGCCATCAGGAAATTGATGAACTTTTGAAATAATGATGAACTTTTCACATGAACAAATCAATATACTCCAAGCAAACATCAAATAAAAATTCATCAGAATTAAAAGGGAAAATAACAAAATAGAAAGCAAGAGAACAAATTATTCAGCAAAAAACCAAAACAAAACAACAAAGAAACTTTTAAAAAAACCAATAAAATTGATAAACAAGCAGTAAATAATAAAAGAAAGGAAACACAGCTAACAAAAATGAAAATGGGAGTATGCAACAATGGAGAATATTAATAAAGAGATAAATAAGAAATGGCATAGAAAATTAAGACAACTCTGAGATACCACTACACACCTGTCTGATTGGCTAAGATGACAGGAAAAAATAATGATGAATGTTGGAGGGGATGCGGGAAAACTGGGACACTAATGCATTGTTGGTGGAGTTGTGAACGAATCCAACCATTCTGGAGAGCAATCTGGAATTATGCCCAAAAAGTTATCAAATTGTGCATACCCTTTGACCCAGCAGTGTTTCTATTGGGCTTATATCCCAAAGAAATACTAAAGAAGGGAAAGGGACCTGTATGTGCCAAAATGTTTGTAGCAGCCCTGTTTGTAGTGGCTAGAAACTGGAAAATGAATGGATGCCCATCAATTGGAGAATGGCTGGGTAAATTGTGGTATATGAATGTTATGGAATATTATTGTTCTGTAAGGAATGACCAGCAGGATGAATACAGAGAGGCTTGGAGAGACTTACATGAACTGATGCTAAGTGAAATGAGCAGAACCAGGAGATCATTATACACTTCGACAACGATATCTTATGAGGACATATTTTGATGGAAGTGGATTTCTTTGACAAAGAGACCTAACTGAATTTCAATTGATAAATGACAGACAGAAGCAGCTACACCCAAAGAAAGAACACTGGGAAACGAATGTGAACTATCTGCATATTTGTTTTTCTTCCCGGGTTATTTATACCTTCTGAATCCAATTCTCCCTGTGCAACAAGAGAACTGTTCGGTTCTGCAAACATATATTGTATCTAGGATATACTGCAACATAACTAACATATATAGGACTGCTTGCCATCTAGGGGAGGGGGTGGAGGGAGGGAGGGGGAAAATCGGAACAGAAACGAGTGCAAAGGATAATGCTGTAAAAAAATTACCCTGGCATGGATTCTGTCAATATAAAATAATTATTAAATAAAATTAAAAAAAAAAGAAATGGCATAGATTTGAGTAATTTTGAAAAATCTAAATATTAATGGGGAAAACAGGAAATGTACTTTTTATTCATATACATGTGGGACATTCATAAAAATCAAGCATCTTCTAATACAAATACATTCTGAAACAGAAAATATCAACACTAAATTAACAGTATACAGCCCAATAATAAACAAGAAAATATCAAAATATGAATATATAAATGGGTATGGGTGGGAATTACTGAATAAACTTTGGTCAAAGGACAAATTATAGGGATAGTCAAAATATAAAATAAAACATAAATTTATCATCCAAAATTTTAAGGGCTGTAACTACAGTTCTCAGAAGTAAATTTACACACCTGAACAAAGGAGAAAAAGAAAAGATAAATGAGTTAAGTTTGCAGTTTAAAAAATTATATAAATCAACCAATGATTGTTGTCTTTCATTCTTGAAAAGGACCAAAATGATATCACTATGTTAGAGTCAAGTTACCATGTGTCCAACTGTGGCTGATCAGACCAATTGAAATGCTCTACCACAATTCAGGAACATATAGTACATGTGGACATTTGACGTGAAGCCTCTAAATCTGCACAGCTCACGTTTCTTTTGAGTTACTTCAATTCTGTTTTGTTCATTGAGCACATACATGCATACACACAAAAAAATCACGCATTAATCCCCCCCCCCCTTCACTTTAGTATTGTTCTTTTCAAGTTGAAGAATTTATCATCAGCCCAGTAGCTGACTTTGACATCATGTTCATCTTCACTGAAGGCTTGGCTGAAAACATCACACTCAAAAGCACAAGAACAAGCACAATGGTCATTGGGAAAGCGCAAAAGCATCGTCCATTTTTCAGAACCTTGAGAAGTATGCCATCAGGAAATTGATGAACTTTTGAAATAATGATGAACTTTTCACATGAACAAATCAATATACTCCAAGCAAACATCAAATAAAAATTCATCAGAATTAAAAGGGAAAATAACAAAATAGAAAGCAAGAGAACAAATTATTCAGCAAAAAACCAAAACAAAACAACAAAGAAACTTTTAAAAAGACCAATAAAATTGATAAACAAGCAGTAAATAATAAAAGAAAGGAAACACAGCTAACAAAAACGAAAATGGGAGTATGCAACAATGGAGAATATATGGAAAATATGTATATATATATAAACATATATATACACATACACACACACGTAATAATTTATGAAGAGTTACAAGAAAAATTGTTTCTTACCTAGGGAGACAAGAATCCAATAATTCTCTAGCATCACATCACTATAGAGTTGCTTCTGTGCAGAGTCCAGAAGTCCCCACTCCTCCTGTGTGAGATACACAGCTACATCCTCAAAGGACACCAATTCCTGAAACAACAATATATTTCTGCTACCTCAGGGACCAGAAATTTGGGGATATGGCTCATATACCTAGGAATAGGGTCATTGGTCTCCTACAACAAGTGGAGACATAAATACATTCAGTGACTTAATAAGAAATCTAAAGCTCAAGTTTTCACCAGTTTCAACATCAAATAGTTACCACTATAATTCAGGCCCTATCACCATTCACCTTAATTATTGTCACAGACTGCTAACTGGCCTCCTGTGTTTCCCCTTCCAATGCATACTCTTCCTCCTAGCTGCCATAATTATCTCACCAATACTAAGGTCTTTGTCACTCTCCAGTTCAAAAACATTTAGCAGTTCCATATTATCTACAGAAAATACCAATTAGCAAATATCCACCCACTACATACTGGTTCCCAACTACCTCACTACTTTTACTTCATAATAGTCTATTCTAGGTATTCTCTGTTCCAACCAACTGGAATATTAGCTCTTCCCCAATCCCATCCAATACTCACAAAATGGTGAGTGAAAAGAGATCTTAAACTTTTTTGTCCAATCACCTCACTCTAGATAGGAAAATTAAGATCCAGAAAAGTGAAGTGATTTGTCCAAGTTCACGTGGCTACTTTAAGTGTCAAAAAGTGTCAAGACCAGATCTTCTAATTCAAGATTCAGGGATCATCCAAAATATGCCTCAAGGAGCTTACAATAACATACACCAAGTTGCGAGGCAACATCTGAGAAGGGCAAAAGTGCTAACAAATGAGACATCTCAGGAAATGATTTCAATAGTAGCTAGCATTGGAAATGAGCCTTGAAGGAAGTTCAGGATTCAAAGGAAAGAGGGGAGGGGAAGAAATGGGAAGGAAAAGATAGGGAAGAAGGAAAGGAGAGGGTAAGGAAAGAAATGCCTACATCCCCCCCCATGCAAAATTCTTCCATACTTCCATGCATTTCTCCTTTGCCCACATCCCCTTCTCCCTTGTGTCAGACTTACTTGTCATTTCCTTTATTATAATGTAGGTTTTGTGCTCACTCTCATTCCTATATCTCACATACTTAGAATAACACCTTGCTTGCATGGAACAGTGTTGTGTCTTGCTTTCTTAAGCCCCCAAGTTGGGGTGACAAAACGTACCGTGTTTTCTAAAGCCCCTATGCCAGGATGATTAAAATATACCTTCCTAATGGAGAAATGATGAGGCGGGACTCCCAAGGATGGTGGAAAAAAGAGTCCATTTATTCCAAAGACTTTCCCCTTTTTATACCCTCATCCCCTTATGTAACAAAAACACTGGGTATGCACTAAGTACACACTGCCCATGTGGGACCACATAAACAACTTGCTATTGTATGTAGTTTGCTAGCTGCTACCACTCTGCTTCAATCACAACACAGGTTGTCACCGCCCCCTGACTTCTCAGGAAGGTCGAGAGCCCTTAGGGGAGATGAGAGTGGCACCAGACACTGTTAGCAGGTTCCCTCTGGGCTGAAGGGTCTTATACCTCACCCAGAGTTTCCCCACTGTTTGTGACCCTCTACAGAACAGAATGTTAATACTTGTTTAAAGTTATCAAACTTAATGAGGACTTTTGATCTTCACCCAACTCCTTCCAAGTAGAGATAGTTTATAAACGAAAAGCAGCAAGGTAATAATGGATGGAGTGACGGTGCCTGGAGTCAGAAAGTCCATAACTCAAATCTAGTTTCAGCTGTGTGACCCTGGGCAAGCCATTTTACCTGTTTCTCTCTCTGACAATGGGAACAATAATAGCACAGTGCCTAGTATGTTGTAGGCATTTCATAAATATTTGTTCCCTGATTCACTCAAGACTGTTAGAGATTAAACTCCCTATTAAGAAGCAGACTTATGGGAACCATGAATGACTGACAGATGGGTGGGAACTGTCCAAGAATACTACTGCAGGATATGCATGGACAGAAAACCATTCAGGTGCTACTGCCCTACTCTCTGGAAAAAAAAAAATCAATGTGCTATCAATAGTTTAAAAAAAGTTTTACTAAAGTTGAATGCTAAAAAGAGAGGGGGATTTGTGTATCTTTTACTATGATCTAATTAGCTTTTTAAAATCACATAAATTCTAAAAAGAAAATTCAATAATGAAACACCCCCCACACACACACACACAATTTTTATCTCTCAGAACACTGTACAAGTGTGAATGGCAGAAGTACCTAAGAAATTTATTTGTACTTTTTACATGGTACCTATTTCAATATTTTGATGAGTACATGGTCTGGCTGATATGAATATTTCTTCATCTAAGCAGACTACAGCCTATCCCTGCATTCTTATTCTTGTCTATCCTAATATGTCTTCATTGAGAAATCTAATTCAGTGAGCCAGAGGCCTTCCTTATTTTATTATTAAAACAAAACAAAACAAAAAAAAAGAGCAAGATCTTCTACCTTGCTTTTGACATATGACTTCCTTTCTCATACAAACTCTTGATATAATACTTAAAAAACACAAACAGGAGAAACTATACCATTTCAGAAACTCCGCCATTCTCCTTATGATACAGTTCCCATTTTTTTAATATCAACATCCCTGATATGTGACATGACAACTCATCATGAATCCTAAGAATAAATACTGCAAGTGACCCAAAGTGAATGAAGAAATGGATGCGAGACATAAGCTGCCAGCATTAAATTATCAATAAAGACTAAAGTGAATTGAATTGCAAATGGTATTGTCGGCTTCTGATCAATGTGAAAAAAGTGGTCTAAGTCTGCTAACTGAATGTGGCGGCTGCTTGTGTTGTAACATCAGGACAATCCAGGGGCTGATCTGGTACCCACAAAATTAGTGTAAGGCCTAGAGAAAGGCCTCAGATGAGCTAGGTAGATTTTTTATCATAGATTTATAGGTGACAGAACAGGAATGCATGGAATGGTTAGGTAAAATGTGAATGGGCTTTAATCTGCACCCTTGGCAAGAGTCCACACAAATGACATGTCACTTTTACTGTGAATATCAAGCAAGTATTCCTCTATGCCAACTTGCCCTAATTTAGATCATCTTTCTCAACTGTGTACCTTCAGATTCTTCATCTAAATTATAAATTTCTTTAAAAGAGTGGGCAGATGGGGCAAAGGACAGGAATCATCAAAGTAATAAGTTGGTTTTAAAATGACACATTTGAAAAGAGCTGATATTTACAAAAGAGAATTAAATGGTATTTCTAAGATTTATTGAAGGAATGGAGGGAAAATGAATGTCCTGTTTAAGAATGAAAAAAAAATATGAATAATGGTTTATACTTATATATGACAATTTATATACAAACTTATCTGAACCTCACAATTCTGACAGGCAACATTATAGTAAAAAGAATAATAAAACTTGAAGTCAAGTTCTAGCCTAGTTACATTATTTTCAAGACATAAGTGTCATACTTTCCCAGTATTCTAACTTCTCTGAGCATCATCATCTGTAACATGATAATATTAACAGGGCACTAATTTGATCTCAGTGGGTTTTGGTGAGGAAAGCATTCAGTAAAGTGTCACCTTCTACATATATAAACTATTGACTTGCTCTAGAAGAATGTTCCTTGCTCAAAGAATGTTCCTTTTACTTTGCCATTTCTAGATTGTCTATCCAACTAACAGGAATCTAAACTTAAAAAGATAAGAAAGAGACAAGCACAGAAATATATTTATGAATTTTTATGATTTTTCTATCCTTAAGGCTAAACACAGACCCTTGTACACTCTTGAAAAATGTCTACTCAACTGGCAAATTACAATTGACAATGTTGCAGGGCAGGGACCACTAACTTCCATAACATCCACCCAAGTTCAAGGCTTCACTTCACTTTGGCATGCAATTCAACTAGCTAGCTTAGGATAGTCATGCTTCAGTCTATTCCCAGGGCCATCTAAAAGACTCTGCTGAATCATTAAAGTGAAGGTACTTTCTGTTTAAGACTCCTAAATCCTTCAGTTTCCCAACATCATTTATAATTCAATTAAAGGCATCACAAAGAAGCAATGGCAAAACTTTTCTCAGAAGCCATGCTCCCATTTTTGAGTTGACACCTGTGTACAGCTTCTCCCTGTTTTGGTGACCTGTATTATCTATTATTTGGTTTTGTTGTTCAATGATTTTCAATGGTGTCTGACTCTTTGTGACTCCTTTTGTGACCCCATTCTTGGCAAAAATACTGGAGTGGTTTGCCATTTCCTTCTTAAGCTCATATTATAGATGAGGAAATTGAGGCAAAAAAGATTAAGTGACTTGCCTGGGGTCACACAGCAGTAAGATCTGAACTCAGGAAAATGAATCTTCCTGACTCTAGGCCCAGCACTTTATTACTAGGCAACCTGCTGCCCAACCATTTGTCTCTCACATCACTTTATTCATATTAATTACTTTCCAGTTTGGAAGAATACTGGGTAAGACAAAATCCTCCAAAAAGATTGTTTTAGAATCCTTTGAATCCATAGAAAGAATGTACTGAACAGGCAATACAGAATATATATTTATGGTGAACCTGTATGGACAGCAAGATCCTGGAAAGATAACAGGAAAGACAGAAAAATGCTAGACTTCCTGCAGTGAATGGCAATGAGTCAAAATAAAATCAAAGGGGTAAACACTGGCAAAGTTTAAAATAATCCCTACTTATATAGGTTATGACTGTGTTTTTAGAAAATGCAAGGAACTATTTTTTTTAATTATGAAAATGAGTTCAGCAAAGGATAAAATATAAAATAAATGTAGAAAAATGATTCATGTTCTTATACCCTGCAAGAAAGATGAAGGAGGGACAGACAGATCACACTTACACAGTGCTTTGAAACATTTACAAGGCAATTTCCTCACAACCTTTTTAAGTAGTCAATAAAAGTATTATCTCCATTCTACAAATGAGGAAACTGAGGCTCAGAGAAGTAAAGTGATTATTTTAAGAAAACTCAGCTAATGGAATTCAAATCTCATAACTCTTATATCTAGCAGTTCACTTCTCTACATGTCCTCTTTCAGAAACAGTACTTACAATCAGATACAACTTTCAGATTCCATAAAATGAATGCCAGAGGGGGAAAAATCAGGTGCAGTTGGCAGACTTCTATTCTCTCACAAAATGAGAGACTATTGTTTTTATTCCTTTCTAATTACTCAGGTTTTGATGTAATTTCTTTCATCCAGGTTTTTGTTTAAGAGGATACAAGGAACACTGAATTATCACAATAGGAGCATTTTCAGTAATGTGAAAAATATGGTAAATGGGAGTTGTATCAGGACATTGGAAACAAGAAAATAACTTTGACTTATCAATAAAAAAAACTGTGAACATAGATATAGTAGTATATTCTGAACATGCTTAAGTGGGCTTCTGGTTCATAAACCAAAAAAAGTATGATTTCTGAACCCTGTTATTTTTCAAACTTCTATGTAATATTCAGTGAGAAAAAGGAGATCCATTATTCTAATGAGGAGCTTATTAACAAAGGTGAGTAAAAGGATTACTACTATTTAGGCTTTTACGTGTAATACACACAAACTTATGTATATATTAGGCCATTTAAAACAAAACCCAAAAAATGGATTCACAAAGCTAAATCATACTCAGAATATAATCAACTCTGACTCCTGGCCTTTTTCTGTTATCCTATCTTCAATAGCTCCATTTTGTCCTTATAAAATAGATAATAGGTACCTAACTATATCACCTTATGAGTTTACCTACTAAATTTAATTTTGGTTTAATAAGTGGATACAGTACAATCACTTAGTAAAGATGACCAGAGAGGAAGGGTTTCAATACTGAAAGAAAGAAGATTGTACTGATTGTTGGCTAGGACAAACCACCTAACCTCCACAATTCTGAATTTCCCCATCAGCAAAATAGGATAATATTTGTACTATCTATTAGATTAGAGATGTTGTGGAAAAATAATTTATAAATAAATGTTATTATAATGAAAATCTAGGGTTATGGTGGGTTTCTGGCAATAGGGTAATAAAACAACTAAAGAATCTGGCAAATTATAGGGGATGAGTACCATATTGAAGATGATGGAAGTGGAGCAGAACCTTCTAAGGTGATATCCAAGGAGTGTTCCAGGAGATGAGAAGCTGATGGCAGATGAAAGCAGATATCCTCTCCTGAGCTACCTCCTAGGTCCCTGTCATCTTGAGCCTTCCTGTCTGTGGCCATAGATGGGTCCTAGAATTGATTAAAAGTACAAAAAGTTGAGAAAAAGAATTTTTTTTTAAAGAAATGTATTCAGCCAAACCTTCACAATACAGATTTAATCCCTAGGAATAAAAAACCTTTGGGCTTTAGTTCTCTCCTCTAGTAAATAAGGAGGATAGTCGCAATAATCTCAAGTTTCTCCTAGCTCTAAAGTTACCAACCTAGGATCTCATATCACTCACATAGTGAATACTGTAGCTTAGGTCCTCACCACTTGTCACCTGGACTATCCCAGTAGACTCTTAGAGGTTTTCCTGCTTCCAGGCTTCCTCTTTTTAATCCAACTTCTACATATTTGTAAAGTTAAGAAATTTGACAAAGGTATGAAAATATCATAATTCTGGTCAAAAATCTTTAATGACTTTAGCCTTCAATTGCCTTTAGAACAATAACAAAACAGCCAGGTATTCCATAATCTGCAGATCCATTTTATGTTCAAGTCTTCACTTGGTTTCGTTAAAACCAGGATACTATTCCAGTAATACTCCTTTGCATAGGCTGGCTGTCTCCCATGATTAGAGTGCATTTTTCCCTTTCCTCCATTTCTCACACTCCTTCAAGGCCTACTTTTGAAACCACTTCCTCCTTGAATCTTCCTTATCCAGCCTGGAAAGACTTACATGAACTGATGCTAAGTGAAGTGAGTAGAACCAAGAGAACATTGTACACAGCAACAAGAAGATCATGTGATGATCAACTGTGATAGACTTTTCAACAGTGATTGAGAGAGAATCAGAGGGACTGGATGTAGATCACAACATAATATTTTCATCTTTTTTTGGTTATTTGCTTGCTTTTTGTCTTCTTATTTTTTTCTTTTTGATCTGATTTTTCTTGTGCAGCAGATTTGTGGAAAATATGTATAAAAGAATTGCACATGTTTAACCTGTACTAGATTACTTGCTGTCTGGGGGAGAATGAAGGGGAGGGAGAGAAGATTTGGAACACAAGGTTTTGCAAGGGTGAATGTTGAAAACTATGCATACATTTTGAAAATAAAAAGCCTTAAAGAAAAAGGCATCTAAAAAATAAAAATAAAAAACCTCCTTTCCTGATCCTTACAGCTTTTGATTGGGGCAGGTAAGTGATACAGTGGATAGAGGGCTGGGTCCAGCCTCAGATACTGTGTGACCCTGGGAATGTCACTTAAACCATTTGTTTCAGTTTCTTCATCTGTAAAATGGGGATCACAATAACACCTCCCAAGGCTACAAGTGAGTAACAATTGTAGTGTAAGACCAGAGTAAGCACTACATTAATGTTTGTAGCAGGAGCAGCACCATTCATTCCCTCACGGAATTATCTCGTACTGACTCAAACCCCAGGCATTCCCCACCTCCGCAAAGACTGGAAGCGCCTCGAGAACAAGGAACGGCTTCTTGGTCTGTTCTCAGTACCTGGGCATTAGGAAATGGCGGGGGGAGAGGCAGTCAGACAGCCTCCACAAGGAGAAGTTAGGAGAAATCAGCACAATTGTTTTCCGTTTATAACAGTTACTAAGTATGACCAGTGAGTTCCTTGTTTCCAGAAAGCAAATTTGCAGCCCTAACGTCTCTAACCCCGAGCAGGAGAATAAACACCGAGGTGCCCCAGATCTGAGGACTGGCTCGAGAGGAAGCCTGGGTCAGGTCACAGTTCTGCTCCAACCCCGACCGAAGCTTCCCCGGGCCGGACCCCATCTCCACCTGCCCCCGTCGGGCCACTGAGCTCCAGGCAGAGTGTCCGCCCAGCCCCTTCAGCTCCACCTGGGATGCCGCCACCTCCTCCGGAAGCCTCCCCGACTCCTCATCGCCTCAGTGCCGCCAGCCCCCTCAGCCCCAAAGCAGCCCCGCTCGGGGTGTCCGACCTGAAACCGGAGCCGCCTCCCACCGCTTTCCTCCTGGCGCAGACGAAGCAACTGAGACCCGGGGAGGCCGGGATGGTTTCAAAGAGGCAGGAGGAAGAACCAGGGAGGACATCCCCCTTCCCTCCTTCCCTCCAACCACCCCCCCCGGAGCAAAAGGACCCAGCAGGCAGCAAACCTCGACATAGCCACAGAGCTAGTACAACTCACCTGCCCTGAGACTAGCTTTGGCAGCGGCCGGGAAGCGTCCCCGGCCCCGAGGCCGGCTTTCCCCTTCCCACTTCCGGGATGCTCTAGGAAGCCTGGAGGACTCGGCGGCTCAGTAGTCAGTCTGTAGGACTGAGTCTGCAGAACAGCTCCTACCACCCCATCCCACCTCCCCAAATTCGGGGGGCGAAATGCAGGAGGAGGGGAAAGAACGGAGAAAGGGGCTAGAGAGCAACAAGATTCATTCCACTTGTCCCCCACCTTGTCTCTGGCATCTACTAGATCCCTTCCCTAACTTAATCCAGTATTTTCCTTCCCGCCCTTCTGAAGACCTGTTACCTCTGAAAAGAGCGGGGGCGGGGAAGAGGGCCACACCCTCACCTCGATGTTACATGTAAGCCGCCTGCGAGCATAACGGGGTTTTAAATGCACAAACAACATGTCTATGCCCAGGGAACTCTGGGGTTCAGAGCAGTAGTCAACTTGGCTGAGGCAGCCGTGGGGGGAGCTCGGCCGACACTGCCGAGAAGGGGCCAGTCCAGTAACGAGGAGAGCTCCACGCCCGAGATTGCCGTCAGCGGGAGGGAGGCCCGAGGAAGTGTCCCCTCTCCCTTCTCCAGACGGACCCAAAAGATGACCACATAGATACAGAGGTATCGTAGATACCTCAGAGTCCTGAGGAGGGAACAGCTTCAAGGAGCATGACTCTCTGAACTGGACAGCTGGCGATGGACTTGAGAGGACTTCCAGGATAACGGGGACTGGACAAGACGGGACGGGCCCTTCCATGGCGGGGTCCCGCTTGTAATCCACGTGGATGCTGAGGGATCCAGCTTCCTGAAAAGCCGAATAAAGAATACTTGCCTTTGACTTCAAAGCATGCACAGCTATCCTGTAACTTTCCTGTCAGCTCAATATAAGCTCTTGGCGAGCCTTCTAAATAAATAGAATGTGTTAAAAGGCACCAAAAAGCTTAAAAGCCTCCCCCCATCTGCTGGGCACAGGTGCAAAGATGACTCTATGAGTGAGAGAGCTGGCATTTTCCTCCATGCCTGGTAAATTCATGGCCTCCTAAGCAAATCTTTATCAATGATGGGGACCAAGAAACATTACTTGTGTCTTCTTCCTTTGGCATATGGCCTTTAACTGGAAGTTATGAGCTTATCCTGGGAACATGTGAGACTCTCCTCTGCCATGTACCTCTAGGTACTTGTGCCCCAGACTTTTACAGAAAGGAATGTTTTGTACTAACAATCTGTACTGTATTACCTTTGTAAAATGCCCTTTGCTAAAGAGCTAATCGAGGTCTTCTGATTAAAATAGGACAAAGACTAGTGGGAGCTCATGAGTCAAAGTATTTAAAACCTCAGCAACTCTCAATGAATACATACATACATACATATATAATGCACACTTTATATGTAATTTCTGGGTCATGTGACCAACAGGATGTTGACCCAAATATTTTCTCTGCTCCTTATGACCTCTCAAACCTCTTCAAAATAGAAATTATGCGCCAAAAATAAAGCAACTTCAGATATCCTTAAAGTTTAGCACACATGAATCCAAAAAGTTTTTTTTTTAAACGCAGAATCATGAATGGGCATCAACCTGAGCCCAAGTTGCACTCTCTCTCCAACTGCCCATCATGATACCAGCAGTGAAACTGTATTAGCAAATGTGACTCATAGGCTTGCAAGAAAATCCATCCCCAGATCCTACTCCTCCTTCCCTTCTTCCACTTCCATGGACAATTTGATTCTAGAATATTGTGGCCTAGGGGTCTTAGTAGTCAGTGCCCGAAAAGTATTCTATATTGTAAAATTCTCTACAGGAGAGCTGAAAAACAAGAGAAAAGAAAAGAAATGTTCCTGGGATTGAAACAGAGTTCAGATTCATAAAAGCTAATCCAAAACCATACTTCAGAAACCCAAACTCTCAACAATACAAATTACCCCAACTGCAATGGCAACAGTGTGGCAGTGTTCTGCAGGACCCAACCTGGAAGGAGGCTGAAATGCTTTGTGATCCAGTTCCCAGGGAAACCACCATCAGAGGGGAGGAGTAAAAAAAAATGAGCAACGGGGAAAAGTAAAGGGAGAAAAAAAAAAAAAAACTGCTGAAATTACCAAAGATCCTAGAAAAAGAAAATTGAGAAACCATGAAAATAAGCAGAGAAAAATCATTAAAAACAGAAACAAATGTGGCCTCCAAATCTAGTAAACAACTTCAGACATCTATGAAGAAATACTATAAAACAAAGGAAAATGACCCAACACTTTGAGACAGAAGACCCACTGGAATTTGAAGAAACAATAGAACCACAACTAGATAGTAAAAGAAAACTGGGAAAGGAAATGAGAATAATGCTAGAATATTAAGAAGAGAATTAATATCTTGGTAAAGGTCACAAAAAATACTGGATAACTCCTTAAAAATCAGAATTGGTCAAATAGTAGGGGGCAATCAGAGAAATGGTGCAATAAAGGCACAGTTGAAGATAGATAAAATGAATTTATGGTCAAGTCTTCACAGTTGTGGGCTTCCTTCAGAAAAATCAAAGAATACATAAGAGTTGAGCCAGAACAAAGACCGGGGAGGGGCGGGGGAGGGAGTAGCATGTGGAGGCTTCTGTGTTCAGGGCATTTAATCTTGTGTTTTGCAGTTTTTACTTTGCCCTTTGACAAACACCTTGTCAGATGGGAGATGTCCTTGCTTGAAAGATTGCTTTTTGCTTTTTCTTACTGTGAGAGTCTCTGATTGTTTTTGTGGTCAATATTGTCCCACACAGCTTGGGGCTCTTCTGAGATATTTCATGTTTGTGAGGAGTCTCTCTTGTACTGAATCCTTGGGCAGGCACCCTCCGGTGAGTTCTCTAGCGGTCATTGGACTTGGCTCAGGAACTCCCACTCTGATTGGATAAAGACTCTCGGAGGAAAAAAAAAAAAAAAACAGAAGTGGGATAGCAAAAATAGAGAATTAGGCCCAAAAGATAAGCCAGCTAAGAAAAGTTTGAAAAACGGTGAGGTAAGTTGTGCAACACAGCCCAGGAAAAGACAAGAACTGGTGACGGGAGGAGAGATTCTGCCAAGCAGCTGATGAGCTGTCTGGGTAATTGGGATTGGGAGAATTTAGGCAGTTAAAAGGTTCACATTTCCCTTCGAATGGCAAGAATTGGTGAGGGATAGGGAAAGAGAAAGAGACTATCTATAAGAAAACTCTCCTCTGACAATCAACTGTGAGCTATCTGGATAACAGGAAAATCCTAGGCAGTTCAAGTCCATAAGGATTCTCCTATTTTCCTTTGGTAAGATAAGGTGAATCCTTCATTAAAAGATGATAGTGATGGAGTATAGCTTCTAGGGAAACATAGCTATGAGGAGGTTCCCTGAATTTAGGATACTTTTAACAATCTGTCAGATTCTAAATTCTTCTAGCCTTAAAATAATCCTACAAACATTGTTGACTGTCAGATAGATAGCCTGCTGGTCAATTATAACAAAATTCCTGAGACCACTCCTCAATTCTTCCTCTAGACCATGAAATTAACATATCAGTGACATAAAGAACTAGATAAATTTATTCCCTTGTTCCTAATTCTTTGCTAAGTTCTTTTGGAATTTAACCTACTTCAATTGGCATTACAATTACAATACTTTGCCCCTTGACCTGGATATGGGTTCAAGCCTGCAAATTCCTTTGAGATGTCTCGACACCAGTGTATGACCCCAACCTTTTGAACTCTTCATTTTGAACCCCAACATTTAGTGACCTGTATGGGGAGAATCTGCCTCTCCTACCTTGATTTCTTTGTCAAGGTAAGTTCTTCATTTCTCCCCTTCAATCCTATACCTTGGACACCGCAAGAAACTGGGAGAAGTCTTGTCTAGCTTGTCTTGAGCTCCATTTTTCACCCAGATTTGGAAGTTCTTGCAATTTTCTGCAAAGTTCCTAAAGAACCTTTACCACATTTCCACCTTCTCTGGAATGTCAGAGGAGATGAAGTGCTACAGGATGGCTTTTGGCAAAGATGGGACAGTCCTCTTTCATGTGATTTTTATTTGTATCTGTGTTTCTGTGCAGAATGCCTGTGTCATGTTTGTTCTGTGAACTAGATTTTCTTACCTGGAAAGATTTAAAAAAAAAACATTAATTTTTTTTTTTTAATATCAAGGAAAAACCTCTATGCTGTAGTTAGAATGCTGGGAAAGATTTCTTAACATCCTTGACTCCCACCTTAAAAAAGGAAAAAGCTTAACTTTTTCTTGTGGAGCTCACCTCTAACCAAGCTACAGAAGGAGAGCAATGATTAAGAAGTTTGGCAATTAGTCATTTTAAGATTGCAAGAAAAAATTCTTGAAACATTGGGGATAATTATAGAAATTTGCCCCATTCTGAAAGAAAAGAAAAAGAAAAAACAAACTAGGTAAATAGCAACTTTCTGTTAATCCTTCCTTGACTTCTGTCTTGTTTGTAGTCCTCTTCTGAACCATTGGAAAAGGACTCCAGAAGGTATTAAGGCAGTTATGGTGATTGCTAACAAGATGATATAGCCCAAGTCCCTTTAGTTGCTAACTGCTCTCATCTCAGATCAGATTAAGAAAAGAATTATAGGGAAACTGAAATAGTTTCCTGTAGAAATAAAGGAAGCAGCAACAACCTCAGGGACCCCAAACACAATCTTGCTCAAATACTTCCCCAACCCAGCTTGGGGAAATGGAGATGGAGAGGGGGTCAGTCTCCTGGTCATCATTTCCTGACCCCTGGCATCAGAAATAAACATCAAAGGGAGATCCTGGTATTAGTCACCCCAGCCTTCAGTAAGTTCTGTCCATTAAATGCCTGGGAAGAATCCAGGTGCCCTTGGCACCATCCAGTATAACAATGTGAGGTGAGAAAGCCAGTCAGCATTTGATAAACCCACCATTCTCTGTGTCAGTAGTGGATATGTATTAACTATGTAATTTATGGCAAATTATTTTATCTCTGCCCAGTTTTCTGATTTGTAAAGAAAAATAGTAATGATGGTTGTGAAAATCACATGATTGCAAAAGTGCTTAGTGTGAAACAAATGCTATATGAATGTTAGCTACTTAACTGGATATAATTGCTTCATATTTGATAACTTTATGGATATTTATGTAACCAACATGTCAGTATTGTGATAAATGATTTTTATGTGTGTGTAAAGTAATTTGGAAGCAAATTCAAATAAATTAAGACCTCCCCAGGAGTAGGAGGATAGTGCATAGAGGAAAGAGTCTCTTTCTCCCCTCTCCTTTCCTTCCCTGACTGCAGATTTAAGAGTTTGGGAACTTTAGGAAAACAGAAAAGAGTTGCTACTACTTTAAAAACTTTAAAGGCCAACAAATAGCCTGCTTTTGAGTTATTGAGAGTGAGACTTCTGAAGGCCCTGTCAGTTAAAAAAAAAAAGCACTTTAACCCTTTCCTGGCTCACAAAAGAGAAATGGTTTATGTGAACTGGAAAATAACCAAATGGCGATTCAGTTTGTCTAGAACATTTAATTAGAATTCAGGGAATCTTATTAGCTAAATTAAATCACTTGATTTTAAAATCTGTTCTATCTCAATTTTAAGAATTGTCTTGTTTTCTCCTTACAACAAAAGGGAACCATTTGAGGGAATAAACAGCTAAGACTATTTGGCTATTGCTTAGAAAAATTCTAAAATTGTTAATTAAGTTATTTGGAGTTATTGTCATCACATTAAATTTAAAATTGGTAATTACTGTATGTGGAACAACCAGGATAAGGTGAAAGCCTTATCAGTTCACCTCCAAGTATGAGGTATGCTATACCTTTTTTCTACCTTCACAGACTGGGGAGAGGTATCAAACAGTACAGCCCACGAAAACGCCAAGAATAATTGGTGTGGGTAACAGCATGGGGTCAATGTTAACTCCTCTTAATTTGCAAGCTTGCCAGTTTTCTTGAAACTCTTGGAATACATAGAAGCCACCTGACAGTGTTGCTGGAGATCCAACCCAGCCCTGCAGAATGAATCTCCTCATGTGAGAGGATGATACAAGGAGACTGAGAGGCAGTTGCTGTTCTCTGAATGAGAGGCCATCTAATCTCTCTGCTCTTTCCTCTGCCTCCAATTTACCTCATTCCTAACCTGCAACACCTGTGTCAGCAAAGGCTGCCGTGCAACTCCTTTAGATGCTATGATTCACAGCTGTGGAGGCCCTCAGTGAATTGACCTGTCCCTTAATAGAAACCATCAGGGTTAAAAGGTCATTAGCCCTGAGAAATGAGCATGTTTAGGATATATAGTTCCTAAAAAAGTAATGTCTTTACTAACAATCTGTAAACTTGTTTAATGATTGATCCTTTGTACCAGAATAAGTTGAAACATATAAAACATGTTAAACAAAATCTCTTATGTATGTAAGTCTTGGTAAACTTTTAAAAATAATGTATCTAGCCCTAAGTTGTGATTAATAGAATTTGCTATTAAAGATAAAATCTCTTGGGATTGTAACTGATATTCTTTTGAGTTTTGAATTTGACTGCCTGATCATTAAGTCAGTAATCCATCATTTAAGAGAAATGCCATAAGTTATTCAGAGGAATGGTGTGGAAGTCTTATCTTGCCAGGCAAGAGCTAGGAGGATAATCTTAGCTTCTGCTCAAGATGTGATCCTTTTTTTTTTTTTTTTTTTAAAGATTTTTATTAACAAAACATATGCATGGGTAATTTTTCAACACTGACCCTTTTAAAACTTTCTGTTTCAAATTTTTCCCTTCTTCCTCCCATCTCCTCTCCTAGATGGCAGGTAGTCCAGTACATGCGAAATATGTTAAAATACATGTTAAATCCAATATATGTATACATGTTAATACAGTTATCTTGCTGCACAAGAAAAATCAGATCTAGAAAGAAAAAACCTGAGGAAAACAAAATGCAAGCATACATCAACAGAAAGCATGAAAATGCTAAGTTGTGTTCCACTTTCTGTTCCCATGGTTCTCTCTCTGGGTAAATGGCTCTCTTCATTACTGAACAATTGGGACTGGTCTGAATCATCTCATTGTTGAAGGGAACCACATGCGTCAGACTGATCATCATATAATCTTGTTGTCATATACAATGGTCTGGTTCTGCTCATTTCACTCAGCATCAGTTCATGTAAATCTATCCAGGCTTTTCTGAAATCATCCTGCTGGTCATTTCTTACAGAACAATAATATTCCATAACATTCATATACCACAATTTATTTAGCCATTCCCCAACTGATGGGCACCCACTCAGTTTCCAGTTTTTAGCCACTCCAAAGAGGGCTGCCAAAAACATTCTTGCATATGCAGGTCCCTTTCCCTATAGGGAAACTGAGTGGATGCCTTTCACTCTGTATATTGAGAAAAGGCAGGGCCAGATCCTAGGTGTCTTCACTTAGTCCCTGGGACCCAATCCCAGACCCCTTGTTTACTTCTCAAAGAAACTTGGTGTCTTTTGGGTGACCCTCCTGCCTTAGAGCAATGGCTGCCACAGCCCTTCTACTTGAGAAAGTCTCTAAGCTCATCCTAGACCAACCATTTAAGATTCTAACTCCCCACCAGATTCAGAATCAGAGTTTTAGAATTAGGGAAAGGAATGTGAACATCTATCCTGGCTCTAAATATGCCTTTCATGTTTTGCATGCTCATGGGGCTATATGGAAAGGAGATTTCTGACAGCAAAAATAAGTGAATAATTCCATTAAATATTTAGGGGAAATTCTACAATTGTGCAAACTGTCCATGAACCTAGAGAAGCTTCTATTATGTTTTGTAAAGGACAACACAAGGGCAATTCACTTCAGGCTAAGGGAAACAGGCTTGCAGACTTAGCTGCCTGTGCTGCTGCCTGTTAGCCCCTGACTATGACACCTTTAATCTCTCAATTCCTTGATTCCTACACTCCCTCATAACTCCCAGGAACAAGCCCTTGCTAAGGAAAGGGGTACACTCTTTCTCCTTCTGGGTGATTTCAAACACCTTCAGGTCAGCTTCTAATCCCAAAGGCCAGCCAATGGGAACTTCTCTTTGACCCACACCAAGCTACTCACTTGGAAAACAATGCTCTCCAATCCTTGTGAAACCTATTTTCACTGGTCACAAGCTAGGAGAAATAATTAAACAGATCTGTCAGACCTGTCCTGTTTGTGCCCAAGTAAATCCTGAAAGGGCTGTTAAACACTACCCCACTCCAATCCTGAAGTCTATGCAGAGGAGGGGTACATACTTAGGCAAGGATTGGCAAATACATTTTACACACATGCCCCCTCTTAGGGGTGCCAAACTGCTTTTGGTTTTTGTTGACACCTTTACTAAATGGGTAAAAGCCTTCCCTTGTAAGACTGTAAGGGAAATCAAATCCATTTAAAATTATCTCCACTCTGCTTGTCATCCTCTCTACCCAATGCTTAATGCCTTTTAAACAGTATTGTGTTTGCACCCTGGGTCACCTTAGCACTCCTTTCACAGTATATAATATCATTATTCTACCCATTATCCCTACTAATTTTAAGAAACAAAAGCAGGGATTTGGGGGGAAATGTTCTTTAGTATCTACCCAGGGAAAAGCTGTCAGGATGAGAGACATTCATGACAGCCTCATCTCCTATCTCCCCTCCCCACCCTGAGTCTTTCTTGGGTGGGGGGTGAGGAGGGAGTTGTTTGCTGGTTATTGTCTCTAGTAATCTCCTCGTTTATTTTTTGCTCATATTTGACCCCTGCATTTTTAACCTACTTGTGAGATTTGTTTCTTTCAGACTCTAAACTATGAATTTCCAACTATTTGTTCAACCTGAATACCACTGGCTAACTGATTCTGACACTCGGCACCCCACTGATTGCTGCCACCATCTTCAAGTAGCATATCTCCCCCGCTCAGTTGGGACCCCACTAGGCAGGAACAGCTCTACAGCCCTTAATCAGCATGAAGCAGCTCCAGAAGATGAGATCCCCATCCCTTTCTCCCAAATGAATTTGGGGTTCAAACTGCTTGAGAGAGGAAAAATGATGGGATACAGATTCTAGGAGAAACATATCAATGAGGAGGTCCCCTGAATTTAGGATGCTTTTGTTTTAACAATCTGATTCTAAAGTCTTCTGGCTTTAGGATAGTCCTACAAACATTGCTGACTATCAGATGAACTGGATAAATTTGTTTCCTTGTTCCTGGTTCTTGGCCAAATTCTTTTGGAACTTATCCCCCTTCAAATGGGGTTATGATTACAATAAACTTTGCCCCTTGACTTGGATATGGATTCAAACCTGAAAATTCTTTTGAGACATCTTGCAACACTGGTCTGCGACCCCCAATTTTTGGGGTCTCCTATTTGCTTGTGTTTTGTTTTTATTTTTTGCTGAGGCAAATGGGGTTAAGTGACTTGCCCAGGATCCCATAGCCAGGAAGCGTTAAGTGTCTGAGGCCACATTTGAACTCAGGTCCTCCTGACTTCAAGGCTGGTGCTCTGTGTTTGTCTTCTTTGGTTCTCTCAGTCATCCAAAACACAAAGGAAAAGATCTGGCTGTGTGGGATTTAAAAGTGCTTGTTTTGTACATAATTGGACTTATGCAAATAGCTTTTAGTAGAGAGAAGAAGGACTAATTCTGAAATAGGAAAAGTTTTTAGCTGCCACACTAAAAAAAACCCAAACCAAATCAAAATAAAACCAAAAAACAAAAACAAAAAAAAAAAAAAAACCAAACATACAAACAACAACAACAACAACAAAAAAAAAAAACCCTGACATTTCTGTGGACTTAAAACTGGCTAATTTGGGTCTGCAGAAAGTTAAAAGTTACAGAACTATTAAAACATTTTTAGCAGATTTTGGGGTTTTTGAGATTAGGTTTTAAGTTGTTTGGCACTATTAGCTAAGTTCATTTGCTCTACTATATTTTTAAATAAGCCTAATTTACATGATAAAAAACATTTTGTTAGCCCAGCTGGATAGGATGTAAATTTTGTGAAATTTAGTTATTTAGAATATTAATCTCAAGGTTTGTTTTGCTTTCTCCCTTTAACAAAGAAGTAAAAGCAAGGAAACTGCAGAACAAGTTGTATCTGAAGGGTGTATAATATATCTAGAAATAGATAGGAAGGTATTGAGGAAGTGTTCCTCCAGAGGAAGGGAGCCTAGCTCCAGAATCACCCTTTGAAATGTTGTATGGAATGCCTTACCCAGGGAAGGAAGGACAGGTCCTATCTCTTCAGAGAAAGGATATGCTTTTAAGGAATTATATACTGGCTGTGTCCTCATCCCTTTTTAACTCCTAGGAAGCAGTGATTACTAATCCAGACAACATCTTTGGCATTTGCAATTCCAAGAATCCTGGAAGAAGCAGAGTAGGAAGTACCTTATCAGACATTACAGATGAATGGGACTGCAGTCTGGAGGCTGAGAACACCAAGTTTAAAGGACCTATGGAAGAACCTCAAGAATGGACTGTTAAGGACAATTTAAAACCTCTAAAATTGACTTTGCAATTAGGGATGTTTTGGTAGGAGGTGAGAATGTTTGTGCCTAGAGGAATTTAACAATATTGATATTGTACCTGTTATTTACATTTTATAGGGACTCCTCAATTGGAGGAAGTTGAATTAACATTTAGGATGAAAAAATTATTGTTAATTTCTGAGAGGGTTCTTTAATGTGAAATTAGGACAACATATTCTATATTCTATGTAAGTTTTAATTGGTTGTATTGAGTCATTTTTAAAGTGTTCCTATTGTTTAGGGAGATTCTGAGAACAGTGAACTGTCTTTGTCCTTTGAACATGGTTAATAACATGTTTTGATACAGACTAGTTATTGATTATTTTAAAGTAAAATGATTTGTGTAATGTTGAATTTAAAACCCATCTACTTAAATATGAATGTAAACTGAACTTTCTAGGATGAATCTCTTACTGTTATCTATGTAAATAGGTATAGTCAATACATATTTAGGATATGTGATCTTTGAGAGCTATATTCACCTGAATCACTTGATTAATGAGACTTGTGATTTGAGATAAAATCTCTTGGGACTGTAGCTGATATTATTTGGAGTTTTGATTAGATATGATTGTCTGATGGATCATCAAGACAGTAATCCACTATCTGAAAGGAATAGGCCACAAGCTACTCAAAGGAATCCTGAATTGTTACAGGTAGAGATTAGTACCTGGGCAAGAGTTGGGAGGACAACCTTAGCCACTAAGATGAGACACTTCTGACTCAGTTCCTAGTTGTGTAAGAACCTGCCTGATTATTCCCAAGTCTGGCTGTAAGGTGGAATTGTTAAACTGAACTAAGGATGCTTTATCCTGTCATGTATGTGTTCTCAGGCTGAGGCCTGAAGGATCAGTTTTTGATTATAACTACGTTCCTGCTTTTTCCTCTTTTAGCAAGCTTCTATGGTCAGAGAAAGTGATCAATACAAGTCATGAATACAACTCAAGTATGTAAGATCTTACCATTTTCAATCTGAAAAATGTGGTAATTATATCCTAAATAAGTAGATAAATGGATATCTGGCCTAGTCATTTATCTGTTCTAGAGGCATATATGTCTGTTTCTTTGAGTATTTTTGTTGTTGCTGATAAGCATTTTTATTTGTTAAAGCTTACCTACTCTAATTACTGGGAACACAAATAGTTGAGGTGATAGATGGCCCCAGATGGGAGTTGGGGGATACAGAGCTCCAATTTGTATGCTAAATAGGTTCATTAGACTCCAGGCCATAGTCAAAAAAATTGCTAACCAGAGGACAAAGGCACTGGACTTGTTATAGATTTGAGAGAGCATATAGTTAGTAAGGAAAGGCTTTTATAAGTTCCTTGGCAGAACTCACAATTTCCCAGTAGAAAGGGAACACCCCTGAGGTTGGGATATGCCCTTAGCTGGCAGACCAAATCCTGAAAGGGACTTAGCACCCTAAAAGTGTTAATTAGCTGTAGGGAGAAGTGAGGTAGAAGGAGTAGTGGAGTTAGGAGAGATACACAGTATGGGGGAAGGATATATCACAAGGCAGGATGCTGTGATGATGATCAGACTGATGAAGAGGAGAGTGGCAGCCATGGGATGGTGCATAAGTAGGTTTTATAGGAAACATTTCACAAAAGAAAGACTGAGCAACCTGGAGAGAGAAATCTAATTAGACAAGAATGGACTCCAGTAGAGAAAAAGGACAAGATAGGTCCAGAGGGATTGAAGACTAAGAACAAGCTAATTGAGGAAATGTATCAACAATGGTATGAGATCTTAAAAAAATAAATAAAAATGGAAGGATTGTGGGGAATTAACTGAGTAAAGACACTATCATGGGAATATAGCCTTAAACTATACCTTAATTGTGACTTGAAACTTTATAACAACTAGAACTATAGCTAAAAAGTTGCAGGTGTTCATCCCCTCCTGATTCCCACCACTTCTTATTAATTAGCACTGAAGTACCTCTTTAAAAGGCAATTTATTCTTTTGTTTCTGGGTTAGATTTCCACCATTAGAATGTAAGTCAGACTCCCTTAAACAATGGGAGAGAATGCCAAGCGGGTATGGGGGCTTCTGCTTTCAGGATATTTAATCTTGTGTTTTGCAGTTTTTACTTTGCATTCCCTTTTAATGATGGTAAATACCTTGTCAAATGGGAGATGCCCATTCTCTCAAGATCATAATAAACCCCATTTGTTTTTTTTCTTACTCTGAGAGTAAGGGTTAGGGTTAGAGTTAGAGAAATTATCCACATACAGGAGGATAGTTAAATCCATTCAAGCTGATGAGATTAAAGTAGAACAGAGAGAAAGAGGCCCAGAAAAGATGTGGGATGCCCAAGGTCATGACCTGCATGATAATCCAGCAGAGAAAACTGAGAAGGAACAATCTGACAGGACTAAGAGTGATGTCCAGAAAGCACAGAGGAAACAGTAAGGAAAACGGTATTAACAGTGGAGTGCACTATGGAGTCATTCAGAGTCACTGTCAAAGACCACAAAGTGGTTGAGAATGAGAAAAGATCACTGTGGGGCAGAGCCAAGGCAGCAGAGTAGAAACAGCACCCCAGCAGTATTCTCCTCCAACCTAGTTTAAAATAATGTGCTAGATTTAATTTTGGAGTGACAGAGCCAACATAAGGTCAGGATTAGACAACTCTAGCCTAAAACAACTTAGGAGACCAGAAGAAGTCTGTGACATTGGGGTGGCAGACAAACTGGAGTACATGAAGCATCAGAAGCGCACTGTGGGCCTTGGGGACCGCAACAGCCCCAGCAGCAACAGCCCAGAGATGGCAAGAAAGTCAGAAAACTGGTCAGGGAGAGATTGCCCACACACAGTTCTAGGGTATGGAGTCTCACTTGTGGTCAATCACAAGGGAACAGGAGTTCTGGCCACAGTTTCAAGGAGAAGAGGGGCACAAGCACTTGCTGGGAAGGGAGGTCCTGTCACAATTTCAGGGCCAAGAGATATGATAGTGCTGGCAGCTGTGGGTAAAGATGAGACACAGAACAGAAGCTGCAGCTCTCCTTGGGTCATACCACCTTGAAACCAATGAAAATGTGCCAACTCTCAGAACTAGCTCTGCCTGAGGCTTGGGACAATGTCTTCCTATCTCCAGGTGAGCAGAGCCCAACTTTAACATACATTCCAAAGTCAGGAAATAGGCTGGGGAAAAAATGAGCAAACAAAACAAAACAAAAGAACTTGATCATAAAAAGCTACTATGATGGCAAGAAAGACTAAGACACAAACTCTGAAGACAACGGAAACCTTTCCAAAAATAGCTATAAGCAAAACCTCAAAGAAAAATGCCAATTGGATCCAAGCTCAACAAGATTTCCTGGAAGAATTAAAGAAAGAGTTGAGTGGCAGAGATAAAACTGGGAAAAGTTAAACTATTTACAACTCTATATGGGAAGATAATAAATGTAACTTCTAACAACATTTTCTTTATTAAGGTAGTAAAGCAGTTTAAACTGACAGCAATTATGTTAGGATAATCAAAATCCATAGGAGTGAGAAAGAGGAATGCATTGGGAGAAGGGTGAAGAGAGAGTAAGAATGGGGAAAATTATCTCATGTAAAAGAGATGTACAAGGAAGAAAGTTTACTATGGATGGGAAAATTGGAAGAGTGGGCAGTATTCAAACTTCATTCTCATCAGAACTGCTTCAAAGTGGAAAGAATACACACACACACACACACACACACACACACACACACACACACACACACAATCAGTTGGGTATAGAGATCTACTTTCCACAAAAGGGAAATATCAGAAGGGGAAAATAGGAAGAAAGCATCAATGATAAAAGGGGAAGGTGGATTAAGAGAGGCAGTAGTCAGAAGTAAAATAGATTTTTGAGGAGGTATAAGAAGATTGGCTGTTGTCCTTCATTCTCAAAGAGGACCAATATGATGCCATTATTTTGGAGTCAAGGTACAATGTATCCAACTGTGGCCGATCAGACCAATATGAGCTTAGAAAGCTCTACCACAGGTTGGGCACAAATAGTTCAGATGAACACTTGGAGAGATGTCTTAAATTGTGCATCTCACATTTCTTTTGAGCTATTGCAATTCTGCTTCACTTATAAAGCACAGAACTTTCTTTGATGAGGGCATGTCACGCCAGGTGATTCCAAAGTTCTTTAGAAAGACTTTAGGAGTATTCTTGTACCACTTCTGCTAACTACCATGTGAGGCCTTGCCTTGTATAAGTTGTCTGTAAAATAATCTTTTAGGTCAATGTACATAAGGCATCTGAATAACTTGGCTGACTCATTAGAGTTGCACTCCCTGTAAGAACAGTTTGAATATTTGGCAGTTTAGTTTAAGGAAGGACCTCAGTGTCCAGTATCTCATCCTGCCTGGTGATCTTCAGAACCTTTCTAAGACAATTAGGTTACTTTTGTGTGGTAAAGCACCAGATGCTGATTCTATTCCAGCTGAGATTTACAAAGTATATTGCTCATATAAAAAGTGACTGAAACTTTTCAGATTATGTGGCAAGAGAAGGTTATGCCCCAGGAATTCAAGGATGCTTTCATTGTCCATTTTTAAAAAGGTAAAGGGAATAAATTGTCCTGTGACAATCACACAGGGGCATCTCTCTATTAGTTATTTCTGGAAAGATTCCTGCCAGAATTCTCCTTAATAGGCTGACCCTACACCTAGAAAAAGGCCATCTACCTGAGAGCCGGTGTGGGTTCAAGAGGGGCTGAGGCACAGCCAATATAGTGTTTACTGCCTGACAACTCCAGGAGAAATTCCAGGCGCAGACCAGAGGTCTATACACAACATTCATAGATTTGACCAAGGCCTTTGATACTGAGCGGCATGAGGGTTTATGGAACATTTTGTCACAGTGTGGTTGCTCAGGGAAGTTCATCAGTGCAGTACATCATGTCCGGATTCTGGACCACGGGAAACCTCTCGAGCTTTCCCAGTCAACAATGGAGTGAAACAAGGCTGTGTGCTTGCTCCCTTGCTTTTCAACATGATGTTTTCAGCCATGTTGTCACACACTTTCATTAAGGACAAACATGGAATCAGTCAGCTACCGCACTGATGGTAAATTCTTCAAGGCTGGAACTGGAAAAGGCTACAAGCCAAAACTAAAGCGGGAGGAGTGTGCATGATTTTTTGTTTGCAGATGATTGTGCACTTAATGCAGCCCTTAAAACTGAGATGCAAAAAGTTTGGATCCATTCTCTGCTGCCTGTGCTAATTTTGGCCCAATAATTAACACCAAGAAAACACTGGTCCTCCATCAGCCATCAGCCTACCATCCATTTGTCGAACCATTGGTTATAGCAAATCAAATGTACATTTGTCAAAATTATTTATGAAAAACTCAGTGCAAACACTCACAAAGTGGTCAGAAAGCAATACAAAGACACTTTCAAAGTATCTCTTAAGAACTTTAGAGTTGAGGGCTGGCACAGAACTGGCACAGGACTGCCCAGCATTGCATGCTCTCATAAGAGAAAGTGCTGTGCTCTTCCAGAACAAACACGAAATGTGGAAAATAAGAGAAGCTACACCAAACGTTCATATAGATTATTTGTGTCTGACTTATGGCAGAGCATTCTGAGCTCGATTGGTTTGATCAGTCTCAGTCAGACACATTGTAACTCGACTCTAACACAGTGATGTCATTTTGGTCCTCTTCAAGAACAAAGGACAAAAACTCCAACCCTATATACTAGAAACTCACTCTCTCATTTAACCAATGGACAATGAATCTCTATGAGTCAAAGAAAGATTTCAAAATATCTCTGAGGTTTCATCAAATAAATTGTCCTGGAACCTAAGTGTTATCAAGGCCAAAACTCTTGTCCACAATCTTCTGGACATGAACTCTAAAAATTTAACAATGTTTTGGACAAATGATACCATAATATGTAATTTTTTTTTCTGAAGCAATTGGGGTTAAGTGACTTGCCCAGAGTCACACAGCTAGAAAGTGTTAAGAGTCTGAGTCCAGATTTAAACTCAGGTCTTCCTGATTTCAGGCCTGGAGCTCTATCCATTGAGCCACCTATCTGCCCAAATATGTAAAATTTTCAAACTTCATTGAATGAAAAGTTTTTAAAATGTAAGATCAAGTGGAAGAAATGAAATCCATGTGCAAACTAGAAGTAGTACATCTCTATCATTCCACCTGCTACTAGAGTTGTCCAACGATGCCCTCAGTGATCCTAAAGAAGATGAACTTCATCTCAATTCTTAAAAAGTAATTATTTTATCCACCTATACAAAAGATTATAGGATTAGACATAAAAGAAGATTAGGAAGACAACTTGACCCAGAACCATTTAACAATCAATCAATAAATATTTATTAAGAGGTATTATGTTTCAGGCACTGTGCTATATACTAGGGATACAAAAAGAGGCAAAAGACAATTATTGAGTTAAAGGAGTTTATATTATGGATTTCTCTTATCTATTCTCTCCATCCCCATGCCCCCCAAAAGAGTTGAATACTAACAGATACTTAAACAGTACTTTAAAATCTACATATTCTTTGTATATAGTGGAAGAAAATAGGTAACTTTTCCTGATTCCCCAATTATAGGACTTCTGGACCACTTCTACTATGTTCAAACTCAGTACTGAAGGATTTGGTATATTCAGATAATGCAGAATTTGGTCCTCTGGCATCCTCCATAATGGCTCCAGCTATGGGAGACTGCACCAGTCTAAAAGGAGAGACAATTAGCCTGAAACTTGTGGCTAGGAAATACCTCTCTTGGATTTCCTAGAAGGACTGGGCAGGGTAGCCTTTCTCCTTGGCAAAATTTTCAAGTATATACTTGTGGCTGATGGAACAGATATTCATTCAGGTGACCCTAAATTAGGATATCTCTTCTGTTTCTTTCCCTGAGTATAAGTACCTAAATGGTAATCCTGAGATGGATTTTCCTATCCTTGGTTGTGAATTTGAAATGTCCGAAGCTCCTAAGTCTCTCTGTCAGTGTGGTTGAACCAAAGGAGATGCCTCCTAAAGCTACTACAGCGCTTCTAGGAAGAGAAGATGACCACAGTCAAGAGGACCAGCACCATCACTGATCTATATTCACCAGACAATGTCAATTTTGATAGAAAAGTTCAGAAAGTACAGAGCTAAGATGTCAAGTTGAAATGTCTCAACAATCTCACTAAATACTTCATGTTTTAATGCTTTAAGTACTAACCTCTCTTAGAAGAGCAAAACAGTATTTATAAATGATTGCTTTTTAAGTCTTTTGTCAATGCATGTTTGTGATTCTTTTAACAATTTCTTTTGTGTCAGAAATAAACATATCTCATACCTAATCTACACTCTAGACTGAGTATATCTTTCTATTTTACCTTTATGTGAGACCTTAAACAGTTTTTCCCTTAGGGAAATCATGTCTAAGCTTTAAGTGATTCTTTCCAGGGCTGTGAGGTGGCAAGATAAAGGATTCATATAAAGAGTACAAGTTCTTCAGGCCTGAACCCAATTTGTGTGCATGGGTCAGAACTGGGGTCTCTTTAGAAAAGGGTGAGCACTCCAGCTCTGCTGGCCCAATATTGGCTCTGTTGTCTCATATGCATTATGTCATTTAAGCCTTTCATACTCCTGTGAGGTAGGTAGGCCAGGGACAGGGACTGGATGTCATCATTTTAGGGAACTCGCAGATGAGGAAATTGCTTCTACTACTGCAGGCTGGCACCTTCTCTATAACTTAGAATCTTAAGGATCTGTCTAGGGTTATGAAAAGGGACTTGCTCAGGATAACACAGATGTATCAGAAGTTTTCTTCTCTTCCCAGATACCTCCTAATCCATTACACCAGGCTGACTGTTCTGTGACAATAGATCCCTATCTTATAGGCAATTAGTCTGAGACTTAGTAATTTGTCCATAGTCACAAGGAAAATAGACATCAGTGGCCTCTATAAAGGGTTTGATGGCATGCTGATCCAATTCAAAGACAGGCTAGGAGGTTGTACTTAATATGATGGATGAAGAAAAATTCTAAAAAGGATCTTACCAAGCTAGAACATTGGGCTGCATCTAATCAGATAAAATTTAATGGAGATAAATTTAAAGCCTTCCATTGGCTTGTATTCATTTTGTATTTGTGAGGTTGATTTTTTTAAACCCTTCCATTGGGTTTAAAAAAATCAACCTCACAAATACAAGATGAAGGTGGTATGAGCTAGAAAATTCACCTGAAAAAAGACATGGGGCCTTCCCAAATCACAGATACAATTTTTGAATCCAAATCATAGGATTTGACGTGGGAAGAGACCTGCAATGTACACAAGGGTCGATTCCCAGTTTTTAGAATAGGAAGGCCTCTTTTTAATATCAAAAAAATTATCAGAGCCCCATTTTGGTAATCATTGTATTATCAACATCCAAAGATTGAGAAAATGTCTGATGAAAAGGCTATTAGTAACTCAGTAATGTTTTTAAATAATCTTGAATTTTTATTAATCATGATAGAATCTACACACATTTTTAAAAAGGTAATACATATTGTGAGATATTTATTCAGCCTACAGAACGTATGTTTGCTTATTTATTATAATTCTACTTCACTTACACTGACATCACTTCAAAAATCTGTTGTAAAAACAGTAGCCTCCACTGAAAATGAAAATACAGCAACTGTTCACGGCCATAAACACAATGACTCACAAATAATTCAATCAACAAGCCAACTGAAAGCCCTCTTGCTAGTGCTCACCATGCTTCTATATGAAGGCTCCTTGAAGGGCACTGAAATCCATCTGGTTCTGAATGTTTTGATTTTTCTTTTCAGCATTCTCACTAAAATACATATTATGAACTGATAGGGAAAAAGCTTATCCTTGGTAAATTAAGCATCCAGAATTGATCTCTTCTAGGACAGTTCCCAAGCCCAAATAACTATTGAAATCACAAAAATTCATAAACTACTCTAAAATATAACAATGTAGTCTTAGAATCTTTGATTGTTTAAAAAATACATATAAATTGGATTAGGTTGAAAGAGAATATAATCATTCAAAACCAAAACAGTACTATCAGTGAAAAAGCAAATTTGATACCTCGTGAAATCAGACAGTAGACAACTCAAAAGACCCACTCTAGGAGGGGACAGGTTTCAGCAAAAGTAAAGGTCATATTTCATTCTGAAAGGTCAGGAAAAAATTTTTCTTATTAGGCAGGTCAGGAAAAACATTTTCTTATGAGGCACAATTGAAACACCAATAATATAAAACTGGTCAACAAAAACACCATTATTCATACTAACATATTTCTTTGGAGTTAAAGATCAAAACAACAACAATCTGTTCATACAGATTCAGGAACCTTTGATACAATAATTTTGTAGCACCCAGGGACCCAGGACCTTTGGCTGAGAACTATCGGAACAATCCAATTCCCTAATTTTACTGAGGAGGTAATGAATCCAGATCACTTTCCTCTATATCACCCCCAAATCTTAAATTACTAGTTTCTCCCAGAAGCTCTTCCCCAGGATCCTTTGTAACAGCAAAAAGTATTGTTGCTGGATAATACCTCCCTCTTTATGTTGCCCAAATTCAAAAGGCTCAAGGATGCTATCTTTTAGGCACTCTAATATGGTTCTATATACACAGAGAGCAAAAATGCAGTGAAGTTAGTATTAATCCTCTAAAGTTATCTATGCTTTCCCAGCTCAACAAAATTATATCTTTTGAATCCTTACAGCTCATGACCTTACTGCTATGGCACATGATTAAACATCCCAATCTCTGGGAAACAATTAAGTTACTTAAGATCCTCAAAAGCTACTCAAATCTCAAATCTAGTGATTTTATTGTGGCTATTCTTATTTTCTTTTCAGCTCTTCTAAGCTACTCCCAATCTGGTTGATTCTAGATTTTTAAAGACACAGATTAGCAGAATCACTCAGCACTTCTGGGTGCCAATCTATATCCTTCCTCTCCAGACAATTGAGAGCCTTTTTTTTTTTTTTTTTTGGCCACTAAATTTACCAGGGGAAAATTTCTATTCATATGACTGCTGAATTACAGTAATATTTTATTAGAGGTAGCAAACAGTTAAGAATACTGACCTGAAAGTCAGGAAAATTAAGTTCTAGGCTTCCTTAGCTCCATTGCTTCCCCATTTATGTTTCAGTTTCTTTCAATTTAGAAACTCAACAGATTTAATTTAAAATACTTCTTAAATGCCTTTATTTTCAAGGTACCGAACTGTGTTAGGGTCTGAAGATAAAAAGACAAAAACAAACAAAAAATCCTTGCCCTCAAGGACATTACAATCTCCTGTGATGCTGCTTAGCTGTTTTGAGCAGAAGTGAATGGTCACAGTTATACTTTAGGAAGAGTGTTCTGGAAGCTGTTTAAAAGATAGAGAGACAAGAGACTAAAAATAGGAAGACCAATTAGAAGAGTACTGAGTAGTTAAGCAAGTATCTATGTGAGTGAAAAGAAGGGACTGGATTAGAAAGACATGGGAAAAAAGAAACAGCAGGACATAAAAACTGACTGAACACAGGAGGGTTAAGTAAAAAAGGAATGATGATCAGAGGATAGTGATACCTCAAGATGTAAAAGGGCAGTTTAGAGGAGGAACAGATTTAGGAGGAAAAGTGTGAACTCAGTTTTGATGCTGGCAGGACAGCTAGGTAGAGATAGTCAGTATGCATGGACATGCATAACTGAAACTGGAGAAAGATCTCTAAAACCCATTTAGTTTTACATTTCTGTGATGCAATGACTTTCTTCCAACTAGCTCAGTACCTATTGTATTTCTTACCACTCTTCAAATGTTGGTATTTCTTAAGTATCAGGGCTGGGTCATGTTTCTGCTACAAGTACTGTAAAACAAGTTACTGAGTTATTTATATTCCCATGACAACTTCCAGTTCTAACTCCTAATATTCTCCAAGATGGGATTCTTACATAATAATTAAAAAGAGAATTCTACTAAGGAATGTACAATCATCAGTCTGGTTATTTAATGAACAGGTATGTATTAAATATATCTCCAAGAATGGCACCAGGCTGAATGCTATACATTCTGAATTTTAAAAAATTTAGCCATTACCCTCAAGATTATCCCATCTATAAATCTGTCCATTCCCAATGATTATTTCATTTATAAGCTAACTGAAGTATAAATTCTCAGGTCTTGAATGAGAAATGACTAGTAAATAATGGCTTTTTCTTTATATGTTATATTCACATGGCTTCTCTCCAGTATGAATTCTCTATTATCCGATAAGATCAGAACTCTGAAGGCATTTCCATGTTCATAACATTTAATTCAATTCAACCATTAACTAAGCAACTATTGTGTGCAGAGGTAGGGAAAAATGAAAAGTTTAAGATTGGGTTCACTTGCTACAAGGAGCTTACAGCCTAGTAGGCTGCTCCCTAGTATGAATTCTCTGATGTCGAATAAGTGTGGAGCTCAGACTAAAGCTTTTCCCACATACATTACATGCATATGGATTCTCCTCAGTATGGATTCTCTGATGTATAGTAAGATATGAACCACATCTGAAGGTTTTCCCACATGCATTACATTCATAAGGTTTCTCTCCAGTGTGAATTCTCTGATGTTCATTAAGAGTGGAATTTCGAGTAAAGGTTTTCCCACACTCATTACATTCATATGGCTTTACTCCAGAATGTATTCTTAGATGTTCATTAAGGACAGATCTTCGAGTGAAAGTATTTCCACATTCATCACATTTAAATGGTTTCACTCCTGTATGAGACCGTTGATGTCGAATAAGGACTGAATGGCGACTGAAGGCTTTTTTACATTCCTTGCAAATATAAGGTTTCTCTCCAGTATGGTATCTTTGATGATCAATTAATCCTAAGAATTTACGGTAGGATTTTCCACACTCATTGCATTTAAAAGGTTTTTTACCTGAATGAATCCTGTAATGCTGAAGAAGGCTTGATCTACTGCTTAAGCCTTTCCCACATTCACTGCACTGAAAAGGTTTCTCTCCAGTATGAATTCTGCAGTGTTCAATAAGGCGGAGCTGGCTGCTTAAGATTCTCCCACATTCAATGCATTTACAAGTGCCATCTCCAGTATGAATTTTCTGATGCTTCATAACACTGGACAACTGAGGAAAGTTTTTCCCACAGATATTGCATTCATAAGGTCTCTCCCCAGTATGAACTCTCTCATGACAATTAAGATTTGATTTTAGCCTGAAGACTTTATCACATTTGTTACATTTGTAGGGCTTTTCTCCAGTATGAATTCTTTTATGTTCTGTGAGATTTGAGCTACGACTAAAACTTTTTCCACATTCATTGCATTCATAGGGCTTCTCTCCAGTGTGAATTCTCAGATGTCTTGTGAATCCTGATTTCTGACTGAAGGTCTTGCCACAATCACGACACCCATAACGTTTCTCTCCGTTGTGAATTCCCTGGTGTTGAATAAGGGCTAAATGCTGAGAAAGATTTCGGCCTCTTCCTCTTTTAGGAATTCTTTGATGAGTTATGAGCTTTGAGCCCCAACTGAAGGTTTTACCAAATTCGTTATACTCTTGGCTTTCATCTTTAGAGATTTGGTTGTGGAAAATTGTCAGTTGCTGAGAATCTCTTGATTGCAAAGCTGATTTACTCCATCTCTCCGCTAAGAATTGTTTTGTCTGTCCTTCTAAACTGTTTTCCTGTCCAAATGATAATCCAAATTCTGTGTTTTGGAATATGTCCCTTGTGGATCTTTCTATTATATTTCCATATAGTTCAAATGTTTTAGGGATTTCTTCCCTCAGAGTAAAATTTTCGTTCTCAGATTTGTTCTTAAAACCTGAGGAGAAAATAGGTAAAGATGACCACTTCTTTTTGAGAAAAAAGACAATTATCAAACTGAAATAAAAAGCTTTAAAAGTGCTAGAAATGACCAAAAGCTCCAATAAGAACATGGGGAAAGAAAAGGTATTCAGACATCCAGGTTAGAAACATAGGTGAGTCCAAGCTACAAAGTATGCTCACTAAGAGGGATAAAGAGTTCTACTCCCAACTCCACTTCCATTTTCAACCCCTTAAATCCTAATCCTTTCCTAGCATTTAAAATTGCTCATTAGCATATTAACTCTCATTTCTTTTTGCTCTCTTTAATGAGGATCTGATCTCTTCCACTCACCACTGCAAACAACTGGAGAAAGTTTTCCTTCTTCAGCCTCTTGCATATCCTCAATCCATGACTCTTCTCCTTGCTCTAGGTGGGAAATAACATCAGGTTTGGAGAATGGAAGCCCTAATTTTAGGAAAGGACATATTGAGCATGATTATTTATGCTAAAACAACAGAACTTTCTAAGTTCATTCCTAAACTGGAGTTCTGCAGGGGATAGCTATAACTAATATATAGAAAGATTCAATTAGGGATACTTGAATGGCCTCTGAATTGAGTTCCAAAATCTCTTTTTAGAAGATGGTTAGTTTGGAAATGTAACCATAAAAATGATTTCTTACCCATTGACACAAAGTTCCCATAGTTCTCTAGCATCACATCTCTGTAAAGATCCCTCTGAGCAGGATCGAGCCATCCCCACTCCTTCCGTGTGAAATACACAGCCACATCTTCAAAGGTCACCAACTCCTGAAACAACACATTCTGGCTGCCTCATGGAAGTTTGGAGCTATTTTAAAATTGTTAAATATGTAACCTATCTACATAATGGCAGAATGGCATAGTAGGAAGGCACTCAGCTGCAGTGCCTGTCCTGGGTTCAAGTCATATTTCTGATACACGATAAGTCTTAGTTCCCCAAATAAATCTCTAAAACCATAAATGGCCTAACAGTTGCTGATCAAAGTGATAGAGGAGTTTACCAAGGAAATCATAGGCCCAAAAGGAAAAAAATAAAATAAAAGCCTATCTCTAAGAGAGAATGTTGTTTGGTTCCCATTTAGTACTAGACATAATTTATGATCCTATATATTTAGTACATTGATAAGAAACCTGAATACAAAGTCACTCCAACTTATCAAGTCAAACTCACCTCACTATTGCTTCACCCTGGCCATTTTCCACCTTGCCCTGGATGCTCACACTCCACATTATCCTTTCCATCTCTTGCTCTAAGAACTTTGATAAGAATAATATTACCACTGCTTCTGGAAAGGGCACAGAAGTCCAATATCCTGTTATACTATTTACTATCTTTGTGACTTCTCAGACAAAACTCCTTCCCCTCAATGCCACCTTCCCTTAGCATTTAAGCTTCAAGACTGCTAAGAATATTGCAATTTTGTATTTGTAGCCATAGTAATTTGCACAGTACCTGACACATATTAAGTATTTAATTAATGCTTCTCATTAATTCTTTCATTGCTCAGGTTCACAGGTTTGAACGTTTCACTATCTTGATTAGAAACTCTCAGTGGCTATCTGATATATATATATATAGAACTGAAATCAGAAACTCCTTAACCATCATTTAAAACTCTAAGAATCTGATACCAAACTACTTTTTCAGTTTACTTTCAAAATACTTCCTTTTAAGCATTTTACAGGTTGCAACCAAACTGAGCAACTGGTTGCTTCCTGTTTTCATTATTTATTATTTCATTCAATCCTGATTTCATTTGCATCCTTAACACTTCTGAAAATTCTGGAAAGCCTTCTCCTCAAATGAGAAAAAAACTCATTTAACAGTTCTACTTGCTGAAAACCTTTCTTCAGTCTTCTCTAGATGTCAAGTATTCCATGAATCCTTCTTTGATACCTTAAGCTGAAAAGAATCTCTCCCTTTTCAAATTTCTTTAAAACATCTTTCCAGAATTTCTATAATCCCAACCAATTTGACCTTTTTATCACTCTATATATTCAATGTCCTTTATTATACTATAAGTTTTCTAAGAGCAGAGGGCTTTTTTCTTTTTATATTCTAACAGACTGCCTTGAATATAATGTTGTCAGCAAGGAATACTGATCTCACAGAATGTTATACTATAGATTAAAAAAAAAACTCACAGAATTTTAGAACTGACTTTAAAGACTATTTAGTTCAATCCAATTATTTTATGGAAGAAATGGGCCCAAAATGGGAAAATGACTTCCCTGTGTCTGCCCATGCTGATTGGTATGAGGGCTTATAGTACAAAACATGCACCCCAGCTCCATCACTGTACCCTCCAAATTAGAATTCAGGTGTTATGCTAATTATTGAAGAAAACTCATTACACCTAGTAAGTTACAGCCACCTGACCATGTCATCTTCCTGTCATGTTGCTGCTCCCATTACTCAATCTCTGTGCGTTCATATTCCCCTTTCCCTTTTGATCTGGAAATAGTAATCAAATCAATACTATTCAGTTCTACTGGAAAGGATATGATATTCAACTGCTCTAGAGCTCCACTCAACATCCTTGTGACTTTAACCTTCGCTGACCACTATTCCCTTATATGTGTCGTTTTTTTTAGATAAAAGCTCCTCCAAAGCAGAGATTATTTTACTTTTCTATCTGTATCCCCAGCACAGAAACCATAGTGTAGCACAGTGCTTACTGCTTTTTCATTCACTCTTTCACTTAAGTGCCAAAACAAGATCTTGAATCCAAACTTTCTGGTTCTGTGACCAATAATGTATCCAGTATACGAGGCTAATTCACAATCTTTACTTACTTGATACATTATCAATTACTGACTATAATACATCTTCACCTTCACCTAGTGCCTTCCCTGATTTGTTAAGTCCCATCTTCTATAGAAAGCCTTCTTAATTCTAGTACTTTCACTCTTTTTCTATTTGTCTCATTATAGTTGTTTGTATATATTTGTTTATTTGCTGTCTCCCCCATTAGATTGTAAAATCCTTGAGGGAAGGGACTGTACTATCTTTTGTGGATTTTGGAATCCCCAGCTTTTTATACAATGTCTGAAACATAAAAGCACTGAAACAGTGCTTAATAAATGTCTAATGATTGATGTATATGTTCACAACTAGGGAGGGGGGGGATGAGATGAACCTTGCATAATTAAAGCAAGTATTTTTGAGTCTACTAAATACTAAAGTATTAGATACATTTGCTTCAGTATATTATATCCCTAATCTGTTCCACTAATCAATCTTTCTACTTTTTAGCCATTACTTAATTGTTTTTTTTTTTTTTAAATAATTACTGCTTTGTGATATAGTTTGAGATCTGGCATTGCTGGGCCCCTTTAGTTCCTATTTCTTTCCATAATTTTCTTGAGATTCTTTTGATTTGATTTTTATTTGATTCTTGAGATTTTTTTCTCCTTTCATTTGAATTTCATTATTTTTTTCCTTAGTTCTATGTTTTAGTTTGAATAGAATGGCACTGGATAAGTAAATTAATTAAGGTATCATTATCATTTTTATTAATGAAAAAATAAATAGCAGTATAGAAGTTAGATTTAGATCAATACCTCATATCTTATACAATCATAAGCTCTAAATTGGTATATGACCATTACATGTAAAAAAAATCACATCACAAATTATAGAAACATGGAAAAATTATCTAACATATCTATAAATAAAAGCTAATAATGAAACCAGATCACAGAAAACAAAATAAATCATTCTAATTACATAAGAAGGAAAATAATAAAATGTTGGGAGGGGCTGTGAAAAAAACAGTCACGTTGATATTTGTTGGCACTCTTAAGAATGGGCACAATCACTCTAGAAAGCATTTTGCAATTATATACAAAAAGTAATAAACAGTGAAATCTTTTGATCTAGTTACAGTTCTATTAAACCTCTACTGAAAAGACATCAAAAAAAAAAAAAAAGAAGGAAGTGTTCCTTTATGTACATAAATATTTACAGCAGCTGTTTTTTTTTTTTATTTGTTTGTTTGTTTTTTGGATAGCAAAAAACTGGACCTAATAGGAGTTCTATCAACTGAGGAACATCTAAATAAGTTAAGGTATATGAGTGTGACTATAGTACTATCATACTCTAAGAAATAAAGAAAATGGTGATTTAAAAAACATGGAAAGACTTATGTGAACTGATACAGGTTGAAGTTAAGTAGAACGAGAAGCACAATTTATACTATAATATCAAAATTATAAAAGAGAACAATTTTGAGGACTTTTATAAACAAATCAAGAATGAAGAGAGTAGAAACAGAACAATTTATACGGTAACAACAAAACTATAAAACAAACAACTCTGAAAAAAATAAGAATTATGACCAAGAGAATGATCATTTATGATTCCAGAAAACTGATGACCAAACATGTCATTCATTACAGAGAAATGATGGATTTAAAATAAAGACATATATATTTTTTGTATATAGTCATTGAAGGGATTTGTTTGGTTTGACAATATACATTTGTTACAGGAAAACTGTTTTTCTCTTCCTGTTTTTCTCCCAATGGAGAGGCAGAGAAAGATATATTTCTATTAATTTTTTAAAAAGGGAGATGAAGGATACTTCAGATGTGAATTGTTATAGCCACTTTCAGATGAAGTCACTGCATTATTAGTTTTAATTGTTTTATTTTGTTGTGTTTTACTTTGTTACAAGATAACTCTCACAAAGAAGGACTAATTTGTAAACATTTGCAATGTAAAAACAGAAAAAAAAAACAAGCAAAAAAACCATGACTAATATGGAAGTGTGTTTAGAAGAACTGCACATGTTTAACTTACAATAATGGATTGCTTGCTACCTAGGAAAAGGGAGAGGGAGGGAAGGAGAAAAATTTGGAAACAAGGTTTTATAAAGGTTAATGTTGAAAAATATCTTTGCATGTATTTGCAAATTTTTTTTTAAATTTTTAAAAAATATATTTTAAAAATCAAGCAAAAAAAAAAAAAAAAGTCATTTCTCTGGCCAACCAGGTAAAAAAAATTCTCTCCATTTATGTAGATCTGTCACTAGGGCTACAGTTGAAACCTTTCCTTGAAAAGCCCTGCCAGATCATGAGTCTACCATAGCTTTTTTTTTTTTTTTTTTTTTTTTCTGTTGAGGCATTAGGATTATATGACTTGCCCAGGGTCACACAGTTAGGAAGTGTTAAGTGTGTGAGGCAGATTTGAACTCAGGTCTTCCTGAATTCAGGGCTGCTGCTCTATCCTCTGTGCCATTTAGCTGTCCTTACCATAGCTTTTAAGAACCTAGGATCACATACAAATCTTGAGAAGACTAAAGAAAGAACTTTGGGGAAGGATATTTATTTACAGTGCTTCAAAATTACTAAGCAATATAACATATATTGATCTGAATCTAGGGTTTCATTGATGTAAAAAATTCCAAGTTGAAAAACCTCTCAGTTTCAAGGAATTATCTGGGGCACTGAAAGGTGAGGAGATATGCCCTGAGTTTCTTGGCCTAAATGTACAAAGCAAAATTTGAATTCACATTATCCACTTCCCCACAATGCCTCTTTATGAAAATATATTATCTTTACAACCCTCAAGAAGCATCATGGTTGTGGAAGAAACAAAATTTAGAATCAAAAGGTTGCTGTTTCTTACCTATGCATGGCTTAAAGCAGGACATAAAACCTCCATGAGCCCAAGTTACTTCACCTATAAAGTAGGAATAGTAAAAATGACACTACCTCACCAAGAATTTTGTTAAGAAAAGTTCTTTGTAAAATATAATGCATATGTACTACAATGTAATTATTATGCAAGACAAAGTACTAGGAGAATACTATCTCCATTTTAAAGACAACTGGCCAACAAATGGAAGAGTTGGACTCCAAACTGTAATATGGCCATAAATCTATCACAAAGTACTGCCTTTCGAGAATACATTCATCAAATTGGACACTGGACATAAGACAAAGTCAAAATCATGTCTCAGGAATATCATCAAATTTATATTTCACTTCCCAATCTCCAGCATAAAATAGTGATTTGCATTCTGAAGGGCTGTCAAGCTACAGAGAATTAGGCTTGTGCTTCCAGAGTAAAAGAAGTAGAAGCAATGGGTAGATGTTGCAGAGAGAGATTTTGATTATATGTAAATATTTCCCAACAACTAAGGCAATCCAAAATTGGTATAGGATGCTTCAAGAAGTTCCCCTCATCAGAGAACTTCAAATAGTTTAGGGGTGATGGGTCAAAAACAACACTCACTACCCAAGTGCAAATGGAAAATATTTAACAAAGTAAATAAATCCAATCCAATAACACATAGAAAACATTAAATTTTTAATATACATCCTGCAGAGATCCTTATAGATGGATTAGCAGCTCCCATTTCTATGAGTTTGAGACCACTTATTTAGGTGATCATTTGTAGAAGATTTGGGTTAGACTATACAGCTTCTGAGGATCCTTCAAACTCTGAGACTCCATATTAGAGTAGGCTTTTAATAAATGTTAAATTGATGAATCATTGTTAGAAATCCTATCACAGATTAATGACCCACAACTCTTCCTTATTTCTCTCTACTCCTCTGTAATCATTTCCCTTTACTGTGAAATCAAATCCACTCTGTCTAGTTTGAGGGAATTTTCATCTAAATCTGTAGCTAAGGTCATTCTGAAACAATCTGCTTAACCCACTAAGCTACCTTTCTGACAAGACAAATCTCTCTCTGTCCCAAAAGCTACTGAGGGAGGAGTAAAAAATTATCAACCCGAAAAATGGCAGAACAAATTTCTTTACATGAATGTAATGGAATAAATAGAGGAAGATTTGTATGAAATGATATGAAATAAAGCCCCCAAAACACACAACTACCATATAAAAGATGATAATAGATGATATTTAGATTTGCAAAGTACAAAACCTAATAATTTCATTTCATCTCCCTCAATAATTTTGTAAGTTGAACACTATAAGTATTATTCCCATTTTGTGGATGAGAAAACTGAGGCTCTACTAGATTTATGTGGCTTGCCCACAGTTTTAGAATTAGTGTCAGAGACAGAAACCAAATTCAGTCCCTATATCATTGCCTCTTATAAGGTAACACTGAAAGGCAAGAGCACTCAGGTAAAAAAAAAAAAAAAAGCATAGATAATGTTAAGACAAAATGAATAAGATTAAAGCATCCATCCTTTTCTATTATTAGCTATAAAAATAGAATGTGACATGTACTGTCAGTTCCAATTCCTCTATTAAGTGATTTTTCTTAACATTTTTTTTTTAATCTTTAGAAGATGCTCTTTAAGAAAAAGGATTGTTGAGGCAACTAGATATGCAGTGATAGAGCATTAGCCCTGAAGTCAGGAGGACCCGAGTTCAAATCCGATCTTAGACACTTAAAACTTCCTAGCTGTGTGACGCTGGGCAAGTCACTTAACCCCAATTGCAGAAGAAGAAGGAGGAGGAGGAAGAGGAGGAAAAAGAGGAGAAGGAGGAAGAGAAGGAGAAGAAACAGAAAAAGATAAAAAGAAGAAAAAGGACTATTTTACTCTTCATCATCAAGCATACTGCCTAGCATACAATCAGTGCTTAATAAATGCTTGTAGCTTGAGTGTTGTCGTTGTGCCAAAACAACCATTTTCCATACACCTACAAAACTGCCTTCCTGTTCAGGACTTTGCCACCATCATTCAGCTACTTGCTTGTTCTGGAACTTCCCTAAGTTCTTGGGGTCTTTCCCGCCTGCACAATATCTCTCTGCCAGGATGGTCCCCTTTTCCCTCTGTGAAGTTCCTTCAGGGATCTCCATTCCGAAGATAGGTGAAGCCCAGCCAAGATTCTCTCTCATGCTGAATATTTTTTTACTTTCCAGAGTTTGCTGCCACCTAGGAACCTTCCCTCCCTCTTCCTTTGTCTTTTCTTCCCTCATTAGATCATATGCTCCTTGAAGAAAAGGTGATCTTTGTTTTGGTTTATATCTGTATCCTTAGTGTTTAGCACAGTGCCAGCAACACAGAAAGTGCCTAATAAATGCTTGCTGCTGGCCTACCTGCTGGAGATGCTGAATCTAAATATTGAACTACATTATTCTCACATTTGTACAGTGACAGTTTTTTTATCGCCTCTAAGATAACACATACACTTTGATCTGAAAATTAAAGCCCTCCTCAATCTGATTCCCACCTACCTTTCTTCAGTCATTACATGGTTCTCCAAAAATTCTCTATTCTCATCAAACTGGCCTGCTCAATGCTTCCTCTAAATGATAGATCAGTTCTTGCCTCTGTCTTTGCACAACTGGACTCCCCTCCTCACTATACTTCAAGTAATCCTTCAAAATACATTCTGAATTGTAAAAATCTGGCAGTTATACCCACAAGGGAATCAGATATGTCAAGCACTACATTTAGGGGGAAGAGAATGAAAACTGAAAAAAAAAGACATTGGATATCATGACTGAAGAAGGCACTGATGACTTCTAACATCAAATCCATTAGGATAGTAGGATGAAGTCGGCAAAGTCTTGAAGAGACAAAAAATTAGAATTAGCACTAATAACTGGAGGAAAAATAGGCACACAATGACTGTAAGAATTGATAAGCAAATTGTGATACACAAAATAGTGCTATAAAAAATTATGAACATGAAGAATTCAGAGAAACTTGAGATCTGTATCAACTTATAAAAAACTAAGGCATAACAAGAACAATTTATACCAAGATTGCAATAATAAAATAGTTAACATTTATTTAGTAGTTATTTACTAGGTACTGTAAAAAGTACTTTACAATTGTTATTCCATTTGATCCTCAAAACTACTATGGGAGGGAGGTGCTATTATTATTCCTATTTTGCAGATGAGAAAACTGAGGCAAAGAAAGCTTAAGTAACTTGGTCAAGATCACATAACAAATAAGCAGATCTTCCTGACTCCCAACATTCTCTGTCCATTTTACCATTTAGTATAAATGATAATACCACTGAAATAATTCAGAACCATGATGAATGTAGTTAACAAGCATGACTTCATAAAACATAAAAGGTGCAAGGGATACAAGTGCAAAGAATGAAATAATTCCAAGTTGCAATGAGTTTATATCCTAATTGGGAAAGCAAGCAAGTATACCTAAATATGTGTATGTATGTGTTATAAATACATATATACACATATACTAAGTAATTAAATTCTAGATAGTTTGGGAAAGATACTAGTGGCTAGGGAAATCAAGTATAGATTTATGTAAAAGAAAGTGAATGATTTCAAAGCAGCAAAAGACTCAAAAAGAGAAAATAATTGCTGAGTGGTAAGGTAAATATAAAAAAAAAACTAGGGAAATATAAAAATGGGTGATTAAGAGTAAGATTTTAATTACATGCATACACAAAAAAATTATTCTTCATTAGGATAAGGCAAAGATAGAAGGTTGTTAAACAGGACTAAAATCTTCAATCAGGTACTTTCAAACACAGAGGACACAAAAATAAGCCTAGAAAATCCAAGGGACATGTTGTAGGTCCTGATTGACATAATCAGAAATCCCCAAATATAAACAGGATAAATGATGACCAAAAGAGACGAGTCACCATTCCTAGAGTCCTATAAAGCCCCTAGAACCCAGGGAAAGTAGAAGCTTTGTAAGAGACTATGAGAGAATCTCAGTTCTGTGTGGGCCATTTCCACTTGAAAGTCTTCAAAGATTCTTCATAGGAGACAAGGAAAAGTCTCAGAAGTTGTACTTAACATGTATCATATAGATAGCCAGTTATATCTTCTAAGTAAAGAGTACATTACTCTACCCCTGGGGCCTTAAGGATCACTCCATCAGAGTCTGCAACATCTGATGTAGTAAGCAGGACTTTTTGGTTTATTAAACAGAAAGGAAAAGAGTTAGGACTTCCTGGATTCCAGGATGGCCAGATACAAGCACTGGGTATCTGATTGCTCAGAAGCTGAAAGGCAGAATGGAAGAAGTCCTAATGGTGGGACAGAAGAGTGCCTTCGAAACTCAGAGGACATTATGGAAGAAGGCAGAATGAAAGGAGCTTTGCTAAAAACACAGTCCCATGGACCTTCCTAATAATTACCAAAAAATAGGAGAAGGAAATAGGTCTGAAATGTCAGTGAAAGTTAGGTAGGGAGAAGCCTCATCTGGCTGATTAATCCTTCAGAAGATATAATTAAGGAGGAAATTCAAATCTTCTTGGAGTATAATGGAGACAAGAGAAGAGCTTGGCAGAGGGCAGACTCATCTGTTTGTGGTGGAGAGGAAGAGAATGGACCCCCAGCTTCGGGTCAGCTGGCCACATTTCCTCACAATCCTTTTTCCTAACATAGTCAGAGGCACAACCCATAGTAGTGAACACACCAATCTCAAAAGTGGGTTAAAACCTTATCCACGTGCAGAAATTCTTAAGATATATTGTGAAAGAGTTAATTTAAGAATAAATAGTAATCTGGAAAATTCTATCTCACTTGATGCTGAGAATATATGTAGAAAGAATAAGCAGGGTGCCTCCTGGATGTTGCTGACCAAGGAGGAATCTAAGTAACTAGGAACAATAGCCCAAATTCCCTCTTCCAGGATTAAGGAGCCACCATGACACTACTGGGAGCTCAGGGTGACTCAGTCCCTGAGTCACACCTCCAAATTAGAGAAAAAGCATTGAATCCAGGGAAGGAGAACATGGTACTCTTGTCAATGGTCCTTCTTTTGAACATAGGAAACCTTTAGTATAAGACCAGGAAAGCCAGAGCACCTGCACAATATAGATATGCTGACAGTGAGTACTTGGGACCTCATACGGAGATTGGGATGTTCAGACTATTCTAATGGGAGAGTAAAGAAGGAATCTATGGATATGTCCAAGTCCCTATGGGATCATCAATACTAAACAGTATAAAACTGTGGGAGAAGAAGAGGAGATGGGGAATAGTAACAGATTTCAGCCTGCAGCTGATCTGCTGCCCTGCAACTCTGTAAGGCCTGCTTCATAGAGGTTCTTGAGTGCATCTTCACAGAATACCACAGGAAGCTGTTATTCAATAAGCATCCTTAGAATAGCGACTGCTACATTGTGCTAAATAGGCTCAATATTAGCCTCATCTTGGTGTCCAAATGATCACTATGCTAAATATTATGGCCTGCAATAGGGCTCAATGAAAAAAAATTTGGGACAATGACTTCAACAAGGAAAAGGATAAAATAAACCCACAACAAATCATTCTAATAAAAACAACAATGATAATCAACAAAAGATTAAGACAGTTAATGATAAATGAATAATTAAGATTATAGTATATAAAATAATTTAGTATTCACATTCTGCCAACAAAGTTTAAGAACCAAATCTTCAGTCATGATTTTCAATTCCAATAAATTGTCTCAGTATAGTAAACATAGAAATAATTATACTCATTGATCCAATAACTCCATAAATATAATCACCCTAAAAGTGATTTTTTAAAAACTGTAAAATCTATTTAAAACTACATAATGGGCAGCTAGGTAGTGCAGTGGATAAAGCACTAGCCATAAAGTCAGAAAGCCCCGAGTTCAAATCTGACCTCAAATACTTAACACTTACTAGCTGTATAATTCTGGGCAAGTCACTTAACCCCAATTGCCAAGGCAAAAAAATAAAACAAAACAAAAACAACAACAACAAAAAAATAACAACCCTACATAACTTGCAATATGAAAAAACTGAAAATTAAATGGGTGTCCAAGGATAAGAGAATGGCTGAATAAACTGTAATTTATATCAAATAAAATGAAAAGCAATTAAGAATGATAAATATGGGAATATCAAATAATATAGAACATCTTATATGAATTTATATGAAGCTAATAAAGCAGAAATAGAATATCTATAATAATTGCGATCATATAAAAAATTTTTACACAAAATAGGGATTAGCAGAGATTAGAGACACAAAATTGAACAATTAAAAGATAATAGCATATTAAAAAATTTTTTTAATGTAGTTTTCTCATACATTTAACCAGTCTTATGTTTCAAGTTCAGCAATAATTGAACCTTATTCAGTTTGATAAACTATAGAATAAATAAAGCATGGCGAGTATAAAAAACTTTGTTATGGTTTTTCGGCATACTATCTCTCACAAGGTAGTTTTTTTCTTAGATTTCATCCCAATAGTTTTAATTTAAGACATTTAAGATGTTTGAGAAGACATAAAGAATACCTAATTATAACTCTGAATAACGATCAACCATATTTGGAAATCATGGAAATAAAAATAGGTACTTGAGGCTAGATATTAAAAAATGGACAAGATTTCTAAAAATGGGTAAAAGATGGATTCTAGAGACCACAAAACAGAGAGGTAGTAAGGAGGCATAGTAGAGAGAGTGCTAGAAAAACTGAGTTCAAATTCTGCCTTAGTTCTTATCCTTTGTCTCAATTTCCTCATGTGAAAAATAAGAATGATTATAATAACATCTATTTCACAAAGTTGTTGAGGATTAAATAAGATAATGGGCTTTGCAAACCTTAAAGTGCTATATAAATGCTATTATTATTATAATTCTCATAAAATTCTACAATTGGTTTTTTTTTTTTTTTTTTTTTTGCTAAGGCAATTGGAGTTAAGTGACTTGTCCAGGGTCACACAGCTAGGAAGTGTTAAGTTTCTGAGACCAGATTTGAACCCCTTCTGACTTCAGGGCTGGTGCTCTATCTACTGCACCACCTAGCTGCCCCCATAGGTTATTTTTTTAAAAGGTTTCTAATTTAGGTAATTGGAAACCTGTATTAGTAACTTAAAAACAAGTTATGCCAAATTAAGCTCGTTTCTTTTTTTTTTTTGATAGGTTGACTACACTGGTAGAATAGAGTAAGCTTTTGTGTTGTGTGTTTTCTGACTTTTAGAAAGCTACTAAACAAATTCTGTCATTAAATCATAGTGGACAAATTAGGGAAATGTGGACTAGTTTAGGGAGTCAATCTAATACCCCACAGGCCAGAGGTAAGTCTGCAAACCACAAAGGGAAGTCTGAAACACACTAAAACATAATTGGGAAATGTTTAATAAATAAATAAAAATACAGTACAAAATAATGTAAATTTGTGGTTTTCTAAGTCAATACATAGTCCAAGGAGAATTATTTCTATTTAAATTTGAAATCACCAATTAGATGATAGCAAATTACAGTGCATTTAGATCTAGACAAACCATATCCAAAGAAAGTGATTCTCTAAACTCTTCATTTGACAAACCTCTTTGTAAAGTTCAATGTTTAAAAAAAAAAAATCTGTATAGTTTACACAAAGGAGCAGCTTAATAATACAAAGTAAAAATCTTTCTCCCTAGCTATTAGATATTATACATGCCAATATCATATTATTTTATTTATTTTAAAAGAGGACTATAGAGCTGACTCTTATTTAGTGCGCATGAAATCAGACTTCTACTTCTATTCCAATATTTCCATACAATCTGCATTTGTGATGCCGATGTCAGTCCCTAAACAGAGTGCTGAATATACCTAACTATTAAAATTAACCTAGTCTTTTATAATACAAGGCAGTGTGGTATGGTTATGGTTAAGACACAAGGCCAGCCTTCAAGTCACTGAGACCTAGGTTCAAGTCTTAACTCTGATACATCCCATTAGCTCTGTGACTGTGGGCAAGTTATTTAATACCTCAGTGACCCACATAACATACTAAAATTATAAATCACAGATAAATGACTAAACTCCATCAGTGGAGAATGTTTTTATATCAAAAAGTCCTTAATCAATAAACCAAAAGTCAAAAAAAAAAATCCAAAAAATCTCATGGTATATTCCTGTTATTTTTCAGAGTATGATCAGAAGTCAGGTTCCAGACTTGGAGAGTTTTGAATCCCAGTTCTTCTATTCATAAGCTTTGTGTTAATGGCCATATCACTTTATTTTTCTGAGCTTCATCTTTCTCATGAGTGAAATGGAAATAATAATTTGCAATGCCAACTTCTCAGAAATGTTGTAAGGAATGTGTTGTTAATCACTGAGGTACTTTGATGATAATAAATGGGTTGAGTGATAAGAAGGCCAAGGAGGCTGGCATCTAAAGGGAGAATTCAAAGATAAAGGGAAAATACCATGTTGAAGACCATTAAGGTGGTACGGAGCCTTCTGCTGCTGAAGTATCTCAGATGAAGAAAGGTTGATGGCAGGTGGAAAAGACAAATCCCCGAGCTGCTGTCAGGATTCTTATTCCTCTGAGAAGGCTCTTTCCTGTCTTTGTACACGGATGAGGATCTGAAGATAAGCATCACAGCAAAATGAAAATTGAACAGCAAACTGTCATTCAATCAAAATTTCAAAGAACAAATTTTTCCTATAGGTGCATACAAAGAGAGCAAGTAGCTGATTCTGTTAACTCCTCAGGGGATCAGTATGGAAAGACCAAGCAAAACTAATCACAACATCTAGCTGTTAGTCCCCCAGAAAATAAAATAAACATAAATAAAAAATAAATATGAAATAACAAAGAGCAGGACTTTGCCTTTTAATAGGTGTAAAAACTATTTCTGACTATCTTATTTCTCTCAATTTTTAGTGCCTCCTGAAGGAAACCATATATATATTATTAAGGACTCTTAATCTTTTTATCACAAACCCCTTTGGCAGTCTAGTGAAGCCTAGATATTTTCTTAGAATAATATTTTTAAATGTATAAAATGAAAAATATAGGTTACAAATAAAAACAATAACACTGAAATGTTTATGAAATTAACCCCCAAAAGTAAAAAGTACACAGACTATAGGTCAAAAAAATCTAATCTACATTCTACTCATCTATATAACTTCAAATCAGAGTCACACAAAGAATGTTAAGAACCAGAAAGGTCCTAAGAAAGTATCTAATCCAACCCCTGAACATTGTAGATCAAGCAAACATACTCCAGAAGTCATGAAACTTGCCATTTTAAGTGGAATTGTAGTATTCTCCTAAGAGACAAAAAGCTCCATAAGGGTAGGGATTATAGAATCATGATCTAGGATTTGAAGGAACCTCAGAAGTCATGCAGTTCAAACCTTTTTTTTTTTTTTAAATAAAAGAAACAGAGGTCCAGAGATGTAAAGTCACTTGCCCAAGGTCTCACAGGTAGTAAGTATTTATATTTTATCTAGCAAAAGATGGAAATTATTAATGGGTTATTTTATTAAAAACTAAGCAATGCTATGCAAGGTTATGAAAGCTGCCTAAGATGATTCTAGACAACTAGATCAAGAAAAAACAGATAATATGATATGGAGAGATTCTGCTACCTCCAATGTAGTAACAGTGAATGTACATGAGTGCAAGATATATACCAGATGCTTTCAAAGTAAGACTATCAGATGGATTCTGTTGGCAATTGATTCCATTCTATTTCACTGCTGAATTTTACATAACTACCTAAGTCAATTTTTTTTTTTGTCTCTGAGTTAAGTTCAGGAGTTCAGTATTCCTTTCTTAGCTAAGTTGAAAAGTTCAGTTTCTCAATAAATCACTTTAATTAAAAGAATACTTCTTATTTCTATGCAATTAGAAAAAATCTGTTATTTATATTTCACTAGTTATTTTTGTAGGTAGACTAAATGAATCAGAATTTCCTACATGAAAGGATGAGTTGTTGTTAATCCACATTCCCAATTTCTAACTAATCATAATGTCATCTATGATGCTCAATGCTTTGTAACTAATTGATATTATCCCCATCAATGATTTTACCTTCTAGCTTTTTGTTTGTTTGTTTTGTTTTGTTTTTGTCTGTAAAAATTCTGACCACCTTCATTAAGGATTTTGGTTGGCTAAGGAGCTTTCTTTTATTGGCAACTGCTAGCCTTACCAATAAACTGAACATGCTTAGAACTCTGTGCCTCAGGTTACCTTAATTTCAATCATAACAAATGAAAAATGATGCCAATTTTAGACACTTACCTCAAAAGGAGCAACAAGCCTCTAGGCTGGTGTATAGAATTCCTGTCTTTGATAGGGGATTAGAAGACTGTGAGAAATGTCATGATAGTGACTGGCCACTTTACCTGATGTGTATGGGCTTAGGATTTGCCCCTACTTCATATGGAGATATTTAAAAGAACAAAACATTAATATATAGTTTAGAATGTCACACAGAAGTAATGTAGCAATCCATAACCTGAAGGTTATAAGATTAAGAGAAGTCTACCACCTACTAATAGCTTCAGCAAAAGAAAACATTCAAGGAGAATAAATAAAATTTTAATTCTGGAATGTGCTTAAGAACTTCCAATGGCAAACAACTCTGTAAAGGATTCTTGGGAAGAAATCCTGTAAAGCACAAAAGGGAAGATTGGAACCAGAAAATGATGGTCTTCAAAACAGTACTGAAAATAAACATGCCCTGAAAAGACAATATAATTTAACTGCTATCTGTAGAAAAACTGGGTGAGCAGGCTGATAAAAATTAGGAGGAGTCATTAGATCTAGTGAATTCATAGACCATAGTAAACACCTATATCCCAATTGGAAGAGACTCAATGTAGAAATGGAATTAATCAGGAATTTAAAAAATAATGAGATCTGAGTGTAGCATTAGAAAATGTGGATTGTTAACCAAATCCATCTAAATATTTATCAATAATCAACCAATCAAAAACCAACTGCCTTAGATTCCATTTGTTATTCTCTCAATGGAAGTCTCAGGGAAGCAGAGGCCACATATAGCATCTTTGTAAGATAGGAGATAACTCCAATACACCTCAAGTATCTTTAGATCTGGAATTTGAGCTGTTGGCCAATGTGTCCAAAAATGGCTTTTCCCGATAATGAGACAGAACTTCCAGAACTGATAATATACTACAGCAGAAGTGCCTGGACTATTTGGTCCCAACTAGGCTAACATAGAGTGCACCATAAAAGAATCAAGAAGGATGTCATCCAACAGCACATGGGTACCTGCTGGTACAGGTTGGTCTCCAGCATACTGGGGAAATAGCAGGCCAATGATGGAATCCATATAAAGTATGCTGCATGCAAATTTATTTTGCATGAACACCAGTGCATATTATTACTGTATGTAAATGAACTTTGAATGAACATGACATATGACAACTAGTGTCATTGGCAGAACCTGCAAGTTTTTTTTGATTGAGAAAATGTAGTGAATGTTAGTTAACTGTCCCTTCCCACTCTATTTTCCAATTGGATGCATTACTGGAAAAATTACTTCAAGGGATATGCATGGTGATAGATGAGGTTGATAACCAGCAGAAAAATAAAAACATCCTTTATGATCAGTAGATGACAAAAGTTAAAACAGGGAAAGGAGGGGGGGAGGGAGGGAAGGAAGAGAGGAGGAAGGAGAAAAAGAGGAGAAAGAGGAGGAGGAGGGAGGAGAGAGAAAAAGAGGAGGAGGAGAAGAAAGGAGGAGATAGTCCTCCACTCCTCAAAAGGATGTACAACTGCCCAAGAAGACCTCCCGCCTAAAACTGAAAGTGATTATGGATAGTGTTTCATTTTAGATCTGTTACTTTTCTTCCTTTAAATAAACCTTACCTCTGTAACACCGAGAACTGCAGGCTTATAACTGGGAGCTGGTCCAGAATCCCCAAAGGAAAACCCGCAGCCCACCCCCGGCCAGGACCTCGGGGTCCCACTTTTAGGTGACAGCGCTAAAACTGAGGATTCTGTTCTCTCCCGGCCGGCCAGATGCTGATCCCTCCCCTCCCCGCTCCCCGCAGCACTAACCTCGGCCTCGGAGCTCACACAGCCTTGGGCGGCCACGTCTCTGCTCCTTAGGGGGCCACAGAACCACACTGAGTCGTTACCCTTCAGCTGACAGCCAGCAAGGACCTTAGAGAAAGACTCTCAGCCTGGCGCAGTGTCAGAGGGTCTGGCTTCAAATCTCGCCACTGTCCCGTAACTCTGTGTGTGTGTGAGATCTTGGGCAAGTCACTTCCCTCGGCTGGGCTCCAGTTTCGTGCACAGCCTAGACCGCTAAGGTCCCTTCGGGATCCACTTCGAGGATGCCGCGATCATTCCCAGATGGGGACACTGAAATTCAGACAGGGGAAGGGCCCCTTCCGACATCTCGCCCGATAATCAGGGGCGCTCCCGGGACTACCCGGAATCCCTAACTTTCCGGCCAAAGCAGCTCCCGGGAGAGGGGAGCCGCGGCGAGGATCTCTGTCCCGGCCGGCTGGAGGCCGGGAGACCCCGCCTTCTCAGGCCCGGACTCGCTCACCTGCAGGAATCCAAGCCGCGGCCGCGGACAGGAAGTGCGCCCGCATGTGCTCCGCCCACCACCGCCACACTTCCGGGGAAGCTCTAGGAAGGCGGGAGGACTCCGCATCTCTTTCTTTTTGGCTGGTACCGGGGAGGAGAAGGAGGCAGCTCCAAGTTCTTGACACGGTACTATTCAGTTCGACAGGAATCCCTTAAATGCTTGTTATGGGCATTCCTTTTTTTTTTTTTTTCCTCTCCTGCCTTTTTTTTTTTTTTTTTTTTTTTTAATATAAAGAATAGTTGGTCAATTTGGTTGATCTTAAAACTTTTTTTGTTTTATTTTCTTAATTTCATTGTTCTTTTGTATTATTAAGTTATAGATTTGATTCATTTTAACAATCTGCTCTATGCAAGTCATTTCACTCTATGCTGGGGGAGTACCTTGATATACTGGGCATCCGCCACTATGGATCTGTGATCTCATCAGTGTAGACATCACCCAAGAGATAGAGATCTCAGAGGTTCATCCATGCCCGCCCCAAACAAGCCTGTTCGACTTGGTCCATATCCTCCCACAAAGGCACTGCAGATGGTCCACTCAATGTACAGGAGGAGGGGGGGGGGAGGGGAAGGAACCTTCCTTATTTCTTTGACGTCAGTGGATGCCATTGGAGGACTGAGAGACTTTTTTTTAAAAAAATTTCTTCCTTTATTATTCCTACATTTAGGGTAAAAAAAAAAAAAGTCAATATTTATACGATTCCATTCCTTCGGTTATATGAACACTTTGGGGTTACTGGACAAGAATTTCACATAGAGAGCTGAAAAATCATGTGATTGTTAGCATTCTTTACTTTGTTTCCTGCCAATCTGTAATACAGATGTGGAAATGGACCACATAGAACTAGACTATTTTGTATTTTTCTTTGGTCATTGGGATGTAAATGGCCAGAGAATTTATCCCAGAAGAGTCAGTCTAGTGATAATCAATCTCTCTGTACTTGCCTGGTCCTCCAAAAGAATATTCATCCCATTATCTGGATAATATTGGAAGCCTTTCTTATTAAAGGACTCTAAGAGCCCAAGAAAGTTTTTCTAATGTGGAAGCTCATGAATTTCCATCTGTGTGTTTTGTCAACAGGAAATCACAACTTCATAAAACGTAGGCAAAAAACTAGGTTTATTATAAGAGAAATGAACATGCCTGTGGAAACCTATTCAAATGCAAAGAATTCACAATCCAAATAGAAGCTTGCAAACTTATGACAATCTAACATATGAAGGAGGAGAAAGCAGAAATCTCCTAAATGGGAGTTGCATGAGAGAAGGAAAGGAACAGTAGGGGTGAGAAAAGGACTAAGTCTATTCCAAAGAGGAAAATCAATATGACAAAAATGGCATTCTTTTCCCTTGTGAACTGCTAGACCATGAGGATAAAAGGGTCTGCCTATCTACAAGGGTCCCAGCCAAACAATAGTTTCTCAGTCTAGTGCAGGCTGACTGGAACCCATCTTGACTCTCAAGGACATCCAGGGAATCCAGCTTGGGGTACAAACAATACACTATATCAACTGGTGGTGAAAAAGCTTTGTCCTTGACATGTCCAAAGTTGTTTTTTTTTTTTTGTTTGTTTGTTTGTTTTGGCATACTCTGGGTCCAGTATTTCTGGAAAATATGGCAACTCAAAAAGATAAGTTCAAGGGCTTCCTTAAAGATAGCTTCCTGTCATTATCAGTTGATTCCAGTTAGTCAAAATTAATTAGCTTTTAGGATGGAATATTTCACTATATCAGTATAGTTAGTACAGTTGGTGCAATACATTGTATCCAGAAAGTCTGTGTTACACTCTTCTTCTAGTACATGCAGAATCCAGGAGAGAGGGAGCTCAAACTTAGGAAGAACATGGAAGTTAAATCACAGCTGCTGTGATTCCTGAAGTTTTTTTGTGGGAATTCTCAAGATGGTCTTCCTTGTTTTAGCTGTGAACAAATATTAATTTAAATTTACTTAAATGGATATGGAAAGAGTTTATGACTAAACAAGAGATCAAAAGGATGGCAACAGGTAAAATGGATAATTTTGATCACATGATATTGAAAAAGCTTTTCCAAAAACAAACAATGCAGCCAGAATTAGAAGGAAAGCAGAAAACTGGGGAGAAATTCCTTACCGAGTTTCTCTGACAATGATCCCTCTTCTTAAGTGTATTGGGAACTGAACCACATTTATAAAAGAGTGATTTCCCACTTGATAAATGGTCAAAGGATATAAAAAGGAAATTCTCAGAAGAAATCAAAGCTATCAATAGTCACATGAAAAATGCTTTAAATTACCAATAATAAGGGAAATGCAAAGTAAAACAACTCTGAGGAATTACACTCACACCTATCAAGTGGACTAACATAAAAGCAAAATGACAATGTTGGAGAGGATATGGAAAAATAGGGACACATTTCTACTGATGGTGAAATTGTGAATTGGTCCAACCATTTTGGAGAATAATTTGGAACTATGTATAAAACACTGCATGCCCTTTCACTTAGCAGTAATATTAAGTGTATATTCTATGAGATCAAAGATAAATATTTACAATAGATCTTTTTTGTTGTAAAAAAGAATTGAAAACTAAAGGGATGTCCATCAATTGAGGAATGATTATAGTATAGTATTATAATACAGTACATACATATATAGTATACTATACAGTATAGTATAATAATATACTATTATACTGTAAGAAATGACATAGGGGACGATTTCAGAAAAACCAGAGATGATTTATATAAATTGATACAAAGTGAAATAAGTGGAACCAGAAGAATTTTATACACAGTAACAGCAATATTTTAATGATAATAAACTATGAAAGACTTAGCAACTCTGATCACTATAATGATTCGTGACAATTCCAAAGTTCACATGAACTTTGTCTAATTCACTTTTTGGGAAATGTCTATTCACTTTTTGGGAAAGAACTGATGAATTGAGAGTGTGGAGTGAAACATAATTCTTTTCACTTTGTCTTTGTGCAACATAGTTAACATGGGAATGTTTTGCATTTCTTCTCATAGGCAATGGGTATCATCATATTGCTCAATGGAAAGGGGGAGGGATTCATGACAGATTGAGAATTTGGGAATTAAAATTAAAAGATGTAAAAGAAACAAAACCAAACCCATTTGTTAGCATCTACTATAGCTGGCTTCAGACCTCAGTAAACAGCTTCAACCTGAACTTCTTCCCTATCAAATGTATTTCCCAAACCTGATGTCAGTTCTCAATTGGAACAAGGGAAGAGCCATGGATCCAGGATATGCAGGAACCTGAGGAAAGAGTCAAGAGATGCTTATAGAGATGAGTGGTGAGACTCAGCCATATTGAGTCAGAGGGACAGAACACCTATTTGCTATACTGTTGTACAATATTCATAGAGGGAGGAGCCAAGGCAGGTACTTGGAGGAGCTGTTTCCTGTACTTGGTGGAGCTGTTTCCTGTACTTGGTAACAGCCTCTCCTACAGGAGAGATCTGGTGAGCCTCATGCTCTGGTTTTCACAGCATTGTAACTAAAAAAGTCTTACCAGGGCTCTTCTTCCTTAACTCTGGAAGGATCCTTCTCAGGAACAGCTCTGGTTCTTATAATTCTTGCCCCACATTCAGGCACCATATGATGGAAAATATAGAAAAGCTGCTGGAATACATGGGAGCCACCTGACAGTGGTTGCTGGAGATCCAAACCAGACCTGAAGAATGGATCTCCTCTTGTGAGAGGATGATAAAGAGACTGAGAGGCAGTTGCTGTTCTCTGACCTCTCTGACTGAGAGGCCTTTGCGTTGTCTGACCTTCTCCTCTTTCCTCTGCCACCAGTTTATCTCATTCCCAGTCTGCAACACCTGTGTCAGCAAAGGCTGCCTTACAATTCCTTCAGATATTATGATCCATACCTGTGGAGGCTCTCGGGGAATTGACCTGTCCCTTAACAGTAGATAGCTAAAAAACAATGTTAATTGAATTGAGTAAAATAATCCTCTAAAGAATGCAACAGGATTGGGAAAGGAAGAGCTTTTTTCTGCTATTCTACTTATTTCTCCATTTGCTCAAGTATTGACCAATATTTCTAGAGCTTCCCTGGAACTCCCTAATGTCAGGGGCTCCTGTAAGGGCTACTATAAGTATTGAGAGTGTGATGGGACTGAGAAGGGAAACTTTCACATGCATTATCCTGATCTAAAAGCCTCAGGAATTATTGACAAGGGACAGAGGTTGGTCCAGAAATGGGGAAGCAAGGAGGTCTGATTGTGAATGAAGTGACTTCTTAGGGGAAAGGATTCAAATTATATTTAAGGGACATGGTGGTGAAAAAGAACTGGAAGGATTGTGGGCAGACTTGTGAATTGTATCTGAGGAGTGTTTCAGTTAATTTATATGGAGACATGGATAAGTTGAGTCAGTATGAGGGGGCAAGGGTTAGTGAGGAGCTGGTGAATCCTGATCTACTCTGACAGTGGTGTTCCATGTTTAGGTGCTAGCATGGGGAGGGAGAAAGGAGCATCTTATATAAGCCACATTTTGAATTTCTCAGAAGGCACATTTACTAAGGCTCAACTTCCAGCCAGAACTGGAGTTTGAACCTTCTGAATTTAGCCCAGACTCACTTCACAATAATTTTTTTTTTTTGTTTTTGACTTTTTTCCCCCTTCTTCAGAGTAGAAATTCCTAGACAAAAGCTGGTTAACTTCAACCGATCCCATCATATTTGGTTACTTTGGGGCCCCTGAGTCTCTTCTATGTCAAAATCTCTGATCATTTGAAGTGAAGTTACTTGTCCACAGACACAACTAATAAAGGGAAAGGAATATTTGAAGTCACATCTCTCTTCAGTGTCTGAATCTAGGCATTTTTTTACTGCTCCACTGGAAGCCACAGAGGCTCTGTGGAGGCTGGAATCAACAGATGAGGAAGCAGCAAGAAAGCATCTGGCTTCCAAGAACTCAACTTGACCTCTTGAGTTTCTGGGTAATTAATAATCAAGTAACTAATCAGACTTGCCAGCAATCAATAAATTGATAATAGTGGTTCTTTGTTGTAACCAAATACATCAAAGGAGAGTCTGAAATGCCTTAAAGCTCCTCTGAAAGGGAACTCCCTGACAAGTGAAAATCTACCCTGATTGGTGGACATTGATTGAGGAGGTAAACTTCAGCTCCTCTTGCCGAGAATGTGGCTTGATCATGAGGCTGAATAGCTTCAAGGCACTTGCATAGAGGAATCCAAGTCAGCCAGGATTCCCCTTCATGAGCTAGGTTGCCTACTTTCTGCTGGAAAGGATCAAGAAAAGGGGCTCCCCGCCCCCCCCAGGCAATTCTCTTTGTACTGTGAACAGGCACTTGGTCTCCCAGTGGGGTGGGTCCTTCCTACTCAGATAGGGAATCTGTGCTTTAAGGGCTAGGAGCTATCATGACTCTCAGAGGCTGAGTGAATTTGGTCTTGACAGGAATGAAAGGAAAAAGGGAAGAGGGAGTCCACAAAAATGAAAATTAATCATTAATAGAAGAGTATTCTGTCACCTGGAATTTTCTCACATTTCTTCATGTTACATATATGGGAGATATTCCTATGATGATTTTTATAATTCTGTAGAGCCAGATTTGCAAAATACTTTATATATATATATTATCTTCCTGGATCTTTACTATAATTCTTTGAGGTCAATGGCATTTATAAGCCTTGGCTCCATTTGAGACATAAATTAAGGCTTGGCAAAATTAATGGTTCTATCACCAAAAAGGTTGAGAATTTGGATTGAACTCAGGTCTCTCATGAAGCCAAGTCCAATATGCTATCTACCTCATCATTCATTCACTTATTGTTTTCAGTGAAATAAATATGCCATCGACAGAGATAAAAAGAAAAGAAATGCTACCATTTGATCACACTAAGAGTCCTTTTTGAATGCATCTCAAAACGCAAGGAGGCATTTATATGTTATGCAGGTAACTCAAGGCAAAATTTTTTTCCAAGTTTCTCTACCAAGTTTACTCTACAGGAGTAAGAAACACTCACTTCCTTTGGAACTTTGTATCTTTAAAAGTTTTTCTAGGCACTGAGAAGTTACATGACTTAACTATCATTATTATGATCCAGGAAAGGATTTGAATTTAGGTCTTCTTGACTTTGAGCCCAAGGTCTGGTTCCACAAAAGTGATATTTTCTTGTGGCTTTATTTTACCCTCTTTTCCTGTAACTTTCAATTGCATAATAAGGTGGACATTGGGAGAGCAAATTATGTGTACCCCCTCAGAAACCCCCTATGTTTTAAAACAAAAGAAAGGGGGAGAGGTTCTGCCCAAAACATCTTCTTGTAGGATTAGATCAACTCTAATTACTTAGCAGTTAGTAAGGATTCCAACAGTATATGTTCAATCCTCCATTACTTTCTTAGTGGGAACAGAGATATCTTTGTATTTTAAGCCTTGCTTGAAGTGAACAACTCTCTTCTAGTGAACAGAATTTATTTTTTCCTTCCAAATTATCTGATAACCCTACAAATTCATCCAGAAATGTGTAACTCTGCAAGATTATTTTCATCCAGCTCATCTCCACTGCATTTTGACTCTCTGAAAATAGAGAAGTGAGCCCAGTTAGGCTGTTCAGTTTAGATTTTAAATCTGAGCCATCCTATTGTGATCTTAGGTTGCCTTTATCAAAGTGTCCACACTATTCTCTGCCTAATCAACCCAAATATGAAATTTTATATTGAGGTTGATGCAGTTTGAATGGTCTCAATTCCTGATAGGCAAGAGGTTAGTGGCAATGAGAGTTGTTAATAATCCCCTTTAATTTGGCCGCAGGTTTAGAGTGAAAGAATTCACTCATTCCTGAATTATTAGTTGCAAAATAAAAGTTTATTGTTGGATAGAAATCACTTTACTAAGAGACTGACTTCTATAGTGGCAAAAGTATGGGAAAATGGAATTTTGGCACTGAGAATGCTTTCTCAGTGGGCAGAAGGATGCTAACAGCTAAGTGAGCTATCTAGGTCCATCTGCAAAGAACTTGGTTGAGAGAAATTGTTATATTGAGCATCTTGGTGGGGGCTGGGACATCCCAAGCAGATCAGACCAGATGGGGGACTGGGACAGCCCAGATCTCCTATTGGAATTAACAACATTTCAAAGGGGTGATTTGTGACCAGGATTTCTAATTGAATCAAAGGTTCTGGCATCCTGGAAAGATAACTTGTCTAAGGAGGACATGCCTTCCCCAGGAGGAAGAGCTGGGAATCTGAAAGAGATCATAGATTTAAAAAACAAAAACAAAAAAACGATTTCTTAAAGGGAATCTTTTCAACCTACTTCAAGATTTGTTTGGATGTTACTTTCTGAAGAGAAAGTTTACAAAGTAGTTTTTCCTGGGAAAAGAAAGCAGAAAGGGTGAAGGAACTGGAGATAACCCTGACTACTTTAAGAAACAGAAAATGTTTATTTTGGAGGAGACTTGATCAAAGTTTTCTATGTATTTAAAGGACTTTTATTGTAAAGAGGGATTAGATTTGTTCTGCCTGACCTGAGGATAGAAGTTGCAACAATATGCAAAATTCAATTAATTTCAAGATGAGTTGGGGGAAACCATCAGGAAATATTAATCTTTAGATCTGTCCAAAGGTATAGATAGGGTCTGCCTCAAAACTTTTCAAAAGAAGTCTGTAAACTTCTTTGTAGAAAGGATTTTGGTTTACAGGATAATGATCAATTCTGAGTTTCTATAAGCCCTCAGTAAATATTTAAAACTAATCTGAGCAATTAGTTATTTGCCAGCCACCAGCTGGCTATATTTACCTGCTACCTTCTATGTAAAATAGTCATATTTTTGCTAATCATAACTCACTGATCACTTTCTGTCTTGTCCGTGTAGCTTGGTTGTATTGTTACTTTATCTCTGTCCTGGCAATAATTTTATTTTTTTTCATAATTATAACTTTTTATTGGCAGAACCCATGCCTGGGTAACTTTTTACAACATTATCCCTTGCACTCACTTCTGTTCCCGACTTTTCCCCTCCCTCCCTCCACCCCCTCCCCCAGATGGCAAGCAGTCCTTTACATGTTAAATAGGTTACAGTATATCCTAGATACAATATATGTGTGCAAAACCGAACAGTTTTCTTGTTGCACAGGGAGAATTGAATTCAGAAGGTATAAATAACCCGGGAAGAAAAACAAAAATGCAAGCAGTTTATATTCATTTCCCAGTGTTCTTTCTTTGGGTGTAGCTGCTTCTGTCCATCTTTGATCAATTGAAACTGAATTAACTCTCTTTATCGAAGACATCCACTTCCATCAGAATACATCCTCAAACAGTATCGTTGTTGAGGTATATAATGATCTCCTAGTTCTGCTCATTTCACTTAGCATCAGTTCATATAAGTCTTGCCAGTCCTCTCTGTAGTCATCCTGCTGGTCATTCCTTACAGAATAATAATATTCCATAACGTTCATATACCACAATTTACCCAACCATTCTCCAATTGATGGGCATCCATTCATTTTCAGCTTCTACCATTATAAACAGAGCTGCTACAAACATTTTGGCACATACAGGTCCTTTCCCTTTGTTAGTATCTCTTTGGGGTATAAGCCCAGTAGAAACACTGCTGAATCAAAGGGTACGCACAGTTTGATAACTTTTTGGGCATAATATCAGATTGCTCTCCAGAATGGCTGGATGTATTCACAATTCCACCAACAATGTATCAGTGTCCCAGTTTTCCCACATCCCCTCCAACATTCCGCATTATCTTTCCCTATCATTCTAGCCAATCTGACAGGTGTGTAGTGGTACCTCAGGGTTGTCTTAATTTGCCTTTCTCTGATTAATAATGACTTGGAGCATCTTTTCATATGTCTATAAATAGTTTCAATTTCTTCATCTGAGAATTGTCTGTTCATATCCTTTGACCATTTATCAATTGGAGAATGGCTTGATTTCTTATAAATTAGAGTCAATTCTCTATATAATGAGGCCTTTATCAGAACCTATGACTATAAAAATGTTTTCCCAGTTTATTGCTTCCCTTCTAATCTTGTCTGCATTTGTTTTATTTGTACAAAAATTTTTCAATTTGATATAATCAAAATATTCTATTTTGTGACCAATAATGATCTCTAGATTTTTTTTGGTCATAAATTCCTTCCTCTTCCTCAGGTCTGAAAGGTAAAACTATCCTATGCTCTTCCAATTTATTCATAATCTCATTCTTTATGCATAGGTCATCAACCCATTTGACCTTATCTTCGTGATCAGTGTTGTGTGGGTCAATGAATGACAATAATTTTAGAATCTAGCTATGTTTTTTTATTAGGGTAAATTCACTCCACTGTCCTCTATCCTTTTATTGCTAGTTTCCACAATTTCTCCTTCTCTTTAATCTATGTTAATTGATAAGGAAATAAGCTCCAAAGGGAAGTACTTGACTAGGCCTCCACAGAGAATTTATAGCACCATCTGCCTAGTAGTACTCCTTCTACCACCCAATATGGATGAATGATATAGAAACCCCAGTAAAGATCCTTCTTTAAAAACCTCATCTTTGTCCTGCTCTGCCCCTGAAGTAGCTGGGCAAAGCTTTATGCCTTTTTCTCTCTACATCTTACAGATAAAGTGGAGTCAACCCTTTGTCCTGTCTCTTTAAACACCATCCTCCCAGACTTCTCTCCATCACAGGCCCTCTCCCCTTTCCTATCTTTATGTTCTACCTGACAATGCCAATTTCCCAATTTTCCTCAGAATTGCCTTGAACCCAAACTTCTACTTTCTAACAAACCCACCATATGATTTGGTTCTAATGCATAGCATAAATGCTATGCACAATAAATTTCTGACAGTGTGCCTTAAAGCCAATGTCTTTGAGGTTTTTGTGCTTTTTGATCTACTTATTGGGGGAAAAGATTTATATATAGCACTCAAGGTTTATAATTTTTTTCCCTGAGGCAATTGGGGTTATGTGACTGCCCAGGATCACACAATTAGGAAGTATTAAGTGTCTGAGGTCAAATTTGAACTCAGGTCCTGCTGACTTCAGGGCTGATGCAGTATCCACTGCACCATTTAGCTGCCCTGATTTACAATTTTTTTTTTTTACAATCTTGATTTAAAATTCCATATCAAGATTTTCTGACTTTAATCTATCTGCCACAATTAATCATCTAATCATTTAGTTTTCAGTTCTTTAATACACTTACCATGAAGTTCTTTCCATTAATAAACATCCAATGGCAATATTACCAACAGAACCAAATAGGAAGAAAAAGAAAGAAAAATTCCTTTTAAATCACTGCAGATGAAATGGACCAAGATAGACAGCTCAGACCAGATTATTTAATTTAAAACATCCTATAATAGCTGGCCAGCCAGGACTAACCTCTACTAGACAGCCCAGAAGAGATCACCCCCGAACTTTTAGAGAGGTACACTTTTAAGTGTGTTTGCCACATCCGGTATAGCCTTGCGGTTACAAATTTCAGAAATCACTGACACAGTTTCTCATTTACAATGGGGATATGTCTGGATGTGAGTGAGTAATGGAAGCTGTCGACATGTTTTGCAATGTTGTCCTGACTCTGTTAGGCACACACTTCTCAGAAAGTCTGGGACTTCAACTGCTTCTCAGAAAGTCTGGGGTCTCATGAACTGGGGGATGGGGCCCAGTCTGAACATAACACTTCCCTTAATTTAGTTTGAGCAATGTCTGCCTATAAGCCTGAGGCCCCTTGACCCAGGGACGAGGGGGCCAGTCTTTTGTCCATTTCACATACAGTATAAAATACTTGGGAGACTACCTTAAAGACATATTCAGGAACTATATGAATACCATTAGAAAAGACTTCACACAATTAGATTTGAACAAGTTCAGAAATATTAATTACAAAATCAATATAACCTAAATAGCTACCCAAATTAATTTACTTATTCAGTACCACACCAAATTACCAAAGAATTGTTTCATAGAACCTGAAAAAAATAACAACAAAATTATCTGGAAGAGTAAAAAGTCAAGATAATAATCTTATCAAGGTTATCTATGAAAAAAAAAAAAACATGAAGGAAAGTGGCCTACTAGTATGAGATTTCAAACCCTATTATAAAGCAGTAATATCAAAACAGTCCTGTGCTGGATAAGAAAGAGTGTGGTTGATCAGTGGAATAGAGTAGGTACACAATATATAAATTAAATGGTCATAATGCTCTAGTATTTGATAAATCTAAAGATCTAAGTTTTGGGGGCAAGGATTCATTATTCAATAAAAACTGGAAAACAGTCTGGCAAACATTAAACACAGACAAATATCCCCCACCTCAAGCCAAAAAAGTTATAAACAGTGATATTATAAGGAAATTTGGGGAATGTGGACAAAATTGCAGATCTGATCTATAGATCTATGATCTATGGATAATGAAAGACATAACTAAACAAAAGAGAGAGAGAATCACAATTGGTAAAATGGATAATTTTGATCACATGAAATTAAAAAAAGCTTTTGCAAAAAACAAAACCAATGCAGCCAAAATTAGAAAGAAAGAAGAAAACTGGGGAGGGGATTTCTATTACAAATTCCTCTATAAAGATCCCTTTTATTAAGTATATAGGGAATTGAGCCACATTTTAAAAATAAATTTTATGAATGTATAAATAAGAACTATTCCCCAGTTGATAAGTGGTCAAAGCAAAAAAAAGCAGTTCTCAGAAGAAATCAAAGCTATCTGTAATCACACAAAAATGCTCAAAATTACTAATAATCAGAGAAATGCAAAGTAAAACAAATCTGAGGTGTCACCTCACACATTTCAAATTGGCTAACATCTTAGAAAAGCAAAATGACGATGTGTCCCGATAGGGACACAATTTCACCATTCATCAATGGTGAATTGGTCCAACCATTTTGGAAAATGACTTGGAACAATGTCTAAATCTCTGCATACCCTTTGACCTAGTAATACCATTAAATGTATATTCCAAGGAGATCAAAGAAAAAGGAGGACCCATAGGTAGAAAAATATTTAAATTAAAAATATTTAAAAATATATTTAAAAAATTAAAAAATAATACAAAAATATTTTGTAGAGTCAAAGAACTGGAAACTAAAGGGATGTCCATCAATTCAGGAATGGTTAAACAAGTTATAATATATGAATATGATAGAATGCTATTATAATGTAAGAAAGGATGTAGAGATGGTTTCAGAAAAATCTGGGAAGATGTATATGAATTGATACAAAGGAAAGTAAATTGAACAAGGAGAACATTATATACAGTAATAATAATATTTTAATGATGACTAACTATGAAAGACTTAGTAATCAATATAATCAATATAATGATTTATGACATTTTCAAAGGACACATGACAAAAATGTCTATTCATACTGGTTAGAAACCTTCACACACTTTACAGGTTTAACTCAGTATCAGAAAAGTCATGCTGGAGACAAATCTCATGAATGTAAAAAAAAAAATTTCAGTCACTATTCATGACTTTGACATCAGAGAGTTGATACTGTAGACAAACCATTTAAATTAAATGAATGTGGAAATAAATGCTTTGGGTAGAAAATCGGTCTTTAGTGAACCCCAAAAAATTCATACTGGAGAAAAGTCATTTATGAATGGAATAAATCTGGGACCTACTTCAATCAGAGCTCCATTTTTTTAAAAAAAAAAATTTATTATAGATTTTTATTTACAAGATATAAGCATGGATAATTTTTCAGCATTGACAATTGCAAAACCTTTTGTTCCAATTTTTCCCCTCCTTCCTCCCCACCCCTTCCCCCAGATGGCAGGTTGACCAATACATGTTAAATATGTTAAAGTATAAGTTGAATATAATATATGTATACATGTCCATACAGTTATTTTGCTGTACAAAAAACAATCAGACTTTGAAAGAGTGTACAATTAACCTGTGAAGGAAATCAAAAATGCAGGCGGACAAAAAGAGAGGGATTGGGAATTCTATGAAGTGGTTCATAGTCACCTCCCAGAATTCTCTCACTGGGTGTAGCTGGTTCAGTTCATTACTGCTCTATTGGAACTGATTTGGTTCATCTCATTGTTGACGAGGGCCATGTCCATCAGAACTGATCATCATACAGTATTGTTGTTGAAGTATATGATCTCCTGGTCTTGCTCATTTCACTCAACTTCAGTTCATATAAGTCTCTCCAGGTTTTTCTGAAATCAGGAGGAGGACCAAAAAGTCAGAGCAAGGAACAGAGAGCACACCCAGTCTCTGGCTGTCGCCATTTCCAAGGGTCCCCAAAGCTTGTGCTTTAGGTGCAATCAGCCGGGCCATTGGGCAAGAAATTGCCCTCAGAAGAGCCAGCCTCCAGGCCCTTACCCCAGATACAGATGGGAAGGACACAGACGGGAAGGACAGAAGAAGAGCGACTGTGCGGAGAAGGGGAGGACCACGGCCTCTCCAGGCCTGGTCTGACGGGGCCCTGGGCTTGGCTATGGCCCCCCTACCTCCATCAGCGAAGCCGAGCCCAGGGTGACCTTGGACATAGGAGGTACACCAGTCTCTTTCCTCTTTGACACTGGGGCTTCTTTCTCTGTTCTGTTCAAGCATTAGGGTCCTACTCACCCCTCCCCCCATAAGGTGATGGGAATTGAAGGGAAACTTAGACATTGTTTGGAAACCTTCCCCCTGCCTTGCCCATTTGGGGACCTATTGTTTCCACATTCATGCTTAATTATCCCTTCCTCTCCCAGCCCATTAATGGGTAAGGACTTGATGATGAAATTAGAAGCCCAGTTCTCTCTGCTGAGGCCTCCAGATAATCTCTGTGCACTCCTCTCCAGATCCCGCCCCCCCCCCACATTCCCTGTGAAATCTGGGGGGAAATAAACTCTTCCGTGTGGGACCAGGGCATCCCTGGGAGAGCCACGCATGCGAGTCCAGCCCTTGTCAGATTAAGGGATCCTCGTGTATTTCCTCACAGGCGCCAATACCCAATTAAGCAGGAAGATAAGATAGGGCTGCAGCCTTTGATTGACAAGTTCCTTAAATTCAAACTCCTGATTCCCTGCCACTCCCCTTGTAATACTCTGATTCTTTCCATCACAAAGCCAAATGGAGATTACTGGCTAGTGCAGGATCTTAGCAAGATAAATGAAACAGTTGTTCCAATCCTGTTCCAACCTGTATACAATTCTCACACAAATTCCAGGGAATACACAATGGTTTTCCACCCTGGACCTTAAAGATGCCTTTTTCTGCATCTCTCTGCATGAGGACTCGAGATTCCTTTTTGCCTTTGAATGGACTAAGCCAGGGGAACTTCCTCATCAACTAACTTGGACTGTTTTGCTCCAGGGCTTTCTTGACAGCCCACATTTATTCAGCCAAGCCCTAGCTAAAGATTTGCAGGACCTTAATCTGTCCAGCAGTAGTCTTATACGATATGTGGATGATATACTACTTTGCAGCCCAACCAGAGAAGAGTCTCTGACAGTGGCCACAAAGACCTTAAACTTTCTAGCCTCGAGGAGGTACAGGGTCTCCCCACCAAAGGCCCACATTGCCCACCAGTCAGTCAAATATTTGGGTCACAATCTCACCTCCACCTCTCGACCTCTAACAGAGGAAAAGAAACAGATTATTTTAAGCCTCCCAGAACCTGCCTCAAAAAAAAAACAGCTGCGAACCTTTCTCAGCATGGCCAGTTTCTGCAGGATCTGGATTCCTAATTTTGGGATTATTGCCAGCCCCCCCCCCCCCGAGATTCTATTCAAGGTCCTGATACCCTTCCTCTTGAATGGGGAGCGGAGCAGGTCAAAACTTTTAAAACTCTGAAAGCCTACCTTCTGAATCCAATTCTCCCTGTGCAGCGGGAGAACTGTTCGGTTCTGCAATTATGTATTGTATCTAGGATATACTGCAACATATTTAACATGTATAGGACTGCTTGCCATCTTGGGGGGGGGAGGAGGGAGGGAGGGGAAAAAACGAAACATGGGTGATTGCAAGGGATAGTGTCGTGTAGAAATTGTCCTGGCATGGATTCTGTCAATACAAAGTTATTACTAAATAAAATAAAATTTAAAAAAATAAAATAAAATAAAACTCTGAAAGCCAAACTGACCTCTGTTCCTGCTCTTGCCCTGCCTAACTTATAGAAACCCTTCACTCTGTATGTAGATGAGAGGCTTGGACAGGTGTTGGGAGTCCTTACTCAGCTTCTAGGGCCAGACCCCAGACCCATGGCTTATTTTTCAAAGAAGCTGGACTCAGTCTCCCCAGGATGGCCTTCCTGTCTCAAGAGCAGTGGCTGCCACAGCCCTGTTAATTGAGGAAGCCTCCAAACTGACCCTGAGTCAGCCATTAGAGGTTTTGACCCCACACAGAGTCCAAAGCATTTTAGAAGCCAAACGGCATCAGTGGCTCTCAAGTGGGAGGCTCACTAAGTACCAGGCTCTCCTGCTGGATACTCCTGATCTGTCCCTCCAAGTCTGTCGCACTTTAAATCCTGCCACTCTCCTCTCCGACGTCTCTCAATCAGAAGAGATTGTCTATAATTGTGAGGAAGTTATAGATTCTGTCCACTCCAGCAGACCTGACTTAAAGGACACCCCCCTTGAGACCCCAGATGGGGAGTGGTTCACAGATGGGTCGAGCTTTCTCAAGAATGGGGAGAGAAAGGCGGGCTATGCTGTGGTGTCTCTTCACAACACCCTGGAGGCCAAGCCATTGCTTCCTGGCACCTCTACACAGAAATCGGAGCTCATAGCACTAACCAGAGCATTAGAACTGGGGAAGGGGATGAGAGTCAACACCTACACTGATTCCAAATATGCTTTCCATATTTTACATGCTCATAAAGCTATTTGGAAAGAAAGGGGCTTGTTGACAACAAAAAACTCTCCCATTAAACATGCAGGAAAAATTATGCACCTATTGCAAGCTGTCCGTGAATCTAGAGAGGTCTTGCTCATATTCTGTAAAGGGCACCAGAGAGGAGATTCATTTCAGGCCAAGGGAAACAGGCTGGCAGACTTAGCTGCTAAGTCTGCTGCCATTTCACCACTGACTGTGGTACTTTTAATTCCCCAACTGCTTGAGTCTTTTGTTCCTTCCTATAGCACACAGGAAAAGGCTCTTGCAGAGGAAAGGGGATTCACCCTTTCCCCCTCCAGTTGGTTTCAGACGCCCCACATGTGCAAAAATATATCAACTCTTTGTGATGGCCAAGAATTGGAAAATGAGTGGAGAATGGCTGAATAAGTTATAGTATATGAATATAATAGGACACTATTATTCTTTAAAAAAATGATGAATAGGTTGATTTTAGAAAAGTTTGGAATACTGACATAAGCTGATACTAGGTGATTTGAGCAGAATGAGGAAAACATTGTACCCAACAACAGCAAGTTTGAATGATGATAAACTGTGATAGACTTAGCTCTTTTCAGCAATTCAGTGATCCAAGGCAATTCCAAAAACCTTTGAAAGGAAAATACCACCCATATCCAAAGAACTATGCAGACCAAATGCAGATTAAAGCATACTATTTTCATCTTTGTTTTTTTCTTTCTCATGATTTTTCCCTTTTGTTTTTTTCTCCAACATGACACAAATGGAAGTATGTTTAAAATTAATGCACATGTATAACCTTAAAAAAAGGAAAATTAAAAAAAGAAATATGTCATAGAAGTGAACAAAAAGGAATACTACCACTTTATCACACTAAAGGTTTTCTTTGAATGAATCTCAAAAACCAAGGAGCTATTTATATTCCCCAGTAGTCAGAAAATCAAGATTACTATCAGGAAGTGATCTCAGAATGCATCAAGTCTAATCTCATCAAGTCACATATTATAATGGAGTAGGATTTTTAAAAAATCAGTTGCAATACATAGAGTGTTGGTCTTGAAGTCAGGGAGACCTGAACTCAATCCTGCTTCAATCACTTACTATCTGGGGGATTCTGATCAAAATCATTTGATCTCAGTCTCAGATCCTTCCTCTGTGAAAAGGGAATTGGAAGAATACCTGGCTCATTAGGTTGTGGTCAGAATGCAATGAGGTCACAGGAAAAACACATTTCAATCCTTCAAAGCACTATGCAAATACTAGTTAAGATTATGACGGAGACAATTCAAAACAAAAAAATTTCCACGTTTCTCTACTCGTAGTAATGGGCACTTCCTCTGGAACATAGCATCTTCCAAGAGTTTTCATAGGCCCTGAGATGTTAAAGGTAATACACCTAAATGTATTCTTAAAGTAACACATTCAAATATGGTCCAGGAAAAGATTTGAGCTTTTCTCAGTGACATGAAAACAAGTTACTGTCTACTACATCTGTCAGAAGAGGCTATATTGCATAATGGTTAGAGGGCTGGGCCTGGAGTCCTGAAGAGATCAAATAACTGCCTACATGATGGTGACAAATGACCCATCCTCTCTGATCTCCCAGAAACTAAAGTCAATATCCTTCATTTAAATCAAATGACTTAGATTTTATCCAAGCATTCTGTAATATTCTATGTTTGAATAAGTTGGTTCTTTTGACAAGCAGAATGATTTCAGAGATACCCAGACTTTCATGAACTGAACCAGATGAATGTTATAAACAGTAACACAACAATATTGTTGAAGAATTGTGAATGGTTTAGCAAATCTTAGCAATATAATAATCCAAGATAATTCCAAAGAATGAATAATAAAGCATAATCTTCACCTCCAGAGAAAGAAGTTATATGCTATTTTCATCTTTTTAAAAGTTTATTCAAAGCCTCTTGTATAAAATGACTAATATGCAAATGTTTTACATACTTGCATATGTATAATCTATATCTGATGCTTACCATCTCAGGGATGGAGAAGGGGAGGGAGAGAAGGATAGAAGTTATAACTCAAAATTTTAAATAAAGTTTTTAAAAATGGGGGGAAAGTTAGTTCTCTTTCTTTTTTTTTAAATAACTTTTTATTGACAGGTTATTTCTCTTTCTAATAGATGTTAGGATTTAGAGGTGTAAAAAGAATGTAAAACTGGGAAACAATAGTCTTCCTATTCTATGAGATATTTGCAATGAAGTAGCTAATGATCTCCAACTTTTTCCTTCATCCCTATTCTTATCTATATTGGCAGAAGGAGAAGTAGCAGCAAAATTAACAGCAGCAGAAGCATCATCTTCATCAGGTAACGTCAGAATCCCAGAGATTCTGCTCATCAAAAAAAAAAAAAGGATTGATTTGTCTGTCTTCCCCCATTTAGGAGTGCTCCCCATTGCATTTGTTCTAGGACCCAAATGAAAGTGTTGTGAACTCTAAACTAGCTCATTTTGTTGTCCTTGTTAGGAAATGCTAAAAGAGGCCCATCCTGTTCCTGTTATAAACCATAATCACCCATATCTTGTTAGCATATTTAAGTCAGTCTCAACTGTGCCTCACCATGCAACTAGTCACACCGATAAGAGAGCCCATGCAAGAGTGTCTGACTAGGCCTCTCCCTCCCACCTTCCAGTTCCTGCCCTTATTCTGTCCCTCCCCTTAAGTATTGACTAGTTAACCCTTCCAAAAAACACATTGCAAAAATCATGTTTTTTCCAGGACCTTTTCACATGAATAAAAGGTACCTTCTGGCTATAGGAACACTGTTGTGATTTCATCACATGTGCACTATGAACAGCTCTCCCAATCTACTTTGGGAAAGGAGGAAACACTAAAGCCAAAATGATGTTATAGTCATATCATGTCTCCCTTCCAAGGCTAGAGATTCATCAGAGAGATAAGTGAAAAGTGAGATTATTTCTTTGTGACCAAAAGAATCTACCCAGATTTTCCATATCTGGAAGAGAGAAACACTCAAGGAATAAGTGCTCTTAAATGGCCACTCCCAAGCCCATATAGACACTTTAGGTAAATGCAGCCCACGTAGACATCAGGGAATTTCAGTCTAGGATATGCAGATACCCAGGGAATGTGAGAAGCATGTCAAAGGGCATGGGGAATATTTGGAAACTAATTTTATGATCCCATCAACATTAAATAATTTCTAATGTAATAAGGGGGCAGCGAGGGAGCACATACCTGGTTTAGAATGAGGAAGACTCTCTCCTGAGCTCATGTCTGGCTTCAGATATTTAGTAGCTATGGGACTCTGAGCAGTCACTTTTCTCTGCATCAATTTCCTCATCTCAAAAAAGAGCAGGAAAAGGAAAAGGTAAACCATTACAGTATTTTGGTGAGAAAATCCCAAATGATAAAACAAGAGTTGGACACAAATGAAATGAACAAAGGTAAGGGACAAAGGAAGATTTAATATAATTCAAGGAATATAGGACTAGAAAATATTGAAATCTATACATCTAACTGGAATATGACAAATTCTTGGAACAAGTGTGAGATATGATACCTTGTGTTTCCCCCAGAAACACACAAGTAAGAGAAACAAGCTGTGAAGACAGCCTACTGTTGTAGATATATCTTGAATTTACAATTAAGACCAGACTAAACTAGCTAAGGGTCATGGAGACAGGAAAGTAGGGTAAAGTTGGTAGTTTAGCTTCACTACACATGTTTAATTGCTTTATGAATATTAACTTCTCTCAGGAGAAGCTTAGGCTCATTTTAATAACCATACTATGCATGTAATGGGAGGGGGAACATATCTAGAGGTAGCAAGTAGAGCAGGAAGCTTTATCTCCTATAATACCTCCTTGCACATAAGGAAATAGGGAATAGGGAATAGTGCTTGATCTTCCTGTCTCCTGGTGAGTTTCTACTCTATAATGAGACAGACCTACTTCTGCAAATGTCTAATAAAGCAGACTTTTAACACCACCCCCTTCTGAATCCAAGAGTTATTTCTCACATAAGAATAAGGAAACTATAGTCCTCAAATGAGAGGTTTTCATCCATTTTTAACTACTGAAAGAGAATTGATTGTGAAAATTCCTAAACAGACAGGATCCACTGAGGATAAGAGGGTGCAGAATACTTGGGAATGATTTCCTTCAGCTTGCAGGGTAGAAAGCAAATGTGCTGAGTGAACAGGACTCTTCATCATGAAATAGGTGGTCCTTCTTCTCTTGGAGGAAGGCTGGAAATGGAATGACCATAGTCTGGGAGCCTGGTGGTAGTTAAAGAATTCCTCTCTGGAGAAAGGCTCATTGAGAGGAAAAGCAACAAGCACAAAGATGGGAGTCCACTAGACAGTCATGGGACCAGGCTTACTTCCTGGAAGTGGGGGGCCAGGAGAAAAGATGGATCTTTCCCATAAAGGACACACTGGCTCTGTCTATTAGTACTCTGCAAAAGTTGGAAGCTGAACTTTTTGACCAGGTCTTCAGTTGTGCTAGCTACTCATTGATTGGAAGTAATGCTCTGATCTGCCTACATTCAGGACAAGAGAAAAACAGGGTTGCTGCTCTATAGTTGTAGGAGAGATATTCTCTGCAAAAGCTGTATCCACACTGGATCATACCTCCTACAGATGTTACAGGTGACATCAGTCTGCATTTTCTGCAGCATTTCTACAGCAGCATCCATTCTTCTCTCTACAGTTGCTTCTCTTCTGCAGTAGCTGAGATAAAGAGATTTCACTGCCAGTCAAGACAATGCTTCTGAGCAGAAGGATGCTCTCCTTTTATAGGAGGTAGCTCTGCCCCTCTGAAGCCTCCCAGAAGTGTGACTCCCCTGGCCTGGAATCCTGCAGTTCAACCTGTCAACTCTTCCTGGTTGTAACACTCTTCCCCTCCACACCTCTGGTTGTCACCTTTAGGTTTGCACCAAGCTGAGAGAGCTCCTGTGTCTGCAGGGAGCAATGCTAGGAAAACATGGAGGTTTAGCTCAATGATTTTCAAATCTGATTTGTGCATAGACTTTCAGGAGACAGAACATTCTGTAGCCAGATTCTTTCCTTTTCCCTTCTACACCCAATCAGTTCCCAAGACTGATCAACAATCCTCTGCCCCTTTCCCTTTCAGTCTACTTATGGAAGGTCACAGAAGTTGTGATTTTGAGGATATCTACCTCTTTAGTCATTAGTACTACCCACACATGAAGACCATGCCCATGAGAACATATCCAAGAGCATATCCAATGGTCATTCTCTGCTTTAAGAGGAAAGTCACCACCACAATGGGGGTCCTTGTGACCTCTTTGATTTGCAGTGACTTCTGTCTCTCTGCAAAGTTCCCTCCTAGTCCATCTTCTCCACAAACAACTTGAGTATTGAAAATGTCTAAAATGCTACTACTGGGAATAACTGAAAAACAGGCTTGTTTCTTATGTAACAACAACAAAAAATTGTTCCCACTCTTACTCCAAAGCTAAGTTTTTTCCAAATACATATAAAGACAATTTTTAATATTCATCTTTGTAAAACCATGTTCAATTTTTTCTCCCTTCCTTTCTCCCCTCCCATCCCCTAGAGAATAAATATCTGTTTACTCTCCTGACATTTGTCAGGAGAAGTTATATTTCATAAGAGAGAAAGACAGAGACAGAGAGAGAGACAGAGACAGAGATAGAGACAGAGACAGAGACAGAGCTTCAACATGGAGGATTTGTAGTAGGTACAAAAGTGGATGTTGGAATATTCATCATAAGATTAGGGTACAGGCAACAGATCAGACATATTGGAACAGGTTTTATGAAGGTAGTAATATTAAATAAAGTTTGTAAAGTAGGAAATTAATGGTTAACAGCTTTAAGTAGTTAATAAAAGCTATATTTTGATTTTTAAAAAATATTTTTGGGCTTCTAAGATAAAATACAAATTTTTCAGTTTATAATTTAAAATTTATCAATCTGCCTTTCAGCTTCTATTTTATATTATTTCACTTTTAACTATATTACTTCAGGTCCTCAAAATTTCAACTAGAAAGGCTTGTTTGCTGTTCCCCAAACTCATAATTTCCTCTTGTACCTTTTTGTCTTGTTATACCAAAAGTTCTCAAACTTTTATTATCCCCTTACACTGTAAAAATTGAGAGCGCGTCAGAGTTTTTGTTTCTAGGGCGTATAACAATCTTTACCGTGCTAGAAATGAAATTTTATTATGAAAATAGGTTTGACCTCAGTGATTCTTTCAGGGACTCCCTCGGGCATAATTACGAGCCCAGTATATATACCTGACACTGTCTAATAGAAGGCGACTCTAACCTAAGTCCCTTAAAACAATCCCAACCCTTCCTTCATCCCTAGTTAAAAGCCGTGGTCGGTGGGGAAAACGCGGGAGGCATTTTGAAAGATGGATTCCTCCCAGACTCTCAACTTCCGGGAAACTTCAAAGCTCTTCTATAGGCAAGCCTGGAGAGGAAGTGTGTCTCCGCACTCCTATCCTATCTCCAGGCCCCGCCTCACTTCCGGCGACACTCTAGGAAGCCGGAGAATTTGTCGTCTCGGTGCCCCAGTAGATTAGAGTTACATTTTAATTCTTTACCTACCCGATAGATAAAGATAAAGTCACAAGGACTCCAGGAAGGAAAAAGAAGAGAATAAAGGATAATTTAGAAAGCAGGAATGAAGACCTGTGAGGAAAAGCTTTGGAAATTTGCCCCTCCCTCCCTCCTCCCACACTCTCTAGATCCCGCCCTTATCCCGCCCCTCCCCCAATCCGGTAAAACAGCAGGGGATGCACATACCCTATAATGAGGCGCCCGCCCTTCTGCGAATGTGTGATGAGGCGGACTTTTAACTTCGCCCCTTTCTGAATCCCAGAGTCATTCCTCACGTAAGGGTATGGAAACCACAGCACTCAGATGAGGGTTTTTTTTTTTTTAAATTTTTATTTGCTTTTAACTACTGAAACCGAACTGGGAAAATTCATAAGCAGATAGGACCCACTAAGAGAGTACAGACATTGGTGAGTGATACGCTTCAGTTTGCTGGGGGGGGAGGCAAATCTCCACTGGGTGAGCAGGGAGACACTACATCATCAAATAGGCGCTCCTTCTTCTCTCGGAGAAACGCTCACTGAGATGAAACGCAGCAAGCACAAAGATGGGAGTCCACTGGACAGAGAGTCATGGGACCAGGCTTAGTTCCTGGAAGTGGGGGGCCAGGACAAAAGATAGGTCTGACGGGGGCTGTGAAAGAAATGCGGTGGAACTTATAAATAAGGGAGCGCTGGAGAACGTTGTAAAAAGCAAGACTTCCAGGGCTATATTCCAGGTAGACCCCAACCCTGGGTATAGGGCCTTTCAACCGATGATTCAGTGATCCACAATAGGTTCTGATATAATAACCATCTTCCTTCTTGACACATCGAAGCAAGAAAGCAAAATCAAAGGAGTCCATGTCTCTGCCCCTTTTTCTCCTCAAGTAGGTGGTATAGATCCCCAGTACCCACTGAGGTACCTGACTCACATCCACCTCCCAGTAGTGTCTGCCGGAGCTGAAGGTCTGCTTAGCAACAGCAGCATAGCATTCGGAGTCTTCAAGATGCTGGAGCGCCGCCCAGGCTTCTGTAGCCGTCACACTCCTCAGATCCTCAGCAATACTCACATAGGAAGTGGCTGTTGAGGCGATCAGCCTGATATCCACTCTGAATCGATTGAGCATCTCTATCAGGCCGGGGATAGGATACTCTCTCAGCTCTGGGAGGACAGTCGTGGCCCTTTGGGACAGCTCTGACTCACTCCTTTCCAGCAACTGCTTGGCATCCTGTAGCAAATCCAGATCTGGTAGGTCGCCTGCTTCCTGCAGTTCTAGTGTGAGCTTCTGAAGAGTTTGTATCTGCTGAGTTAGTCTGTCCTGCCTTGCCCTTTTATCTTGTCTTATCCTTTCAATACAGATGGATTCTTGTGCTTTCACTAAGCGGTGCAGTTTGCGGTATTCTTCTTTAATCATACTTCTCCAATACACAGGGCTCTGCTGAGCTAGAAGGCTCTCAGTTTCTTCGAAATGTTTCCCCAAATTTCTCTGCATGTTCTGGAGCTGTTTTCTGTACTTGGGAGCAGCCTCTCCTACAGGAGAGATCCCATGACCCCCGTGTTCTGCAGTTTCACAGCATCCCACACACAGTGGAGTCTGGTCCTGTTCACAAAAGAGCTTGAAGACTTTCCCATGAAGAGTGCACTGGCTCTGTCCCTTAGTGCTCTGCAGAACCTGGAAGCCCGTCCTTTTGACCAGGTCAGTCAGCTGTGCTAGGCGCTCATTGACTGGGGGTAATGCTTCGCTCTGGGGCACTTGCCTGCATTCAGGACAAGAGAGAGCCTGGGTTGCTGCTGCCCTCCAGCAGGAGGAGAGACATTCTCTGCAAAAGCTGTGTCCACAATGGAGGGTGACCGGCTCAGAGAAGTAGTTCCTACAGATGCTGCAGGTGACATCAGTCTGCATTTTCTGCAGCATTTCTACAGCAGCTTCCATTCTTCTCTCTCCTGTTGCTTCTCAGCAGCTGAGATGAAGAGACTCCACTGCCAGTCAAGGCAATGCTTCTGAGCAGAAGGATGCTCTCCTTTTATAGGAGGTAGCCCTGCCCTCCTGGAGCCTCCCAGAGGTGTCAATCCCCTGGCCTAGCATCCTGCAGCTCAACCTGTCAACTCTTTCTGGTTGTAGCACCCTTCCCCCCACCCCTTGAGTTCACACCTCTGGTTGGCACCTTCAGGTTTTCACCAAGCTGAAAGAGCTCCTGTGTCTGCAAGGAGCAATGCTAGGAAAACATGGAGGTTTAGCTCAAGGATTTTCAAATCTAATTTGTGCATAGACCTTCTGTAGGCAGCACTGTCTGTAGCCAGATTCTTTCCTTTTCCCTTCCACACCCAATCAGTTCCCAAGACTGATCAACAATCCTCTGCTCCTTTCCCTTTCAGTCTGCTTATAGAAAATTCCAGAATTTGTGATCTGGAGGTTATCTACCTCTCTAGTCATTTAATTCCACCCACACCCATGAGAACATATTCAAGAGCACATCCAATGATCACTCTCTGCTTTAAGAGGAAAGTCACCACTACAATGGGGTCCTTGTGACCTTTTGATTTGCAGTGACTTCTGTCTCTCTGCAAAGTGTCTCCTTCCCTCTAGTCCATCCTCTCCACAAGCAACTTGAGCATTGTAGCTAAAATGCTACTACTGGGAATAACTGAAGAACTGCCTTGTGTCTTATGTAATGCAATGCATTTCTTTTGTTCCTACTCTTATTAAAAAGCTAAATTTTTTTCCAAATACATACAAAGACAATTTTTAATTTTTCTCCCCTCCTTCTTCCCCTCCCCACCCCCTAGAGACCCTTCCCATCCTCTAGAGAGTAAACAATCCAAGTTAAACATGTGGAGTTCTTTTGAATATATTTCCATAGAGAATATATTTTTACAAACATTTCAGTATATAAAGCACTTTAACTGAATTTTCTTTTTTTACAAATAAAATTACCAAGAGAAGATTTAGTGGATTTTAAAATTTATTTGGCAATTTCTGGTTTCCAGTCCCTCCCCCAACCTTTTTTTCACAAATGTCTTCTTTGAAGGCAGGGTCTAATTGCTTGCCTTTCTCTCCCAATAGTTTTTAGAGTTTCTGCTAAAATTATAGGTAGCTAAAAAACAATGTTAATTGAATTGAATAAAATAGCACTCTAAAGAAGGCAATAGGATTGAGAAGGGAAGAGCTTTGTTATGCTATTCTACTTATTTCTCCATTGCTCAAGTATTGACTAATACTTCTTTCAGGGGCTCCTATCGAGATTACTATGAGTATTGGGAGTGTAATGGGACTGAGAAGGGAAACTTTCATATTCATTATCCCTGATCTAAAAGCCTTTATAAAGGCATTATCAAAATCTTTATCAAATTGTTCACACTATTCTCTGCCTAATCAACCTACATATGAAATTTAATTATTGAGGTTTGTTTGGATGCTACTTTCTGAAGAGGAAGTTTATAAAGTAGAGTTTATCCTGGGAAGAGAAAGCAGAAAGGGTGAAGGAACTGGAGATAACCCTGACTACTTTAAGGAACAGAAAATGTATTTTGGAGGATACTTGATCAAAGTTTTCTAAGTATTTAAAGGATTTTTATTGTAAAGAGGGATTAGATTTGTTCTACCTAGCCTGAGGATAGAAGTTAGAACAATATGTAAAATTCAATTAATTTCAAGGTGTGTTGGGGGAAGCATCAGAAAATATTAACCTTTAGAACTGTCCAAAGGTACAGATATGGTCTGCCTCAAAACTTTTCAAAAAGAATCTATAGACTTCTTTGTAGAAAGGATTTTGGTTTACAAGTTAAGGGTAAGTTCTGAGATTCATCAGTAAATATTTAAAATTAATCTGAGCAAAATAATAATATGTGTTATTTGCCAGCCACCAGCTGGCTATATTTATCTGCTAGCTTGTATGTAAAATAGTCATATTTTTGCTAATCATAAATGTCAGTGATCACTTTCCTGCCTTGTCCATCTGTAGCTTAGTTATATTATCATTTTATCTCTGTCATGGCAATAATTTTAGAATCCAGCTAGTTTTTTTTTTTTTAATATCTTATTCACATTAGGGTACATTCACTCCGCTGTCCTCTATCCTTTTATTGCTAGTTTCCACAACTTCTCCTTCTCAATCTATGTTAACTGATAAGGAAATAAACCCCAAAGGGAAATACTTGATCAGGCCTCCACAGAGAGTTTATAGCAACATCTGCCTAGTAATCCTTCTACTGAAATAGCCCAGACAATAAAAGTCTAGCTAGCCTCTGTTATGCCACAGTTTTCTTTAACTGTCCTGACTCAGTTTCCTTGTACAAGTTTCCCTTGTCTCAGTCTCCCTAATTACTCCCCTAAGCTGTAAATCTCCCTCTGGTCCATGAAGGCTGAGGACCAATTAGTCTAAGGATATAAATTGTTAGCCCAAGTAAGATAAACAAGAGAGTAGACTTCCTGATTATCTTCTGTCCTTGAGAAATTTACAACATCCCTTAAAGTATTCCAAGATATTTCACTGACATCTTTATCATAGCCTTTTCCAGCTGGGCTTTTCCCGCTCTTTTTCCCTCTTCTTTGTCTCTAAAAGGTATATAAAGGTTAGAGATTCTCCATTCATTGCTGGAGAATGGCGGCTGGCTGTGGATGCTGGACGCTGACCTGGGACCAACATGAATTCCTTGGTCCCAGTATATCTTTATCTCTGTCTGGCTGGACAATTTGAGACGAGAGTCCTGTCCAGTCAATCTTACTCTCCCATTAATAAAATATTAAAAACTCTCTAATCTCTCTCCTGCCTCAGTTTCTCTGGCATTACATTTTGGAGGTCCCACCGAGATAATAGAAACTGAGAACTGGATTAGAGATTAGAGACCTCTCCGTCTCCACCTAGGCCTGGGCTCAGAACCTGGGTCTGTTCCTTGGGAAAGATCAGCACTCTGGATAGAAAAGGAAGCAGTTCTTCAGTCTCAGTCCGGCCTACAGTGGACTACGGAATCGATTCGGCATTTGGGAGAGTAAGTCTGTCTGGGTACCTTTTGGGGTACCATCTGGTTCTGGTTCTGGTTCTAGTCTGGTCTGTTGCTAGCAACCTGTAGTCTCAGAATAAATACCGACGGGTTTAAAATTCTGAGACGGATATTTTCTGGGACGCTGGGAAATATCCTCTGGGCTTGTTATATGTTTGTTTAATGTTGTAACTGTGTAGTCTGTGTGATGTGTGTTCTATGTTCTGTGTGATTTGTCTGTTTTATTGGTTGGAAAAATTTTTAAGAACAACGTTGCAACTGTGCTTACTAAAATGGAGCTCCATGTTTGTCTGTGCGTGTCTGTGTTAAAAGGTAGCAAGCTTGTAAGAGATAAGGTTTCAGCCTCTGTGTTGCAGGTTTAGAGAATATCAAGAAGTTTGAAAAATCTTTCTCTCTCTCTGTCTCTGGCTGACTGCAGCAGCCTGTGAGACAGGGGGAGAAAGGGGAGAGAAAGGAAAAAAAAAAAAAAAAAAAAAAAAAGGAAATGAAAAAATAGATTGAAAGGGATTTGGAATTTCGGAAAGTTAAAATACAGCCCCTAGTCTGTTTTTGCTGATTTAAAAAGCTTTGTCAAGTTTAAGAACAATGATTAACAAATTTGGGAATTGGTTGTTTGAAAATTTGCTTGTGATTTTAAAACTTTTAACCTGTTGTACTAATTTTGTAAGTACATGGAATTTAGCTATTTTAAAAGGACAGAAAAGGTTTTTTTTTTTTCCCTTGAAACAAAGCTTACTAGAGTAAAAAGCAATAAAATTCAGGCTTACCCTGGCCTGGGCAATAAAAAGCTCTGGAGATAAGATGCTAATAGCTGTTAGAAGAAATGTGGTAGGAAAAAAAAAAAAGAAGAAGAAAAACTTTTAAAAACAGCTGTATTAGTTTGATTCAGTTTGTTACCTTCTGAAATATATTGAGTTATTTGTTAACATAAGTTATACTTTAAAACCAGCTCTGCTGGACATGTGTGGGTTTTTGGAGGTTTGGACTATTCACTATAGTATGAATCTTACAGGTTTTTGAAGGGAAAAGGAAAGAGGAATGCAGGTGATTTAGGAAAGACTGATTAGTAGGGGCAATTAGAGGTTTGCATGATTTAAGGAAGGTGAAAGACTTTTGGGAGTAGGTAAAGAGGTGGGGGAGGGAGCCATCCACCTCTACTGTCTTATGCTACTTTACAGTAGCATCAGGAGCATCTGATAAGAAAGTTCTTTAAGGAGATTGTTTAAGTATGTAGCCAGGGAGAAAGAGAAGGTTGGAAATGGGTGAATTTGGGAAGAAACCTGATATTGGGAAACTGATGGGTTAAATCTTGAAAAGGATCCCCATTAGGAAATTTGAATGGGGAACCTGAGGGAAGTTTTTTTCTAGGGGGCAGGAGTGGGGGAAGGGTGGCCATATGGAATCCTCTCCTCCCCTCACCCCTCTTAAGTATGTTCCTGCCGCTTTTTTTCTTATCTGATTACGGCCAGTTCAGCAAACTGATTTTTAAGGACATTAGGTTAAATTGATTGAATATTTGTTTTTTTGATACATAAATGTTTTTTGGATTAAAAGAGATATAGTCATAAATGTGATCCATACGTTGGTACGAATATTTCTAAAAGTTTAATTGCTATGTTAAAAAAACCTTCTTGAATTCTTTTATGTGGAATTGGGTCTTTTGTATAAGTTTAAATTGATTGTATTTGGTCATCCTGAGGTTATTTAAAGGGCCTCTGAACATAATAGTTTTTTCTTTGTCCCTTTGAAAATGTTTCTGTTATGGACAATATGCAGTTTGGGATATTTTTCTATGTATTAGGTGTTTTAAAAGCAAAATGATTTGTATGTATAATGTTCACTCATGTAACATCTACCCAGATATGATCATTGTTCTAAGTTGTGAACTTATTGAGACGAAATTACTTTCTGTTATTACTATAAGGTTAGGGTAAATGTTTGTTTAGGAGTTATCAGAAATTTGATTAATGGAATTTGTTATTGGGGGTAAAAAATTTTTGGGCTTAGAGTTAATTAGTTAATGCTATTTGGGAGTTCTAAAGCTCCACCCTCTGACAGTTACTGGGACAATTGATTGATAAGCTGTTAAAACTCAACTGTTTATATTATGTTATAGTTATGTTCTTGCATTTTTCCTTTTGTAACTGATCTCTCTGATCAGAGCAATGGTCAATAGAAACTGTTAATGCAATTCAGTTATGTTATGCCTTGCTATTTTCAGTCTGGTCATATGTAATCATTGTATCCTAAATGGTTGGGCAACTATTTCGCCTGGTCATCTGTCTGTTACTGGATATTTGTGTTTTGTTTCTTTAAGGTTTCTACATAATAAGAGGACAATTAACAGGGGTCTGTGAGACCTCACTGATGTTACAACTTGGGACTGCACCCATTTGCGTGGCCTGTAAAGCAAACTCATCTCTTCACATAGGAAACTGCTGGCCAATTTATTTTGGCCTCCTCATATTTTGCAGCAGTCTGGTGAACTGAGTCTTTCTATCTGAGACTGATCTAATCTTTATGTGTTAGATTTGTGTTTTTGTTCTAGATTTTGGTCAAATTACAGATATTGACTTGCTTCTGGAACCTGGATCAGCTTTGATCAGCTTTGATTGTCAGCATGACGCACCCACTCTGCAAGGAATGAGAGCCTCCTATCACTTCACAGCCTGAAGCAGCAGTTTTAAATGAGGCCATGGATTGGACCCTGCATCTACTGTAGTTTGGACTAATATAAGGGACTTTGGGAATGGTTGATGAATGACTGTTAAACCTTGCCTGGATCATCTATTACTGTGTGCTTAAAATTTGGGATGGGATTTGTTAACTCTGATTATTGCTGTTATGTTTGAGGGATTTTTAGGAAATGCTACTGTACTAGTCTGTTATGTATAGGGATTTTGATTTGCTCTTGGAATTTATAAGGGGAATGATCATTTGATAATTCCTTTCCGTGAGAAAGAAAAAGGGGGAGGTAGAGATAGAACATTGGGGAAACTGGTATATTTTTTTCAATACCAAAAAAGAATGGGAACCCCTAGCTCCTATTTTGTCTTAGGCATTTCTGCCCCACCCCCTATCTCACTAGTTCAGATTGAATTTGGATGCTTTAGTTTTAGAATCCCTTATTTTGTTAAAAGTGCCCTGGCAGACTCAGTTTTGGGGATTATTTTTTTTTAGAAAAGTTTTAGAAATCAGACACCTGTCCTGGGACTGGCAATCTCTCTGATCTATTTTTCCATTCCTGTAACCCCAGTTCATTAAGTATTTCAGCATTTCAAAGGCTTGAAGTTTGGCATGAGGCACCTAAAAAGTTTGGAGTTTGCCTGCCTTGATGGTCTAACTGTGCATAATCTGCTCAGAAATCTATATTCTAATAGCAGCCCTGCCTGTTTCTCTGGGTGGGGACGGGTGGAGTACTACAGCCTCATCCTTCTCCCCTGGAGAGATCTGCTCCTCTGAATGGGCTTGAGCCCTTGGTCCTGCTGATCTGTAAGCAGAGACAGTTAAGTGCACAAATGACCACAGATCTAACTGTCCATCTCAAACTGGATTCTCTGGCTGAGATGGTGCTCCAGAACTGTAGAGGACCTGACATGCTTGCAACAAGGGAGCCTTTGTACAGCTGTTAACTCTGGGTTATCAGGGAGAGACTTGCTCTTCCCATGTGAGTCCTTACATTTTTCTAGTTTTATTTTTGGCTCATTTGCTTTACATAAGGTGGGTCAAAGACCTCCTGGGTATCTAGAGGAAGATGCTAAGATTCAAAGGTTTGAATATTTAGGAAAGAGAGTGTGGAATGTTATGCCACAGTTTTCTTTAACTGTCCTGACTCAGTTTCCTTGTACAAGTTTCCCTTGTCTCAGTCTCCCTAATTACTCCCCTAAGCTGTAAATCTTAGGTCCATGAAGGCTGAGGACCAATTAGTCTAAGGATATAAATTGTTAGCCCAAGTAAGATAAACAAGAGAGTAGACTTCCTGATTATCTTCTGTCCTTGAGAAATTTACAACATCCCTTAAAGTATTCCAAGATATTTCACTGACATCTTTATCATAGCCTTTTCCAGCTGGGCTTTTCCCGCTCTTTTTCCCTCTTCTTTGTCTCTAAAAGGTATATAAAGGTTAGAGATTCTCCATTCATTGCTGGAGAATGGCGGCTGGCTGTGGATGCTGGACGCTGGATTCTTTGAGATGATAGTCTCCTCCAGACCTGGGACCAACATGAATTCCTTGGTCCCAGTATATCTTTATCTCTGTCTGGCTGGACAATTTGAGACGAGAGTCCTGTCCAGTCAATCTTACTCTCCCATTAATAAAATATTAAAAACTCTCTAATCTCTCTCCTGCCTCAGTTTCTCTGGCATTACACCTCAATGAGTGAAATTTTAGAATTTATTTGGTACCGAGCTCAGGACAGAGTTCTGATCGAAATCCGGGCCTTGTAGAACTAGAGACAGCCTTATAAGCATTTCTGTTCGACTTGTTATATTCTGACATTAAACAGTGACTCTATTTTACAACAGGAAAATGGGGGTTTTACAGGATGAAAAGAGAATCCACCAGGGCAGATGTTTTAACATAGATCGGGATCAGGGTTAGGCAACCACCCTCACAGAACAGATATCCTTGGGAGCATTGTTGATCTGGCATTTTGAAGTGCAAAAGAAATCCCCTAATCTAGCGGAGCAAACATTCTTCTGCGAGCCTAAGGCCTTTGAAGTATGCTAAAGAAGGGGGCCAGTCCTTTGTCCATTTCACTACCACTCAATATGGATGAACAAAATAGAGATCCCAGTAAAGATCCTTCTTTAAAAACCTCATCTCTGTCCTCCTCTGCCCCTGAAATAGCTGGGCAAAGATTTATGCCTGAGATACTTTCTTTCTCTCTACATCTTAGAGCTCTTGCCCATTCTAAGAACATAAGTGTAGAGGAGAACCAAACCACAGAATTAGGGACTATGTAAGAATGAGAAAAGGGAGATGAAGTCGAGTCAACCCTTTGTCCTGCCTCTCTAACTACCATCCTCCCAGACTTCTCTCCATCACAGGCTCTCTTCCCTTTCCTATTTTTATGTCCTACCTGACAATGCCAGTTTCCTAATTTTCCCCAGAACTGCTCTGAAACCAAAATTCTACTTTCTAACAAAGCTACTATCTGATTTGGTTCTAATGCATAGCATCGGGATTTTTCTGTTCTACCTTTTAGATTTCCTGTATCTCTGAATATGCTACTATATATAAATCTGTACAATAGATTCCTGAAAATGTGCCCTGAAGCCAATGTCTTTGAGGTTTTTGTCCTTTTTGACCTACTTATTGGGGGAAAGATTTATATATAGCACCCAAGGTTTACAATTTTTTTTCCTGAGGCAATTGGGATTATGTGACTTGCCCAGGGTCACACAGTTAGGAAGTGTTAAGTGTCTGAGTTCAAATTTGAACTCAGGTCCTCCTGACTTCAGGGCTGGTGATCTATCCACTGCACCATTTAGCTGCCCCAGTTTATGATTTTTTTTTTTAAATCAATCTTGACTTAAAATTCCATATCAAGATTTTCTGACTTTAATCTGTGTTCCACAATTAACCATCTAACCAGTTTTCAATTCTTTAATACACTTACTATGAAGTTCTTTCTATGAATAAACATCTAATGGCAATATTACCAACAGAACCAAGTAGGAAGAAAAAGAAAGAAAAATTCCTTTTAAATCACTGCAGACAGTATAAAATACTTGGGAGACTACCTCAAAGACATATTCAGGAACTGTATGAACACCATTAGAAAAGACTTTTCACACAATTAGATTTGAACAATTTCAGAAATATTAATTACAAAATCAATATAACCTAAATATCTACCCAAATTTACTTATTCAGTACCACACCAATCAAATTACCAAAGAATTGTTTCATAGAACCCCCCCAAAAATAATAACAAAATTATCTGGAAGAGTAAAAAGTCAAGATTATTATCAAGGTTATCTATGAAAAAAAAGTGAAGGAAAGTGGCCTACTAGTATGAGATTTCAAACCCCACTATAAAGTAGTAATCATCAAAACAATGCTTTAAAGGCTGGTTAAGAAAGAATGTGGTTGTAAAGGGACCTGTATGTGCAAGAATGTTTGTGGCAGCCCTGTTTGTGAGGCCAGAGACTGGAAACTGAGTGGATTCCCATCAATTGGAGAATGGCTGAATAAATTGTGGTATATGAATAGTATGGAATATTATTGTTCTGTAAGAAATGACCAGCAGGATGATTTCAGAAAGGTCTAGAGAGACTTACATGAACTGATGCTGAGTTCCCTCTATTTTTGTCTGCCTGCATTTTTGATTTCCTTCACAGGCTAATTGTACACTATTTCAAAGTCCGACTCTTTTTATATAGTAAATTAGCTGTTTGGACATATATATATATATATATATATATATATATATATATATATATATATATATATATATATATATAGTATTTAATTTATACTTTAACACATTTAATATGTGTTGGTCAACCTGCCATCTGAGAGAAGGGATCGGGGGAAAGAGGGAAAAAGTTGGAACAAAAAGATTTGCAGCTGTCATTGCTGAAAAATTTCCTATGCATATATCTTGTAAATAAAAAGCAATAATAATAATAATAAATTTTTTTAAGTGTGGTTGATCAGTGGAATAGAGTAGGTACACAATATATAAAGTAAATAATCACAATTATCTAGTATTTGATAAATGTAAAGATCTAAGCTTTGGGGGCAAGGATTCATTATTCAACAAAAACTAGAAAACAGTCTGGCAGACATTAGGCATAGACCAACATCTAACACCACAAATCCTTTATTTATTTATTTTTTTTAAATAACTTTTTATTGACAGAACCCATGCCAGGGTAATTTTTTACAACATTATCCCTTGCACTCACTTCTGTTCCGATTTTTCTCCTCCCTCCCTCCACCCCCTCCCCCAGATGGTAAGCAGTCCTATACATATTAAATAGGTTACAGTATATCCTAGATATAATATATGTGTGCACTAACACCACAAATCAAAAAAGATATAAATGGTGATATTAGGGTAATGTGGGCAAAATTACCTATCTGATATATGGATCTATGATCTATGGATAAGGAAAGACATGATTAAACAAGAGATAGGTAAAATAAATAATTTTGATCACATGAAATTAAAAAAGCTTTTGCAAAAAACAAAACCAATGCAGCCAAAATTAGAAAGAAGAAAATTGGGGAGGCGATTTCTATAACAAATTTCTCTGATAAAGATCCCATTTATTAAATATATAGGGAATTGAGCCACATTTTTTTTATTTTATTTTATTTAATAATAACTTCGTATTGACAGAATCCATGCCAGGATAATTTTTACACAACATTATCCCTTTCAATCACTTATGTTTCATTTTTTCCCCTCCCTTCCTCCTCCCCCCCACCCCCCAAGATGGCAAGCAGTCTTATATATGTTAAATATATTTGAGCCACATTTTTAAAAAAACAAATTTTATGATTTTATAAATCTTACTACCCAATTCATAAATGGTCAAAAGTTTAAAAGGTAGTTGTCAGAAGAAATCAAAGCTACCTATAATCACATAAAAATGCTCAAATGACTAATAATCAGAGAAATGCAAAGTAAAACAAATCTGAGATGTCACCTCACACATTTCAAATTGGCTAACATCTCAGAAAAGCAAAATGACAATGTGTCCCAATAGGGACACAATTCCACCATTGAAGAATGGTGAATTGGTCCAGCCATTGTGGAAAATGACATGAAACTATGTCTAAATCTCTGCATACCCTTTGACCTAGCAATACTGTTAAGTGTATGTCCCAAGGAGATCAAAGAAAAAGGAGGACCCATAGGTACAAAAATATTTATAGCAACTCTTTTGTAGTGGCAAAGAAGTGGAAATTAAAGGAATGTCTATCAATTGAGGAATGGATAGAATGCTATTATATTGTAAGAAATGACATAGAGGTGGTTTCAGAAAAATTTGGGAAGATTTATATGAATTGATACAAAGGAAAGTAAATTGAAGTAGGAGAACATTATATATAGTAACAACAATATTTTAATGATGATCAACTATGAAAGATTTAGCAATTCTGATTAGGACACATGACAAAAATGCCTATTCATACTGGTTAAAAACCTATTTGAGTATGTGAAAATCTTCACACACTTTACAGGTTTGACTCAGCATTGGAAAAGTCATACTGGAGACAAACCTAATGAATGTAAAAAAAAAAAATTAAGTCACTATTCATGACTTATTTGACATCAGAGAGTTTATACTGTAGACAAACCATTTAAATTAAATGAATATGGAAATAAATGCTTTGGGTAGAAAAAGAATTCATACCGGAGAAAAGCCATTTATGAATGGAATAAATGTGGGACCTTCTTCAATCAGAGCTCCATTCTTATCCAGCCTGAAAGAATTCATAGTAGAGAGGAAACTTTATCTGTGTAAAGCGTGTTGAAAAGCTTTCAATTCCAGGGCAAGCTTTCACCAACACATGAGAATTCTAGTGGAAAGAAACATAATGAATAGAATGAATGTGAGAAAGCTTTCAATAAAATGTCATCCCTCAATAAGCATCAAAATATCCATACTGGGAAGAAACAATATAGAAGTAATGAATTTAGAAAAGCCTTCAGTAAGTAGTCCAATCTTATCCAACATCTGGAAGTACATGTTAGAGAAGATCTATTTGAACATAAAATGCAAAGAAAACCCCTTACCCATCAGACACTTCTCATCATTATACTCAAATCAATTTAGAATGCCATGGGTTCTGGAGAAGATGAATTTAGAAAGTCCACTTTGTGTCAATCTTTTAGAGTAGATTATAAGTTCCAAAAGAATAGTAAATAAACTTTTCTTATTTAATTTGTATAGCCCAGTACAATATTCATTTAATAAATGATTATTAATTAGATAATTCAATTTAATGGTTCCTCAGAAGCTCCTTGTGAAATTGCTTTCTTAACAACCATGTGTGAGGCCCAACCAGAAAACTCCTGGAGTGATAAAATGCAAAAATGGAAATTCCAATCTGCAAATGATATATGACATTTATTGAGTAGAACAAGCCAAATTCTCTTCCAATAAGTTTCTCCTTATATCTTATGTCTCCTTATAGGAATGCTTGTGGAGGTATCTCAAAAGAATGACTTTGGAATTATATAACATCATAAAATCTTTGACTTCATGTGTTGAGGACTTCCAATGAGGATATATTAAGTTATGAAATATTTAAAACTCAGAGTGTGTCAGAAGTTTGGGCCAATGGTTTGTCATAATGTTTTCTCTCTATAGATAATAAGTGAATGGTAGATGAATGTGGTGTTCTTTTCTTTTGTATAATGTGATGGTTCTCTTTGGGAGCAGGTTTCTTGGGGAGGTTTCTGGAAGCAGCCTTAGTTTCAGTTTAGAGTAATAAATCACTCCAAATGCAGCCAGGTGTTAAAAGTTCAGATCTTTTATTGCTTCTTCCAAAATAGTCCGGTTAATTTTCTTAGAGATCTATCGTTCTCCTTGGTTCTAAGAGCTCCCTCCGAATGTCTCTAAATCCAAAGGTTTGTCCTTCAGCTTTCAGCCAGCACAAAGGTGGAAGATGGAATGAATCTGACTCCACCTCTGAGAATGGGCTTGTGGGCTTCCTCCCAGAGTGCTCCTCTCCAACTCCTGGCAATGTTCTTAACTAACCTGAAGCTTTCTTTCTTTGTGAATCTCCCATACTTATGAACTCCAATGAGTACATATTCGTGAGCTTGAGGATTTGCTAAGTACCATGCTAAATTAGGCAACTGACTTATCACTTTGTAAGGATTCGCTCTAAGGTGAGAACTAATAAGCATTGTATCAAAACCCATTGAGTTAACACTAGGATTCTAACATCTCCCTTGAGTTATCACCTTGTTTCAAGTTGAGTTAACACTAGGATTCTAACAGATGAACAGTATATATGTGATTACAGAAGAAGAACTGACATAGAAAGGAAACAAATAATTGTAAATTAATAGGAAATAGAAGTAAAAAGAGAAGATAAAACCATCACATTAAAGCTCAAAGAAATCATCTAATTTAGCTCCCTATTATAAAGGTGAGGCCAAGAAAATATAACTGGCTTACATTATGTTGCAGGAGTAGAGAAGAATAAGATCTGGTCCATGTCTCAGCATCAGAACTCAAGTCAGTGATGTCCCTATTATATAGATTCTCCCTCCTGTTTTGCTTACTTCCAAGCACAGTGTTTTTCAATGGAAGCAACTTCATATAGGCATAGTAAATGATGGTTGGTTAGTTGACTGATTATTTACTTTCTTTTTCTCCCCAGATAAACTGCATAAAGATGTACAGTAATGAGTTGGAACTTTAATAATTCTTTCACTAAAGTCTTCTGTAGATATCTGTTATTTTCTCTTCAGTTTCCTGGAGTGGAAGAATAGTGTCATGAGCTGGGTGCAGATTATAAAGGGGAAGAATTATGGGATGAAGTTACAAGCTGAGATATAAAACCAGTTCTGGAAGGTCACTTAAAATGTCTGTTCATTGGTTGATGAAACTTATTGGAGTGATATCTGCTAGAGGAAGAGGTGATTTAAGAATTGTCAGGTAGTTAGTTGAAGTGCAGATGTTTAAGACCAAAGAGAGAACAGTTATTGAAGCTAATATACATAAACTTTCAAAAAGAAATATTTAATCACCTCCAACTCAAGAAGATAAAAACTGAAAAGCTCAATGGACTTTGCTGGAAGAATAAGCATTACATGTAAAGTATATTAAACTCACAGGTCACAGAGCTGTAGGCGCTTTTTTTTTTTTTTTTTTTTGGTATGTGAGCAATTGAGTTAAATGATTTGTCTACAGTGCCCCAGCTAGTAGTAAGTGTCGATTTGACAGGTCCTCCTGATTCCAGGGCTGGTGTTCGTTTTCCATGTAGTTTTCCCAGGGATATAGATTTTTTTTTTTTGGGGGGGGGGATTTTGACATTATTAGAGACTTTTATTTTTAACTGAATTGAATTTGAATAGGCAATAATGCCTTTTTTATTATAGTTTTTTTTTATATACAAAACACATGTATGGGTAATTTTTCAACACTGACCCTTACAAAAACTTGTTTCAACTTTTCCCTTCCTTCCCTCCACCCTCTCCCCTAGATGGCAGATAGTCCCACATACATGTTAAATAGGTTAAAGTATATGTTAAATACAATATATGTATACATAATTATACAATTATCTTGTTGCACAAGAAAGATTGGATTTAAAAAGAAGGTAAAAATAACTTGAGAAGAAAAAACAAAAATGCAAGCAAACAATAACAGAAAGAGTGGAAATGTTACATTATGATCTATACTCATTTCCCAGTGTTCTTTCTCTGGGTGTAGCTGGTTCTGTTCATTACAGATTAATTGGAACTGATTTGGTCCATCTCATTGTTAAAGAGGGCCATGTCCATCAGAATTGATCATCATATAGTATTGTTGTTGAAGTGTATAATGATCTGGTTCTGCTCATTTCACATAGCATCAGTTCATGTATGTCTCTCCAAGCCTCTCTGTAGTCATCCTGCTGGTCATTTCTTACAGAACAATAATATTCTATAATATTCCTATACCACAATTTATTCAACCATTCTCCAATTGATGGGCATCCAGTTTCTGGCCGCTACAAACAGGGCTGCCACAAACATTTTTGCACATTCAGGTCCTTTTCCTTTCTTTAATATTTCTTTGGGATATAAAGGGCTATAGATTCTTAAAGGAGACCTGGTATTCCTGTGGTCCTTTGGCCAAGGGAGTAGGAGAGGGACTGGTGTGTGTTTAACCAGTTATAGTTACTGGACTATAAATTTCAGCTGCGTAGTGTTGATGTCACATGAATTTAGTGTCTTTCCTAACAATTAGTAATGTTTTCACACAGCAGGAAGTTACAAAATGACTATTAACGACCTGGACTTGTGCAAGTTTGCTTTGTATCTATCAAACAAGAATTTGTTTAGCAATAAGTGTTTCTGTCACTAACTAGTAACATTGTCATCTATGAAAAGTGGAGATACAAGGTTTCCTTTTCAATCTGCCAGTCATCAAGCAATTAGGAAATGCCTACTGTGTGCTGGTTACTAGATATAAGAACGGGACTAAAAGAGTGCTAGTCTTTTAGGAATTTATCTTTCCTTGGAGTCCTCACATTCCCTCAGAAAATTTTATGTTTGGTAGGTAAAGGAGTTCGTGACACTACAGTCTTCAAAGGAGTAGTGGAGGAAGGAGGGCGAAAGAGTAAGTTCCTGATGTGCGATGGGACCGGGGAACTCAGCTTTTAGCCTGGTGGGGAACCAGGAAGGACTCCAGTACATCCTCATTAGCGTCCTCCTCTCTGCTTCCTCCCCTTTGCCCCGCTCTCCCAAGTCTCCCCCATTTCTCGTCTCTCCTCCCTCTCGCTCTCCGTGCCCGGACGTCTCGCTCTGACTGGTGCTGAGTGACGCACGAGTCCTCCAAGCATCTAGAGCAACCGGGGAGACACTGCGGGGCCAGGACTCTGCCAGCAGATGGACACGTCTCTGACTCCGGAAGGTGACCGCGTCCGGACAGGGCTGAACCCTCCGTGGGTTGGTGACTCATACATACAAGCCAGCAGATGAGTATAGCCTACTGGTGGCTGGCACATAACTATCTGCTAGGGTTCGTTGCAAATAGTTTCTGTTGATTCATAGAAACTCAGACCTGATCATCTAAAATGTAAGCCAAAATCCTTTCTACATTGGGGAAAGGTCAACCAGACTTCTGAAAGCCTCCAGAGATGAGAAATGCGTTATTTTTGATGCAGACCGTATGTATACCTTTGGATACTTCTTTCTTTCTTCCTTTCTTTTTTTTTTTTTAATTAAAGCTTTTAATTTTCAACACTTATGCATAATTTTCAACATTCACCCTTGCCCCTGTGCTTTAGATACTTTTATAGGTTAATACTTGTTTGTGGTTTACGCGCACACACACACACACACACACATACACATACCCCTTGAAATTAGTTGAATTTTACGTATTGTTTCTAGTTCTACCTTTGGGCCAAACAGAACGAGTTTAAATCTGTCTTCCAAGTAAAAGTCCTTTAAATACTTAGACAACTTTGATCAAGTCTCCTCTGAGTTCTCTTAAGTAAACATCCTCTGTTCCTTAAACTGGTCATGGTTGTTTCTACTTCCTTCATCTCTTTCTGCTCTCTCTTCCTTGGATAAGTTCTAATTTATAAAGTTCCTCTTCAGAAAGTAGCATTCAAACAAGAATAGTGTGAACACTTTTATAAAGGCAGCCTAAGATCACAATAGCATGATTCAGATTTAAGATATAAACTGAACAGCCTTACTGGGCTCATTTTTCTTTTTTCATAGAATCAAAATGCGGTGGAGGTGACCTGGATGGAATTAATCTTTCCGAGTTATATGTTTCTGTGTGAACTTGTATGTTATCAGATAAATCTGAAGAAAAAGTAAATTTTGTCCACTAGAAGAGAAGGGAGTTATTCACTTCAAACAAGGATTGAACTACAAAGGTGCTTCTCTTTCCACTAAGAGAGTAATGGAAGATTGAATATATATTGCCCTACTCATTACTCTCCCAATGACCACCTTATGTTCTACTGAAAGTTATAGGAAAAGAGGGTAAAACAAAGCCACAAGAATGTATCATTTTTGTGGAACCAGACCTTGGGCTCAAAATCAGGGAGACCTAAGCTCAAATCCTTTCCTGGATCATATTTGGGATGTGTTTAACTTCTCAGTACCTAGAAAAATTTTTAGAGATACAAAGATCCAGAGATGGTACTCCTTTCTACTGGTAGAGAAATGTTATGGGCCAGAACTCTGTATTTGAAACAAGAATTCTTACAAGATGCTAACTCAGGGGAATTGATGAGATAATGGTTATCTAGTTTAGCATGGTGATTAATAGTTCTCTATCTAGTTCAGTATGATTGATTTAATCTTACCATAAACAATAGTTCTCTAGTGATATAATGATTGGTTTATACTCTGTATACTATAAATGATCTAATTATAATAGAGCATATAAGCTGGGACAAACTCAGCCAGAGTCAGAGCCAGAGAAGACAGAGGGCTGGAGACAGGAGCTCAAGCTCTTGGAGCCAAGGAGACAGATTCAGTCCATCGTCCATCTTTATGGTGTCTAGAGGCTGAAGCACAAGCCCTTAGACTCAGAGAGATTCATTTCCATCTTCATTAGCCTCGTGATGGCTGTCCTGTTCTCCTGCTCCCCTCACTGAGACCAAGGCCAGCAGGGTCCAGGCAAGGAAATAATAAAAAATTTGGACTTTGGACTTTAACACCTGGCTATTCTCATGGTGTTTACTGAACTGAAACAAAGGCTCTCCAAGACCTCCAGAGAACTAACAAAGAACACCACAGAGAAACTTGGAAAAATTCTTGCCTTGAGTTACTTGCATCACATATAGGTGTCTCCTTGCATTTTGAGACGCATTCTCATCAATCATTGTCAAAAAAATCAAAGTCAAAAGACTTATTAATGTGATAAAATGATAGCATTTCTTTTCTTTTTATCTCTATGGCCTATTTATTTCACTGAAAACAATAAGTGAATGAATGGTGACTTGGCTTCATGAGAGACCCGAGTTCAATCCAAATTCTCAACCTTTTTGATGATTGCACTAGTTAATTTTGCCAAGCCTCAGTTTGTTCATCTCTCAAATGGAACCAAGACCTGTTCATTGCCCTGAAAGAATTATGGTTATATATATACCAGTGTTTTTCAAATCTGGCTCCACAGAATTATAAAACCATCACAGAAACATCTCCCATATATGTAATATAACAAAAAGTCAGAAAATTCTAAGTGAGAAAAATAAATATTATACTATTCTATTAATGATTAATTGTGTATCCCTTTTCTCCCTTTTCCTTTCATTTCTGTCAAGACCAAATTCACCCAATCTCTGAGCCAAGGCTGAGTGATGAGATTAGTTCCTAGCATTTAAAGCACAAACTCCTTACTTGGATAGGCAGGACCACATCCTACTGGAGACCCAGTGTTTATTCAGAATACAGAGAGAATTGCCTGGGGGGAAAGCCCCTATTTTTGGTGCCTTCTATCAGAGAGTAGGCAACCTAGCTCCTGAGGGAGACTTCTGGCTGACATGGATTTCTTCTATACCTTGAAACTGTTCAACCTTATGATCAAGCTACATTCTCATCAGGAGGAACTAAAGATTTAGTTTACCTCCTCAGTCAACTCCACCAGTCAGTGCTGATTTTCTCCTATCACCGGCACTCACTTTCAGAGGGGCTTTAAGGCATTTCAGGATCTCCTTTGATGTGTTTGGTTGTAACAGGAACTACATAATTACTTGAATATTAATTACCCAGAAACTGAAGAGGTCAATTTGAGCTCTGGTGGGCCAGATGCTTTCTTGCTGCTTCCTCATAGATTCTTTGATTTCAATCTCCATAAAGCCTCTGTAGCTGCCATTTTGGTAGTAGTGAACGAGATAAAGTGAGATCTTTCAAGACAGTTGTGAAAATCGAGCAAGGCTTCATCTATTTCAGAGTTTGAGTAGGCCTGAAGGACTTTAAGTATTAAGTCAAGGGCATACTTAAAGTGTCTCCTCCCTGCTATTTTCCTAAGGACATACTTAAAGTCTCCTCCCTGCTATCTTAAGGACATACTTAGTCTCCTTCCTGCTATCCCCTCCCTATTATCCCCCTAAGGGCATACTTAAGTTCCCTTCTTGTTATCCTCCCTATTTCAGCCAAATATGGGTACTTATGTACTTATTGGTCAAGTTCAATTTCTTGAATAGTTCCCGAGTTTAGAATGTAAGATCCTTAGCCAATAAGGATGAGGGTCAGTGGTGGGAGGGGAATTTGCGTTAGGGCTTAAAAGTGTGGACCCTGCCCCCTACAGTGCTTCCTCCCTTCGATTGTCTGCTGGATTGGTGGGACACCGGAACGTTTAATAAACTTTGCTTTGCTTCTAGAGATCTATCCAGTTGTTTTATTAATGGTTTCTGACCCACACAGTAGAAAAATGCCTGGGTTCAGACACTAAAAAGAGATGTAACTTTAAATATCCCTTTACTTTTATTAGTTGTGTCTGAGGGCAAGTAATTTAAATTCAGATGATCAGAGATTGTAACATAGAAGACACCCAAAGGGTCTAATGTGGACAAGTGTGATGGGACCAGCTGAAGTTAGCTAACTTTCTACTCTGAAAAAGAATAAAGCTCAAAAGCAAAAAAAAAAAAAAAAAAATCAGAAGAGTGAGTTTGGGCTATCTTTTTAAATTTTTTGAGAGATAATAATTTTTCTCCTCTCACTACCTTCTCAACTCTCTACAGTTCAATTTCCAACCTCCTCATTCCTTTGAAACTGTTCTCTCCAGTTACCACTAGTCTACTTACCTGCTAAATCCAATGTCATTTTCTCAACCCTTATTCTTGATTTCTCTTATCTCTAGCTTTTCAGGATATCACTCTCCTCATTCTTGTCCCACCTATAAGATTGCTCTTTTTCCATCTCCTTTGCTACATCCAGATCATACCCTCCATCTAGGTGTCCCAAAAGGTTCTGTTCTGGGCTTTCTCTTCTCTCCTCTGCTACTTCACTTCATGATATCATCAGTTTCTGGATTTATTTACCATCCCACTGCTGAGGATCCTCAAATCTATCTCCTGTTCTCCCTACCCTGCTACCTCTAATCTCACATTTTCAACTACCTCTCAGAGATCTTGAATTAGATGTTGAGAAGTCATTTTAAAGTCAATATGTCCAAAATGGAGCTCACTATCATTCTTTCTGAATCCTCATCCTACCTCACCCCATTATTGTAAGGGTAATACCATCCTCTCAATCCTCCAGGTTTACAATCTAGGTGTCATCTATTCTCATTATTTCTTATTCCCCCATATTTAATCTATTGCCAAGACCTGTGGATTTCATCTTTGTAATATCTCTTTCTTCTCATAACTGCCACCACCCTGGTATAGGCCCTCGTCTCATTCCTAGACTATTCCAATAGTCCACTGATGGGTCTACCTTCTTCCATTCTCTTCCCACTTTAGTCTGTACCCCATTTTGCCACCAAAGTAATTTCCAAAAGCATAGCTATGCCCCATATTGTTTTCATACTCACCTTCCTATCACTGCCAGGATCAAATGCACAATTCACGTTTAGAGTCCTTCATAACTAAATTTTCTCCTACCTTTCCAGTCTTCTTTCATCTTACTTCCCATCACATACTCTTAGATCCAATCATCTTACTGTTCTGCAAATGAGATATTCCTATCTCATGGCTTTGGGAATTTTCTCTGCTTGTCCCCCTTGACTTGAATGCTCTCCTTCCTCATCTGAAATCCCACCTTCTACAGGAAGCCTTTCCCAACCCTTCTTAATTCTAGTGCCTTCTCTCTTTTAATTATTTCCTATTTGTCCTGTTTATAGTTTGGTTATATATATTCAATTGCTTGTTGTCTTCACCACTAGATTGTGACCTTCTTGAGTTTTTCGATGTCTGTGTGTGTGTTTCATTCCCAGTTGTGTGGGTCAGAAACCATCTTAAAAGAACTGGAGAAATCTCTAGAAGCAAAGCAAAGTTTATTATACGTTCTCCCGAGTTTTGGGAATCCCACCCATCAAGCAGACAATCTAAGGGAGGAAGCACCGTAGGGGGCAGGGTCAACGGCTTTTAATCCCTACCGCAAATTCCCCCTCCCATTACTGATCCTCATCCTTATTGGCTGAGGATCTTACATTCTAAACTCCGGAACTATCCAAGAAATTGAACTTGACCAATAAGTACATAGTTGCCCATATTTGGTTGAAATAGGGAAGATAACAAAAAGGGAACTTAAGTATGCCCTTAGGGAGATAACAGGGAGGAGACTTTAATTATGCCCTTAAGAGGAGAGCAGGGAGGAGACTTTAAGTACGCCCTTAGGAGAATAGCAAGGAGGAGACATTTTAAGTATGTCCTTGACTTAATGCTTAAAATCTTTCAGGCCTACTCAAACTTTGAAATAGATGAAGCCTTACTCGATTTTCACTACTGTCTTGAAAGATCTCACCTTATCTTGTTCACAATGTTTAATACACTTCTAAGCATGTAGAAGGCACTTAATAAATGATTCTTGTCTGACTGACAGATTAACTTCCATTCTTTTAATTATAAAGGTTTATAGAAGTCATCCTTGATATTTCACTGTTTTTCACTTCATCTATCCAACTACCCAAATAATTACCAAGTTTTGTCAATTCTATTTCTACAACATCTCTCACATTCATCTTCCCTCTCCTATAGCTATCAACAATACTTTTTCTTGGATTATCACAGTAATTTCATTTTTCCTATGTTTCTGGCTCCACTTCCCAATCCAATTTCCATATAGGTACCAAGTGGTATTCCTATAGAGTGAAAGATCCCCCAGATCCTTGATATGAGAGGTTCTTGATAATAGGGAGTCATATTATCTAGAGAAAGTTTGAATTTTGTTGTCCAAGCTACTCTCTGAGGCAAGCAGGAAGAGCACTGATTATCTTAACCTTTTGATCTTAATTGGGCCTTTAGTTATCTTTGTAGACTTTTATTACATTTCCATCTGTGGTTGAGGCCTAGCCAAATTATAAAACCATCATAACTCCACAAGTTAATGTGTCTAATCAGAAACCCCAAGTTATAATGTCAATCTCCAAGGTTATATTTCCCCTATAAAAGAAAATCTTTCTGGATGAATTTGTATGATTATCAGATAAATCAGAAGGAAAAGTAAATTCTGTCCCTAGAAGAAAAGGAAGTTATTGACTTCAAGAAAAGATTAAACTACAAAGCTGTTTCTATTCTCACTAAGAAAGTAATGGAGGATTGAACATATATTGCCATACCCTTTGCTCTCTCAATGTCCACCTTATTATACAATTGAAAGTTACAGGAAAAGAGGGTAAAATAAAGCCACAAGAATATATCACTTTTCTGGAACCAGACCTTGGGCTTAAAGTCAGGGACACCTAAATTCAAATCCTTTCCTGGATCATAGTAATGTCAGTTAAGTCATGTAACTTCTCAGTGCCTGGAAAAACTTTTAGAGATACAAAGTTCCAAAGGAAGTGAGTGCTCCTTACTACTGGTAGAGAAAGTTGGAAAAGTTTTTGCCTTAAGTTACCTGCATCATATATAGATGCTTCCTTGCTTTTTGAGATGCATTCAAAAAGGACTCTTATTGTGATCAAATGGTAGCATTTCTTTTCTTTTTATCTCTGTCGATGGCATATTTATTTCATTGAAAACAATAAGTGAATGAATGATGAGGTAGATAGCATATTGGACTCGGCTTCATGAGAGATCTGAGTTCAATCCAAATTCTCAACCTTTTTGGTGATAGCACCATTAATTTTGCCAAGCCTTAATTTGTTTATGTCTCAAATGGAGCCAAGGCCTATAAATGCCATTGACCTCAAAGAGTTATAGTAAAGATCCAGGAAGATAATATATATAAAGTGTTTTGCAAATCTTGTTCTATGGAATTATAAAATCATCATAGGAATGTCTCCCATATATGTAGCATGAAGAAATGAGAGAAAATTTCAGGTGAGAGAAATGAATATTATACTTTTCTATTAATGACTAATTTTCATTTTTGTGGACTCCCTCTTCCCCTTTTCCTTTCATTCCTGTCAAGACCAAATTCACTCAGCCTCTGGGAGCCATGATAGCTCTTAGCCCTTAAAGCACAGACTCCCTACCTGAGTAGGAAGGACCCACCCCACTGGGAGACCAAGTGCCTGTTCACAGTACAAAGAGAATTGCCTGGGGGGGGGGGGCGGGGAGCCCCTTTTCTTGATCCTTTCCAGCAGAGAGTAGGCAACCTCGCTCATGAAGGAGAATCCTGGCTGACTTGGATTCCTGGATGCAAGTGCCTTTAAGCTGTTCAGCCTCATGATCAAGCCACATTCTCTGCAAGAGGAGCTGAAGTTTACCTCCTCAGTCAATGTCCACCAATCAGGGTTGATTTTCACTTGTCAGGGGAGTTCCCTTTCAGAGGAGCTTTAAGGCATTTCAGAGTCTTCTTTGATGTGTTTGGTTAGGACAGAGAACCACTGACCATCAATTTATTGATTGCTGGCAAGTCTGAGTAGTTACTTGATTATTAATTACCCAGAAACTCAAGAGGTCAAATTGGGCTCTTAGGAGCCAGATGCTTTCTTGCTGTTTCCTCATCTGTTGATTCCAGCTTCCACAGAGCCTCTGTGGCTTCCAGTGGAGCAGTAGAAAAATGCCTGAATTCAGACACCGAAGACTTCAAATATCCCTTTCCCTTTATTAGTTGTGTCTGTGGGCAAGTAACTTCACTTCAAATGATCAGAGATTTTGACATAGAAGAGACTCAGGGGCCCCAAAGTAACCAAATGTGATGGGATCAATTAAAGTTAACCAGCTTTTGTCTTGTCTACTCTGAAGAAGAAAAAAAAAAAAATCCTTGTGAGGTTAGTCTGGGCTAAATTCAGAAGGTTCAAACTCAACTTTTGGCTGGAAGTTGAGCCTTAGTAAATGTGCCTTCTGAGAAATTCAAAATGTGGCTTATGTAAGATGCTCCTTTCTCCCTCCCCATGCTAGCCCCTATACATGGAACACCACTGTCAGAGCAGATCAGGATTCACCAGTTCCTCACTAACCCTTGCCCTCTCACACTGACTCAACTTATCCATGTCTCCATATAAATTAACTGAAACACTCCTCAGACACAATTCACAAGTCTGCCCACAATCCTTCCAGTTCTTTTTCACCACCACGTCCCTTACATATAATTTGAATCCTTTCTCCCAAGAAGTCACTTCATTCACAATCAGACCTCCTTGCTTCCCCATTTTTGGACCAACCTCTCTCCCTTGTCAATAATTCCTGAGGCTTTTAGACGAAGGATAATGCATATTGAAAGTTTCCCTTCTCAGTCCCTTCCCACTCCCAATACTCATAGTAGCCCTTAGAAGAGCCCCTGATACTAGGGTAGCTCCAGAGAAGGTCTAGGAATGTTAGTCAATACTTGAGCAAATGGAGAAATAAGTAGAATAGCAGAAAAAAGCTCTTCCCTTCCCAATCCTGTTGCCTTCTTTAGAGTGCTATTTTACTCAATTCAATTAACATTGTTTTTTAGCTACCTACAATTTTAGCAGAAACTCTACAAACTATTGGGAGAAAAAGATAAGCAAATTAGACCCTGCTCTCAAAGAAGACATTTGTGAAAGAAAGGAACAGAAACCAGAAATTGCCAAATAAGTTTTTAACATCCACTAAATCTTCTCCTGGTAATTTTATTTATAAAAAGAAAATTCAGTTAAAGTGCTTTATATGCTGAACTGTTTGTAAAAATACGTTCTTTATAGAAGTATATTCAGAAGAACTCCACATGTTTAACTTGTATTGGATTGTTTACTCTCTAGGGGATGGGAAGGGTCTCTAGGAGATGAGGAGGAGAGGAAGGAAGGGAGAAAAATTTGGGACACATGGTTTTACAAAGATGAATATTAAAAATTGTCTTTGCATGTATTTGGGAAAAAATTAGCTTTAGAATAAGAGTGGGAACAAAAAAATATTTTTGCTACATAAGAAACAAGCCTGTTTTTCAGTTATTCCCAGTAATAGCATTTTAGACATTTTCAATGCTCAAATTGTTTGTGGAGAGGATGGATTAGGAGGGAAGGAGACACTTTGCAGAGAGACAGAAGTCACTGCAAATAAATGAGGTCACAAGGACCCCATTGTAGTGCTGACTTTCTGTAAGGGTCCTTTAAATGGGCGGCCACAGTGCAACAGGAGATTTGAGTGGCCTGGAAGTAATCTCTGTGGATATAGGACTGCCCTTTGGGTGGGATCCTGTCCATATCTAGATAGCTTCTTTTTAAAATTTTTTTCATTTTTATTTTTTTTCTTTTGGATTTGCCTTGGATTTTTTTTTAAATTTTTATTTTATAATAACTTTTTATTGGCAGAACCCATGCCAGAGTAATTTTTTACAACATTATCCCTTGCACTCACTTCTGTTCCAATTTTTCCCCTCCCTCCCTCCACCCTCTCCCCCAAATGGCAAGCAGTCCTACACATGTTAAATGTCACAGTATATCCTAGATACAATATATATGTGCAGAACCAAACAATTCTCTTGTTGCACAGGGAGAATTGGATTCAGAAGGTATAAATAACCCAGGAAGAAAAACAAAAATGCAAATAGTTTACATTCATTTCTAGATAGCTTCTTAAACTGGAGAAAGCTTTCTCTTTGATTGGCTGTGTGTGTGACCTCACAGACCCTCTATAAGCCCACTGTGAGCAGCAAGTCTCTCTCTTTATCCTGAGGAAGCCAAGCCGAGTGGATGGATAGCCAAGAGAGGAAACAGGTTAATACTGAACACATGGGTCATTGGACCAGGTGTTCACTAGGGAGTTAACAAGTCAGGGCATTATGTGAGTATTAATAAAGGCTTTAAATCTGCATGTGGTTGGCTGTTCTTGAGGGTGCTATAGGTTATTAAACTACGATTCAAGAAATCGTGGCCAGAGGCCTCTGAAGGCCTCAAAGGAGGCAAGTTGATAGAATTAGTTGACACTGCAAAGATCAATGGCCAGAGGTACTCTGAGGGCCTAGAAATCAAGAGAGACTGGTAATAGTAACTGCTATGAGAACATGTTACAACTTTCCTCTTAAAACAGAAAATGACCATGTTGGATGTGCTCTTGAATATGTTCTCATGGGTGTGGGTGGAATTAAATGACTAGAGAGGTAGATACCCTCCAGATCACAAATTCTGTGACTTTCCATAAGTAGACTGAAAGGGAAAGGGACAGAGGATTGTTGATCAGTCTTGGGAACTGATTGGGTGTGGAAGGGAAAAGGAAAGAATCTGGCTACAGACAGTGCTGCCTACAGAAGGTCTATGCACAAATTAGATTTGAAAATCCTTGAGCTAAACCTCCATGTTTTCCTAGCATTGCTCCTTGCAGACACAGGAGCTCTTTCAGCTTGGTGAAAACCTGAAGGTGCTAACCAGAGGTGTGAACTCAAGGGGTGGGGGGAAGGGTGCTACAACCAGAAAGAGTTGACAGGTTGAGCTACAGGATGCCAGGCCAGGGGATTGACACCTCTGGGAGGCTCCAGGAGGGCAGGGCTACCTCCTATAAAAGGAGAGCATCCTTCTGCTCAGAAGCATTGACTGGCAGTGGAGTCTCCATCTCAGCTGCTGAAGAAGAGAAGCAACAGGAGAGAGAAGAATGGAAGCTGCTGTAGAAATGCTGCAGAAAATGCACTCTGATGTCACCTGCAGCATCTGTAGGAACTACTTCTCTGAGCCGGTCACCCTCCATTGTGGACACAACTTTTGCAGAGAATGTCTCTCCTCCTGCTGGAGGGCAGCAGCAACCCAGGCTCTCTCTTGTCCTGAATGCAGGCAAGTGCCCCAGAGCGAAGCATTACCCCCAGTCAATGAGTGCCTAGCACAGCTGACTGACCTGGTCAAAAGGTTCAGCTCCCAGGTTCTGCAGAGCACTAAGGGACAGAGCCAGTGCACTCTTCATGGGAAAGTCTTCAAGCTCTTTTGTGAACAGGACCAGACTCCACTATGTGTGGGATGCTGTGAAACTGCAGAACACGGGGGTCATGGGATCTCTCCTGTAGGAGAGGCTGCTCCCAAGTACAGAAAACAGCTCCAGAACATGCAGAGAAATTTGGGGAAACATTTCGAAGAAGCTGAGAGCCTTCTAGCTCAGCAGAGCCTTGTGAACTGGAGAAGGATGATCACAGAAGAATACCGCAAACTGCAATACTTAGTGATGGCACAAGAATTCATCTGTATTGAAAGGATAAGGCAAGAACAAAGGGCAAGGCAGGACAGATTAACTCAGCAGATACAAACTCTTCAGAAGCTCAAACTAGAACTGCAGGAAGCAGGCAACCTACCAGATCTGGATTTGCTACAGGATGCCAAGCAGTTGCTGGAAAGGAGTGAGTCAGAGCTGTCCCAAAGGGCCATGACTGTCCTCCCAGAGCTGAGAGAGTATCCTATCCCCGGCCTGATAGAGATGCTCAATCGATTCAGAGTGGACATGATCATGGATCCCAGATCAGTCACTTCCTATCTGAGTGTTTCTGAGGATCTGAGGAGTGTGAAGGCTACAGAAGCCTGGGACGCACTCCAGCATCTTGAAGACTCTGATTGCCATGCTGTCCTTGCTAAGCAGACCTTCAGCTCTGGCAGATACTACTGGGAGGTGGATGTGAGTCAGGTACCTCAGTGGGTATTGGGGATCTATACCACCTACTTGAGGAGAAAAAGGGGCAGGGATGTGGAGTCCTATGACTATGCCTTCTTGCTTCGATGTGTCAAGAAGGAAGATAATTACTTTATAGGATCCTATCCTGGATCACTGAACCATCAGTTGAAAGGCCCTATACCCAGGGTTGGGGTCTACCTAGAATATAGCCCTGGAAGTCTTTCTTTTTACAATGTTCTCCAGCGCTCCCTTATTTATAAGTTCCACCCCATTTCTTTCACAGCACCCATCAGACCCATCTTTTGTCCTGGCCCCCCACTTCCAGGAACTAAGCCTGGGCCCATGACTCTCTGTCCAATGGACTCCCATCTTTGTGCTTGTTGCTTTTCATCTCAGTGAGCGTTTTTCCAGAGAACACTTCTCAAACCACCACCAGGCTTCCGGACTGTGGTCATTCCATTTCCAACCTTCCTTCAAGAGAATTAGGAGCATCTATTTCATTGTGAAGAGTCCTGTTCACTCAGCACATTTGCCTTCTACCCTGCAAGCTGAAGGAAATCATTCCCAAGTATTCTGTATCCTCTTATCCTCAGTGGATCCTGTCTGTTTACGAATTTTTACAATCAATTCTGCTTTAGTAGTTAAAAACAACCCAAAACCTCTCATTTGAGGACTATGGTTTCTATATCTTTATGTGAGAAATAACTCTTGAATTCATAAAAGGGGATGTTAAAAGTCTACTTTGGTAGACATTTGCAGAAGTGGGTGGGTCTCATTATAGAGTACATACTCACCAGGAGAGAGAAAGATCAAGCACTATATCCCTTAGCTTTCCTGTCTTCATGACCCTTAGCAAGTTTAATCTGGTTTTAATTGTAAATTCAAGATATATCTACAACAGTGTGCTGTCTTCACAGGATGTTTCTCTTGTTTTTGGTTTTTTTTTTTTTTTGGTGAGGTAATTGGGGTTAAGTGACTTGCTCAGGGTCACACAGCCAAGATGCTTTAAATGTCTGAGACCAGATTTGAACTCAAGTCCTCCTGATTTCAGAGCTGGTGCTCTATCCTCTGTGCTACCTAGTTGCCCCTTACTTGTATATTTCTGGGAAACACAAGGTATCATATCTCACACTTGTTCCAAAAATTTATCATACTCCAGTTAGATGTATAGATTTCAATCTTTTCCTGTCCTATATCCATTGAATTATATTAAACCTTCCTTTTTTCCTTATTTAAAATAAAATAAAATAAATTCTTGGATTTTCTGTGCTTGTGTGTATTTTTGTGGTTGTTCATTTCATTTGTGTCCAACTCTTTTGTTTCATCATTTGGGGTTTTCTCACCAAAGATGCTGTAATGGTTTACAATTTCCTTCTCCACCTCTTTTTTAAGATGAGGAAACTGATGCAGATAAAAATGACTTGATCAGAGTCCCATAGCTACTAAATATCTGAAGCCAGTTATGAACTCAGACAGTATATGTTCAATCCTCTATTACTCTCTTAGTGGGAACAGAAGCATCTTTGTAGTTCAATTCTTCTTTGAAGTGAATAACTCTCTTCTCTTCTAGTGGACAGAATTTACTTTTCCTTTAGATATATCTGATAACCATATAAGTTCACCCAGAAACATGTAAATCTGCAAAATTATTTTTGTCCAGTTCACCTCCACTGCATATTGACTTCCTGAAAAAAGGGAAATGAGCCCAGTAAGGCTGTTCAGTTTGTATCTTAATTTTGAATCATTCTATTGTAATCTTAGGTTTCCTTTATACAAGTGTTTATACTATTCTCTGTCTAATAAACACAAATATGAAATTTTATTTTAAGGTTTGTTTGGATGCTACTTTCTTAAGAGGAAGTTTATAAATTAGAGCTTATCCAAAGAGGAAATTGCAAAAAGAGCTGAAAGAAATGGAAATTACTACAAACAGTTTAAAGAACAGAGGATGTTTACTTTGGAGAAGACTCAGTGGAGACTTGATCAAAATTATCTAAGTATTTAAAGGACTTTTATTTGGAAAAGAGATTAGACTTGTTCTGCCTGGCCCAAAAGGGTAGAACTAGGAACAGTCTATAAAATTTAATAATTTCAAGATGTATCTGTAATATTAACCTTTAAAAGTGTCCAAAGATATACATGTTCTCTGCCTCAAAGAGTAACACATTTCTTATCTCTGAAGGTTTTCAAAAGAAGTCTCATTGACCATTCTCCATTGTATAAAGGATTTTTGCTTACAGATTAGATCAATTCTGAGATTCTTTGACTCAACAATAAATATTTAAAACTAAACTGAACAAATAGTTATTTGACAGCCATTAGGTGTCTGTACTCATCTGCTTGTTATAATATTTAAGTTTTTGCTATCTTAACTGTCAATGATCTCTTTTCTGCCCTGTCCATCTGTAACTTATCTGAATTTTCACTTCATCTCTGCCATAACTATAGTTTTATTATTCAGTTAGATTTTCTTGTGATCTTATTCACATTAGAGTAAATTTAGTCCACTATCCTCTCCCCTGCTAGTTTCCACAATTTCTCCCTCTTCTCAATCTATGTTAACTGATAAGGAAATAAGTCCCAAAGGAAAGTACTTGATCAGGTTTCCACAGGATTCCAAGTTCCTGGCAACATCTGTCTAGTACTCCTTCTCCCACCCCATATGGATGGACAAAATGGAAACCCCAGTAAAAATCTTTCTTCCTGTCCTGCCTTCTCCAGCAGCTGCTAGGCAAAGCCTTATGCCCAAGCTGCTTTTTTTCTCCATAACTTGGAGGTCTTGTCCATTCCAGGACCCTAAGGGTAAAGGAGAACCAAACTATAGAAATTAGGGACTATATAAGAATGAAGAAAGGGAGATGAACTGGTTTCACCCTTATTTCCTGCCTCTTTAAATACCTTCCAGGACATCTCCCCTTTCCTATCTTAATGTCCTAACTGACAATGCCAATTTCCTAATTTTCCCCCAAACTGCCTTGAACCCTAAATTCTACTTTTCAACCAGTCCATCTCCTGATGTAGTCCTAATGCATAATAGAGGAATTCTTTTCTTCTACTTCTCACCTATCTTTATTATTATAATAATATATTTATTATATATAATATTATATAATATATAATATTATATAATAATATATATATTATATAATTTTATATATATATGGGAGATACACCTATGATGGTTTTATATTTCTGTAGGGCCAGATTTGGAAAACACTTTTTATATAAACATTTCCTTCTTGGACCTTCACCATAATTCTTTGAGGTCAATGGCATATACAGGCCTTGGCTCCATTTGAGAGAGGAACAAACTAATGCTTAGGCATAGACCAACATCTCCTACCATAAACCAAAAAAGATATAAAAGGTGATATAAAGAAATTAGGGGAGTGTGGACAAAATTACCTATCTGATCTATGGATAAGGAAAGAGTTTATGACTAAACAAGACATAGTGAGGATGGCAGGAGGTAAAATGGAAAATTTTGATCATATGAAATTGAAAAAGTGTAATGGGCTGAAACTGAGCAGATGCACTTGGACAGCTGAGCACTTAAGGCTAATTACTTATTGGACAATACTCTATTAGCATATGTTTGGAAAATGGCCCCACTATTCTGTGCTGGCTTGATCATATACAGAGAATTGTAAGGGGGATTAGAGGGTGGAGTAAGACAAGGGAGAGTAACTTTTGGCTACCGAGAGAGGAAGAAGAGAGGTATGGAGATTCCTGTGTCCATTCCTCTCACTTCAATAAAGAATAAAGGATCAAGGGCTTTTGCTTATCCTGAGTCTGGCTGATTTTAAAGTATCCAGAGTGCTAACTTGGTATTCATAAAAAAGCTTTTGCAAAAAACAAAACCAATGCAGCCAAAATTAGAAGGAAAGCAGAAAACTGGGCGAGAAATTCCTTAACAAGTTTCTCGGATAATGATCCCACTTCTTAAGTGTATAGGGAATTGAGCCAAATTTATAAAATTTCTTTTTTTCCCACTTGATAAATGGTCAAAGGATATGAAAAGGAAATTCTCAGAAGAAATCAAAGCTATCAATAGTCACATGAAAAATGCTTTAAATTACCAATAATCAGGGAAATGAAAAGTAAAACAATTCTGAGGAACTGTACTCATACCTATCAAGTGGACTAACATAAAAGCAAAATGACAATGTTGGAGGGGATATGGAAAAATAGGGACATATTTCTACTGATGATGAAATTGTGAGTTGGTCCAACCATTTTGGAGAATAATTTGGAACTATGTATAAACTCTGCATATCCTTTCACCTAGCAGTAACATTAAGTGTATATCCCATGAGATCAAAGATAAAGGAGGGCCCATATAAAATATTTACAGCAGCTCTTTTTTGTAGTAGCAAAGAATCAGAAACTAAAGGGATGTCCATCAATTAAGGAATCGTTAAACAAGTTATAGTATATGATTATAGTATAGTATTACAATACAGTACATATATAGTATACTATATAGTACAGTATAATAATATACTATTATACTGTAAGAAATGACATAGGAGATGATTTCAGAAAAACCAGAGATGATTTATATGAATTGATACAAAGTGAAATAAGTGGAACCAGAAGAATTTTGTACACAGTAACAGCAATATTTTTTTAATTATATATTTTATTTTATTTTATAACTTTATATTGACAGAATCCATGCCAGGGTAATTTTTTTTTTTTTACAACATTATCCCTTGCACTCGCTTCTGTTTTGATTTTTCCCCTCCCTCCCTCCCCATCCTCCCTTAGAAGGCAAGCAGTCCTATATATGTTAGATATGTTGCAGTATATCCTAGATGCAATACATGTTTGCAGAACCGAACAGTTCTCTTGTTGCACAGGGAGAATTGGATTCAGAAGGTAAAAATAATCCGGGAAGAAAAAAAAAAATGCAAATAGTTCACATTCATTTCCCAGTGTTCTTTCTTTGGATGTAGTTGCTTCTGTCCATCATTTATCAATTGAAACTGAGTTAGGTCTCTTTGTCAAAGAAATCCATTTCCATCAGAATACGTCCTCATACAATATCATTAACAGCAATATTTTAATGATGATAAACTATGAAAGACTTAGCAACTCTGATCACTATAATGATTCGTGACAATTCCAAAGTTCACATGACAAAAATGTCTATTCACTTTTTGGGAAAGAACTGATAAATTCTGAGTGTGGAATGAAGCATAATTCTTTTCACTTTGTCTTTTTACAACATAGTTAAGATGGGAATGTTCTGCATTTCTTCACATAGACAATGGAATCATCATATTGCTTTCCTTCTCAATGGAAAGGGGGAGGGGCTCATGAGAGATTTATATTTTGAATCAAAATTAAAAGATGTCAAAGAGAGGGGGCAGAGCCAAGATGGCAGAGAGGAAACACACATCTTCCTAAACTCTCCTTTTCCTTCAATCTATTTCAACAATATTCAGCCTCGGAATTAGGACTTGACTGTCAGAACTCACGAATTTTGGGAGTACAACACATTACCAACAGAAGATATTCTTGAAATTCACTAGAAAAGTCTGTTTTTGCTCATGGGCAGAGATGGAACAGGGTTAGGGTAGGCACAGCCATCAGGCAAGTTGGCAGTGACATCATGGGAAACAGCATGCTGAGAAGGCTGAAGAGGGGTGGGGTGTGGCCTCTGCTGGGGGAAAATATGCAGGGAGAACTTTGCCACAGTGTGAGCTACTTTGCCCTGGCAACAAGCCAGTAGATCAGCAGAGAAGCTATAAACACAGGGGGTAAAAACTATAACCCCAAAAGCTAGAGTCTCTTGGGACCTGGCCACACCCATATCCAGAGTGACTCAGCCTGATCACAAATGCAGTCACAGTGGTTTGTCCTAGCAAAGCCCTAGTAGCTACCTTTGTGCTGCTGCTGACTTCAGGACCTGATTTCAGGTCCCAGCACAGCCAGTGAGTGCTGTCTCACTGTCCCTTCACTGTTACTTCCTGATATCTGTTGAAGCAGCTTGGAAATTACCCCACTGCCCCAGATAAGCAGACCATAGTTTGTTTTTATTTTTTCCAAATGAGCAAAAAGGCAAAGCACATACTAACTATTGATAGCTTCTTTATGGAAAGAGAGCAGATTTCAAACCCTGAAGAGACTATAAACAGTTTGTCTCTAAATCCAAAGGTAGGTATGATCTGGTCCCCATCACACAAGGCTCTCATAGAAGAAATTAAAAAGTATCTTAAAAGAGAGCTAAATGAAAAATGGGGAAAGGAAAGTTTTGCAAGAAGGTCAGGATAAGTCATTAAAAGATAGAGTGGATAAAGAAATAACCTCCCTGAAAAACAGAATTTGTGAAGTGAAAAGATAAACAACTCCCAGGAAAACAGAATTTGTGAATTGGAAAAAGAAAATAATTCCTTAAAAAAAAAAAATTGGCAAAATGGAAAAAAATTCCATAGAACAAAACAACTCATTGAAAAATTCAATTGGACAAATACAAAAAGAAAAAAAGGCAAATGAAGAAAATAATTCATTAAAAATCAGACTTGAACAAATGGAAATGAATGACTTGAGGAGACACCAATAATCAGTCAAGCAAAACCAAAAAAAATGAAAAAAATAGAAAAAAGGGATTATTGGACTCCCTGAAAATGATGATGAAAAAGAGAGCCTAGACACTATTTTTCAGGAAATCATCAAAGAGAACTGCCCAGATGTTATAGAAACAGAAGACAAAATAGACATTGAAAGAATTCATCAATCACCTACTGAAAGAGATCCCAAAATCAAAACTCCAAGAAACATTATGACTAAATTCCAGAACTATCAGACCTAGGGAAAAATACTACAAGCAGCCAGAAAAAAATAATTCAAATACCAAGGAGTCACAATAATGATTACTCAGGATTCAACAGCATCCCCATTAAAGGACTGAAGGACCTGGAATCTGATATTCCAAAAGGCAAAAGAACTTGGTATGCAGCCCAGAATAAACTACCCAGCTAAACTGAGCATTTTCTTCCAGGGAAGAAGATGGACATTCAGTGAAATAGGTGAATTCCATTTATTCCTGATGAAAAAATCAGAGCTAAACAAAAAGATGACTTGCCTACACTCCCCCAGCTACTAAGTGTCGAATTGACAGGTCCTCCTGATTCCAGGGCTGGTGTTCTTTTCCCATATAGCTTCCCAAGACCATAGATTCTTAAAGAAGATCTGGTATTCCTGTGTTCCTTTAACAAAGGAAGTAGGAGAGGGAGTGGTGTGTGTTTAACCATCTTACTGCTTAGATTTCAACTAAGTAGTGTTGATCTGTCACCTGAATTTAGTGTCTATCCTGTTCTGCACACAGCAGGAAGTTACAAATTGAATATTAACAATCCGGGACTTGTGCAAGTTTGTTTTCTATCTATCAATAAATAAGAATTTATTTAATAATTACTGCTTCTGTTACTAACTCTAGTGCAAACAGGCCAGGATTCTCATCTATGAAAAGTGGAGATACAAGGTTTTCTTTTCAATCTGCCAGTCATCAAGCAATTAGGAAATGCCTACTGTGTGCTGGTTACTAGATATGCAAGAATAAAACTAAAAGAATCCTTGTCTTTAAGGAATTTATATTTCCTTGGAATGCTCACATCCTCTCAGACAATTTTATGTTTGGTAGGTAAAGGAGTACATGACACTGCAGCCTTCAAAGGAGCCTTATAAGGAAGGCAAAAGGGCATGTCCCTGATGTGCAATGGGACCAGGGACCTGCTTCTTTACCCTGGTAGAGAGCATGGAGGACAGAGGTGCCTTCCTCCTGAACATCCTAATTCTAACCTTCCTCTCTTCTTCTTTCCCTTTGTCTGAATTGAATATCCATGAACCAGGCAGAAAATGTGTCTTGCAAGCTTCATTTATTAATATCAGAGCTAGGGTTTTTATACTCTTTAAGCTAGTGTTGTATTAAACCAGTTACCTCCAGGTGATGCTCTATACATTCTAGAATTAATGTGTAGATCATACTTTGACATTTAAGTTCCACCTTAACTAGCAATAACAATTTATTTGTCATAACAGGGTCCTAAGTAACAGTAATTATTAATAACAAAGTATTTGTCAAAAGAGTTGTAAATAGCTGAAATAAACAATAACAAGGTATTTGTGAACGCAAACTTGTAAAAAGCAGAAATTATCAATAACAAAGAATTTGTCAAAACGGTTGTAAATAACATAATCGTGCTCCCTAGTACATGCATTTTCCATCAAGATTATCCTAAATGTATCTCGAGAATGTCTTTCATTCATTGTAAGGGAGGTGGTAAGCCAATGCTTTGAATTGTTTGCTCTTAAAAAGAGTAGATCTCAAGTAATACACCTGGACTGAACTCTTTCTGTATATGTACTTACTCAATACTGACTCTCTACATCTGTCCCTTTTTTTATTCAGAAGATGAAGTCTATGAACTTCAGTTCCCAAAATTGACAATGATGGAAAAACATACTGTAAAGCACAAGGGGCTAAGCCAATGAATATATCAGTAACACATGTGAAAGGAACAAAATGCAAAAGTATAGAAGTCAGATTATTTACAGGATTTTATCTTTTTCAACCATTCAAATATTTGCTTTGCTATGCTATTAGAATAATTCCAGGGACACTAGTTTTTGCCATATTTTCTGCCAAAGCAGCTGAGATATATCCCAAATGAGACTAATTATGGATAGCTCCATTTATTCTGTTGCTTGTTTGAAGCCTTGTCAGGCTTCAAATGGTGATATCATTATTCCACCTATATGGAGTTACACATACATGAGTAAATCTATAATCATAAGCTAGTTATAATAGTTTCCAAATTGTTTACATGATCCCCTACCCACATTAGTGATTGTTTTATGAAGTTTAATTCTTATTTTAACTCATTAGCTATATTAATTTGTTCTTTAAGAGCATATGACACAGTTTTTACTAATTGATTTGTGAATTGGGCTGTCTGAATAGATTCTGTTAGCACTGTAGCTGAAAGGTCAAGTGAAGTAATATTGACTACAGTTGCTAGAATTCCAGCAATGAGTAATCCAACAAATTTCCTATTGTTTTCTAATTCTCTTTTGATGTTATCTCAAGCCTCTTTACCTGCTGACTTGTACCAATTGTGATTAATCTTAATAGGAACCATCACATAGGTATTCAATAATAAGAACCAATAATAAGAATTAGAAATAAAACATTGAATTAAATGTAACATTTTACAATATATCCTCCTGGCACATTCATGATTTGGATTTCAATGCCATTTCTTAAAACAGTTTCTGTAGTTAGAAACATCTATGGATCTTTTAAACATGCCTGTACAGTATATTTCTGAGGGGACTGAAACATCATGGAATCCCATATCTGAGATGTGCATTTGTCCCACCCTAAGTCCCAAATATATTGTAACAGAAGATCCATCCAGACACTGGGCAGTTTGGGGTCCATTTACCAATCAGTTCTAGTTCTTTCCCAAATCAATGGAACCCCAAATCCTCTGGGGGGCAGGAATGATGATCTCATTTTCTAAAACTACTTCCTGCTGAGAATGGGCATAGAACTGAGTCACCTGCAGGATCTCATCTTTTTATGGAGGGGGTTGTAAGCTGGCACTGATTGATTCAGCTTCTTAAAGCTGGCCAATGCAGCTATAACTAACCAAACTCTAGGATAAAAAATAAATCTAAAAAATGGAGGTTAGGATAATCTGAGCTAGAAAGACAACCCCATAGGGACTACTATAAGATGTAGAGAGCCCTGTGTAGATTAGCCAGGAACTTTTCATGTAAAAAAATATATTTGTGTCACAGGACACACAGTACATACAAATGTTAAGGATGTTTCAGTTTTAGTTTCAATAAACAATAAAATAACAATTAAGTCTTAATGTCAATCATGTTATTCATTCTTATATTATTTTGGAAACCTTTAAGGACCTTATTTCATACAGACACAAACATCTACATGTATCTATAACAGATAGATGATTAGGCCAAATACTCATTCACCAAATTATTTAGGATATAATGACTACATATTTTCAGATTGAAAACAAGAAGATATTATATAATTGAATTGTGGTCATGGCTTCTATTGACCATTTGGCCTGATTATAGAAATTTGTTATGGGAAGAAAATACAGGAGTATGATTACAATGCCATCAAAACTGGTTCTTCAGGTATGCCTGGGAGCATACACATGACAGGATAAAGTATCCTTAGGTCAATTTGATATCTAATTATAAAAGTTCTACTTTATAACCTGACTCAAGAATAATCAGGTGGGTTCTTATCCAAAGAGACACAACTGGGAAACTGTCAGAAGGATCCCACTTTGAGTGGAGACCAAGGCTGCCTTCCTAATTCTTGTCCAGATACAGATCTTCACCTGTAACAATTCAGGATCACATTTCTGTGAGTAAGTAGCTTATGCTATTTCTTTCAAATGGTGGGTTACTGACTTAATAATCAGGCAATCAAATTCAATATTCAAAAGAATATCAGTTACAGTCCAAGAGATTTTATCTCCAACATCAAATTCTACTTATTGCAGCTTAGAGCTAGATAAATTATTTTTATAAAGTTTACCAGAATTTACACACATAGGAGATTTTGTTTAACTTATTTTATATGTTTAAATTCACCCTACCGCAAAGAATTAATCATTAAATAAGCCTTTAGATTCTTAGCAAACACATTTCTTGGTTAGGAAATAGACTTCTTAAACAGGCACATTTTTTCAGAACTGATGACATTGCTTACTCTGATGGATTCAAGAAAACTGGAAAGTTTATAAATTAAGGGAGTTGACAGAGACTCCCAGAAGGAGCTGAGCTTCTTTTTTCTGGGCCCCAACCATTCTTAGTGTTTTTATGGGCTGTGCTGTTTGACAACTCCCAGACTCTGTGAATGGGGAGAAAGGTGCTGCATATCTTGATACTTGAAGGCAAGCTAATAAGACTTTCATCTCTTCCCTCTTGTTCCACACGCAATAATGCTCAGTTTTAGGTTTGTTTGTTTTTTTAAATAACTTTTTATTGACAGAACCCATGCCAGGGTAATTTTTTACAGCATTATTCCTTGCACTCACTTCTGTTCCGATTTTTCCCTTCCCTCTCTCCACCCCCTCCCCCAGAGGGCAAGCAGTCCTTTACATGTTAAATAGGTTACAGTATATCCTAGATACAATAAATATGTGCAGAACCAAACAGTTCTCTTGTTGAACAGGGAGAATTGGATTCAGAAGGTAAAAATAACCCGGGAAGAAAAACAAAAATGCAAGCAGTTTACATTCATTTCCCAGTATTCTAGTGAGAATTATAAGTGTGATGAATGTGGGAGAGCCTTCAACAGTAGTTTCAATCTCATAGAACATGGGAGAATTCATTCCAGCAAGAAACCTTTTCAATATAATGATTGTGAGAAAACCTTCACTAGTGCAACGAGTTTGAATTACCATCAGAGAATTTATCCTGGAGAGAAATCTTATGAATATAGTGAATGTAGAAAAGCTTTCACCAGACACTGTCCTCGTTCAACATCAGAGAGCTCACATTGGTTTTAAAAAAAATTAAATGCACTGAATGTGGAAATGCATTCAGTAGAAAATCAATCCTTCATGAACATCATAGAGTCCATACTGGGGAAAAGCCATATGAATGTCATGAATGAGGGAAAGGTTTTAGTCAGAGCTCCAGTCTTATCTAACATCAGACCATTCATAGTGAAGAGAAGTTGCTTGAATGTAAGAAACCCTTCAGTTAGCAGTCTAATCTTATCCAACATCAAAGAATTCATACTGGAGAGAAAATCATGTGAGTATAATGAGTGTGGAAAAACTTTTAGTCAAGAGTTCCACTCTTAAAAGCTCCAACAGGAGAGAATTCACACTGGAGAGAAATTATTTGCATGTCTGGAATGTGAGAAAGCCATCCAATGAAACTCTAATCTTACAAGAAATCAAAAAATTCATGCTAGAAAGAAGCAACATGAAAACAAATAGTTTTCATTTATTCCTTCAATAATAACTTATTAAATGCATACCAGGCACTATGCTATGTGCTAGGGATAAAAAACCAAAAATTAAACCATTCCCTTCTTCAATCTGAACACACACAAATCAATACAAAATAAATTTGGGTTTGAAGGATACTAGTAACTATGAGGATGAAATAGACTTATCATGATTGATTGGGAGTACTTGAATTGAATTTTGAAAGAAATCAGGAATTTTGCAAGGCAGAGGTGAGAAAGGAATGTATTCCAAGCTGGGGGTAGGAATAGGGAGGTAACCGCTATAAAGACATGGAAACAAGAAATAAAAGTTTCGTGGATCAATTTGGTTAGCACAATGTATGAAAGAGAATAATGTTCAATAATCCTAAAGGGGTAAGCTAGAGTTAGATTGTTAAGAGATGTATATGCCAAAGGCATTTTATTTTATCTTAGAAGCAAAATTCAGCCATTGACACTTGACCTAAGGAGCAATATGGTCAACCTGTGCTTTGGCAATAGCTGTTTTGCAGCTTTGTGGAGGATAAAATGGAAACTAAAGAAAGGTTAGAGGCAGGAAAACCTATAAAAAGACTATTGTGACAAATAACACATAAATGATGCAGGCTGCAACTAAAGAAGTTAGGATATAAGTAAAGAAGAGAAGATAGATTGAGATTCATGTCAGAGATATAATTCATAACAAGTTTTGGCAACAGCTTAGACTCAGGGAGTTAGGAAAGACAAATGTTGAGAATGATTCTGAGGTTATGAGTCTGAGTAACTGGAAGAGTGTTGGTGAACTCAGTGGAAACAGGAAAATTAGGAAGAGAAGTAATTTGAGGAGGGGAAATGAGTTTTGTTTTCGGTTTGTTGAAGTTGAGATGCCCACAGGAATCCATTTCTAAATGGATGTTGTTAGTCAGTGATATGAGACTAGAATTCAAAAAAGGCTAGAGTGAATATATAGATCGGGGAAGCTTATTCACATGGAGACAATAAATGAATCCTTGAGAGTCAATGATATCAAAAGAAAGTGACCACACATAATAGATTGGACATGAATGATGATGATTTAGCTAAAGAATTAGAAGGAGCAAAAAAACAGCAATATCCAGGAAAAAAAAAAAAAAAAGGAAGAGGAGAATATCCATGCAGAGATTCATTATCAAACACTGAAAAAGTTAAAAAAAAAAAAAAAAAACCAACAACTTGAGAACTTTAAAAGGCCATCAAATTTAGTAATTAAGAACTTTCAGATAATCTTGGAGAGTATTGTTTCAGTTATGACATGTGATCAGAAATAACATCACATAAGATTGAGAAAAGTTGGAGACAATAAAGATAGCTCTTCCAGGAGTTTGTCTGTGAAAGAGAAGAGAGAGATAAGGAAATAGCCTAATAGTCACACAGAAAAGTCACACTGCTAAGTCCTTTTGTAAAATTATTTGTATTAGGAAAGAACAACTTTGTAGCAAAACTACCTAATCTACTATAAACTGTTTGATTTCTCATTTAATTTTCAACATGTATAAAAGTAATTGACAAATGCTTTTTTTATTTAATTAAATTAATTAATTAGATTGTTGGTTTGCAGATTTCGGTATCCACTTCTTTCTTAATTTTTGTGTGAAAATCCCTGTCTAAAAACTCCGTCGCTTTATGGCACTGCTTTATTTGTATTTTATCCTTAAATCCCATGAAGGCAGGTACTGCATCTTAGTACATACAAGTTTTATATATCTCTTAGCACCTCGCACTATGTTCTGTACATAGAAGGTGCACAATGCTTGTTGAGTTAAGCTTGAACTTGCTCTTCAACTGGAAGAGAATCTTCAACAATGAAGAGAATCATCTGGCCTCTGTCCTTAAGTGTCACCTAGAATTACTTTTTACCTCTAATAAAATGAGAGTATGGTGGTGAAATTCGTGATATGGGGGAATTTGGAATGAGTGACTATATATTGGGGGAGACAATGATCCATGACATTTCACATGTTGGGAAGTTTCTAAAAAGTGATGGTCTTTTAGGCCACTGAATATATGGAGTTAGAAAAAGTTAGAAAAATTAGAACTAGGGATGTGGTTCAGAGAGATATCTTCATAGAGATAAATACTATTCTGACATTGTATGAATTCTGTAAGTGTTTATTGAGAAGGGATGACAGAGGTTCCAAAGGTTTCAAGATCACAAATCTAGAGTTAGCAGCAACCTCAGAGGCCATATAGTGTTAACTCCACATTTTATATATGAAGAACCTAAAAATGAATGAAAAAGCACTTTTTAAGTGCCAAGCACTGTGCTGAGCATTGAGGTTACAAAAATAAGCATGTAAGACAGTACTTGAGGGAAGGGTCAAGGGTACTTAAACAATAACATGGTTTCAAATGTCCAGGAAGTATCCTGATAGTCTAGTTCTGTTAGGGGCAAAATCTGAAGTTTGGTGCAAGGGAAAGGAAGAAGAGATTACTGATAGCATGGTTTAGAAATAGCCACAAAGTGGTGTAGTGGCTTCTTCTGAGTTAGATAAAAGCACCTAGACTCAAAGAATTAGGAGGGAAACCATGTAAGGATGAGTTCAAAGAAATATATAAATATATATTTATATAGTTTAGTCACATGGTAAGTTTGGATGATGGAGGAGGAAAACAGGTGAACTGTTATATTTCATATGATTAGCAGGTATGGGTAGATTGTAATCTCCTTTTTGGAATTTATATCTACATCAGTTATATTACTGGACTGAGAACAACTGTAAAATAGACTCTGACCCCTATCATCATACTATCTTTTTCTTCTCTTAACTCAAATTCTAGTGTTCTTGATATTAAGTTCCATCCAGTATTTTACATTTTTGTCCTCCTTGCTATCAGCAAGTGTATTTTGTAAGCAAGGTAAGCCTCCATTATTTTAAAGAAGTTTGACCAAGAAATGTTGTCACTTGCTAAAATTAACATAGGGGAAGTTATAAGTGGTTTTTTGCTCACTATCCCTCCCTTCCATTCATAAATTGTTGTTAATGAAAATCAGAGATCTTCTAACAAGGGTTCAAAAATCAATTAGATTTTTGAATTACACTTTTAGCCATAATAAAAATCAAATATACATGTATCTTGTTGCTACATACTCAATGCTTATGGTAGAATCAACATGTGGTAGAAACAATATTGGATTTGGAGTCAGGAGATATGGATTTGAAACTGAAATAATCAGATTGATTCTATGTCTTTTAAAATTGATACATTGATTTTGTCCTATAATTGCCTAAGTCAGCATTTTTTTATCTCTGAATGCAATTCAGAAATTTAGCTGGTCTACAATTAATTAATTTTATATAGTGCTTTAAAGTTTGCAAAATATGTTACATGAATACATTATACTCATTTCATTCTCGCACTGGAATGCAGATACAATTATTATCCTAATTTTACAAATGGGGATAACTGGGGCCCTGAGAAATTAGTTGACTTATTCAGGTTAATTATATAATTGTTACTGTATTAAATTGTTCTCATTGCACTCCACAGCAATTCATAGAGATCTTACCAGTTTCCTCTGAAACTGTCCATTTACTCTCTTTAATCATTTCCTAGGGCATTAAAATAGTCTATTTGTATATATCATAATTTGTGTAGTCATTCTCTAATATGAGGGACTTTTGTTTCCAGTTCTTCGTCACCCCCAAAAGCTACTGTATTTTAATGTATATAGTCCTTTTATCTCCTTACGAAGTTAGAATTAATGGTATAGCTGGACCAAAGGAATATGTATAGTTTAGTAGCTTTAGATTTATCTCCTTAGGAAGTTAGAATTAATGGTATAGCTGGATCAAAGGAATATGTACAATTTAATAACTTTAGAATTATGGTTCCAAATTGCTTTCCAAAATTAGTGGATCATAGTTCTGCTAACAGTGCATTAGTAGGAATGTTTTTCTGTGGTCCTTCCAATATTTGTCATTTTCTTTTTTTCTATTTGCCAATCTGAGTAATGTATGGTAAAATCTGGAGATATTTCCATTTTAATTATTCTAATGGTAATTTGAAATCTTTTTTGGCATGGTTGTTGATAATGTGGATTTCTTCCTATGAAAATGGCCTATTTATATCCTTTGAATATATCTTGCATATCACCTTCTTGAGAGTCCCAGCCAGATCTGTTTTAAGAGTGCAGAATTAATAATCACTAGAGAAAGCCTGAAAGGAAAAATCTGTCAAATAGCAAGGGGAAGAAGAAAGTAGTGACAAAAGTGGCTGAACTGGAGTTGCCCTCCCTCTGAGGCTGTCCTTTACACAGTAAATAAGGGATTCTGTGATCACTTTCAAGGCACTCCCTTACAGAACTATTGGGCTCCAGATGAGACAACATCCTTAGGGATGGGAGGGAAAAGAAGAGAAAATATAAACTCAATAGGATAGCCTTAATTGACCGGGGCTCCCTGGAGCTCCCTTTTTATTCCACCCTAAATCATCTGTCTCTAGGAGTAGGCTGGATGCTGGATGACTGATTCCATTCATCAATTCAGTATCCCTGTTGTCTGTGTTAGAAACATGCTTGACACTGAATTTCAGGTATCAAGGAAAGTTTATTACAGAAAAATCAAAGGAATTGGACATTTCTGGCCAGAAGTGGGCTCCGCTTTTCTCTAGATGCAAGAATCGCTTTGTATAAACTTGGGCAGTCTCTCCCATCAGCGAACAGATTGGTCAGTTCCCTTCCGGGTTACAGTCTTCCTCATCCACACCTTACATGTTGCTCATAGACATGTTTCCCCTCCCTTGATCAGACCTCCCATGTTCAAAAATGGCATTTTTTCCATCCTCAGGGTGTGTCAAATAATATGCAATGAGCCTCTTAAGCAAGTGCGATAAAGAAAAGCCTTTTCTTGGTCATCCATCCTGGACGGTTTAAGCTAGTTTCCAGCCTAAACTGTTTTATCAGAATTTTGCATCGAAGTTAGTTTCTCCTTCTGAATACTCTTGAAGCTTACAATATTCTGTAGAAACCTAACTTTTCAGTATTTCTCATATTTGGTGGGGGAAATTAAGCAATGAGTGATTAAATCAATTTATCTCCTTATTTCTCTTCCCTTTTCACTAGTTTATGGCTTCTTTCTCCAAAAGTTATTTCCCCATCCTACCCCCCTAAAAATATTTTTCATTCAATCATGAAACAGTTATTAAGTGACTACGTCTATATGCAACATTGATTCTGACCTCAAAGTGTTTGCTACTTTTGTGTCTCAAGCCAGGGAGAGTGGGATAGATTTCCAGACCTTCGCTAATCCTCCCCTAGACTGAGAAGAGGTGCCTGGACTACCGAGATGCAAGGATGCTAGAGCGTCCTAGAGCGGAAGTGCGGTGCGGAGGAGGCGAGGGAAGACTCCCCCACTTCCGGTGCGCCTGCGGGCCTCTCGGTGGCTGCGGTTGAGCGGTAAGCGGATGGGACTGGAAGGTGCAGTAAGCACGGGACCCTTTCCTTCTTTCCCATGCCCCCCTCCCCACTCCCTTCACACTCTCTCCATCATCCCCTAGCCGAGATGGTCGGCGCGGCATCGGAGCCGGCCTGGCTGAGGATCCGCAGGGCTGGTTGAAATTCCTGCGTCACGCTGGCCGTGGTTCCTGGCAGGCCGGTCCAGTCCGGCCTGGCGGCGTCTTTGGAGAGCATCCCGGGTACGGGGGAAGGGTGTGGAGTGATGGGTGGAAACGGTCCGTTAGCATTTGTTGCGCGCCTGCTGTGTGCCGGGCCCTGCCCTGCCCTGAGAGCCGGGGCTGTGGTGAAGCTCTTAGCTTGCGGGGGAGCCGGAGGGCTCCTAGCTCTGCGCCAACCCTGGGCGTGGGGGAGGGGGAAAGCAGGGAGCGGGCGGTGGAAGGCGGGGGAGGGGAAGGGGGATATGGGGGCAAAGCCCAGGAGCTGCTCGCCACACATATTTTGGGAATGTCCTTTTTGAAACAATGTAGAAGGTGAATTTGAAATGACAAAAATTATCTAGGAGGTCATTGACTAAATCTTGGCTCCCAATGACAGTTCAGCAATGCAGAGATAGAAAACTCCAGTTTGTTATGTTCAGAGCAAAGACTACATTGAATACTTAGCATTTAGACAGTAAGTCTCAATCATCAGTTTTAAGCTCTCTTTTATATAGATTTTTAATACATGATCAGAGAGAGAAGATAAGGATTTATACTTTAGAGATGAGACGGCAGAAGGGGAAGATGTCAGAGAAAAATAAGGTATGTGTCAGTTAACAAAGGAGTCCTAATTTCTATTCCAAACTTGTACAGTCTTTTATACGGTTTGTGATGTGCTCATGCAGTAAAATGATAAGTAGATATACAAATGTCATATAAAGGGGAGTACTATGACAAAAACATATCTTAGATCACATTCATGTTCCTCCTAGCTGTCCTTTCTTGGGTTATCTTTATATAATTTTCTGGCAGGCATTTCCAAAGGTCGATGCAAGTGTTGAAATACATTGAGTATAATAAACTCATGTAATAATGATTGTTAATACACAGGGTTTTCAAAACTTCCTTGATCCAGCTTGTACTTTGCAACTGACTCCAAATGTTCCAGGTATTCCTTCAAATTTAATGAGTTCTAGTTCTGCTCCTAAATTTCTAATTTGGTTAAAATAATTGGAAATATTGAGGTTTTGATCAGATACAAATGTGCAGCATTTGGTGCCCATCAAGGTACTAAATGTTTGCAAAGTATGCTTTATCACTATGTCACTGATTTTGTGCAAGTTTTAAAATCAAGAGATCCTTCCTGGGGCCAAAGGTGTCTGGTTTGAGAAGTTAATCTAGGCCAGAAATTTTCATAGAGATGCTAGAACTGGACCTTGGACTGTGTTCTATGAAGGCAATGTTTTTTCCTGTTAGAAGACAATCCAAATGGTATTTAGAAGAGATAAACTGATCAGATCCCACATCAAGATTTGGGCAGAAATAACCAGACACGAATTACCAGAACTTGAAAGATCACAGAATAATCACTGGTTACTCAAAATGAAATTGAGGCTTATATCGGATTTATATCATTTCTGATAGGGATTACTCATAATTTATGTTAGATGAGATTAGTCCTAGAAGGAACCATATTTTTAACCAAGATGATACAACAATTAGTCATACAAGTCCCTTGCTTATTTTTCCTGAGGGAAATAAGATGTAAAGACAAAGGATTTAGGTGATTCCATGTACTCACTCAGAGATAAAGTATATCTTCTTGTTAAAACATGAACTTTCTCAAGTTCAACTTTCTCTTTGAATTTCAATATTGAATCACAATACTGTGTTCATTATAGTTTTGGTACTACTACTGACTGATTTCCTTAGAATTAAAGCCTTATGTTTAATGCAAGAGACAGGCTGATAACATAGACACTAGTCTGTCTCTGGTATTTTATGAATACTGTTCTCAATAGAAATCAAGAAATTGAAGAGTTGGGTTTGGAAGAGTTAGTGAGTTCTGTTTTGGACTAGCTAAGTTTGAGATGTCTGTGGAACTTTTGATTGAAAATATCCCATGTTTCATGACACTCAGGAAACTAGGGCTGAGGTTATGGATTTGAGAATCATCATTATAGAGGTAAGTGATAATTGAACCTGTGTAAGTAGATAAAATCACTTAGAAAGTTTATAGCGAGAAGTCCCAGGTACATGCTCAGTTAGAAGGTAGGAGACTTAGGAGGTCTCCTTATTAGATAGGGGAAAGAGCAGTGTCACATAAACTCAGAGAACATAAAACATCTTAAGAACATTGTTTCTAACCTTGAACATCAAAAGATCACAGATTTATAGCTATAATAGATTGTAGAGACTATCCAGTCCAACTCTCATTTTATAAATGAAGAAACCAACCCAGTGGGGTTAAATAACTTGCATTAGATAACAGAGGCTGTAAGCAGTAGAATCAGGATTTGAACTCTTTACTCCTTCTAGTTTACTGTAATGTCTTATTACATTTGCGATTTTGTTGGGGAAGCAAGATAGGAAAATAGACATTGAAAACAGTAATTATGCAATTAAGTAATTAGATAATAATTAACATTTATATTGTGCTTTAAATTTTGCAAAGCTCTTTACATAATTGTCTTGTCCAATTCTGACAACACTCAAAAGAGATAAATGTGCTGGTATATTATCTCCATTTTATAAAACCTGGTTCTAAGGGCATCAGAATCAGCTTTTAGTGCTCACTAAAGAGTGAAAGTGAATACTAAGCTCTGGTGATACAAAATAAAATGACCTCTGGGCTCAAGGAACTTACTTGTGGACTTTGTATATACACAAATAGAATACAAGTTTGCACAAAACCTTTTTAATTTAATGTAATCAAAATTGTCCTTTTTGCCTTTCATAATGTTCTCTAGTTTTTCTTTGGTCATAAATTCCTCCCTTCTCTAAAGATCTGATAGGTAAATTCTTGTTCTCCTCATTTATTTATGATATCATCCTTTATGCCCAAATCATATACCCATTTTGACCTTATTTTGATATGGAGTGTGAGGTGTAGCTCTGTGCTGAGCTTCTGATATATTATTTTCCAGTTTTCTCAGTAATTTTTGTCAAATGGTGAGTTCTTATTCCAGAAGCTAGAGTGTGTTGTGTATATCTAATTATTCCATTGATATACCATGCTATTTTTTAGCCAGGACCAGATGGTTTTGATGACTGCTGTTTTATAATATAGTTTTAGGTTTGGTACTGTTAATCCACCATCCTTTTTAATTTTTTTTTCATTAATTCCCTTGATATTCTTGTCCTTTTGTTCTTTCAGATGAATTTTGTTTTTATTTTTTCTAATTCTATAAAATAATTTTTTTAGCAGTTTGGTATGACATTGAACAAGTAGACCAATTTAGGTAGAATTGTCATTTTTATTATATTAGCTCGGCCTACCTATGTGCAATTGATATTTTTCCAACTGTTTAGATCTGACTTTATTTGTGTGACAAGTGTTTTGTAATTATGTTCATATAGTTGTTGGGTTTACCATGGCAGGTAGACACCCAAATATTTTATTTTATCTATAGTCATTTTAAATGGAATTTCTCTATCTCTTGCTGATGGATTTTGTCAGTAATTTATAGAAATGCTAATGGTGTGGGATACAAGTTAACAATCTGCCCATAGTCACTTAGGATCAGAATTTGAAATCCTTTCTTCCCAATTCTTAAATCAGCATTCTTCCCACAATTCTGCAAACCATTTTTAACAGCAATATTTTTTAGAAGTGAAAGGATTGTTCTTTTAGGCATCAGGAACAAGTGTAAGACTGATAAGCCAAAGAATAAAGGAAAAATAAAAGAGTTATTTACATAGTGTTCTAAGTCTTCATGGAGTTTTAGGTTTCTAAATTTTTTTTAAATTACATTAAAACTTTTGATGTACCATATATTACATATAGAAATACATATTTGCAATATACTTGAATACAAGGTATTAAAGTATTATTAGTGTTAAAAAGTACTAAAGGAATTAAGAAAATTGACAGAAAAATAAAGAATCCTTAATATCTATAGCTACTAGAAGGGGAAAGTCTTGAACATTTCTTCGGACTAGAATTCATCTTTCTAGAAGTTACTTTACATGAATAATTTGAATAATAATCAGTGTCTCTTTTTGCTGTTCTCTGATGCAACTGGAGAATGACTTAATCTGCTTTCCTCTGCCCTCTCTTTGGGAGAGAATTCTATACTTTGATGTTTTGACCAAATAATAGTTCACGCTTCGCAGCTATGTTTTTTTGTTTTGGTTTGGTTTTTGGTTTTTTGCTAAGGCAATTGGGGTTAAGTGACTTGCCCAGAATCACACAGCTAGGAAGTGTTAAGTATCTGAGGTCAGATTTGAACTCAGGTCCTCCTGACTTCAGAGTTGGTGCTCTCTCCACTGTGCCACTTAGCTGCCCAGTTTGCTATGTTTTTAATCATCCATAGAATCAAAAATCTTATCAGGGAGACAAAGTATCCCAAGAGTCAATGATTGATGTCAGTTTCTGCTATAGCATCAGAAAAAATTTTTAATCCATCTACATGATTGCTTATTTTATGCCTCTACATCTGAACTTCCCTTTTCAGATCATGACTACCTTGGCTTTCTTATGACCTATTTTTTTAATGTCATCAATTTTAAGCTCACTCCTTCAATGTGATAACACTTAAAAAGAATTTTACAATTTGCTAGAAACTTTCCTCACAACCACCCCAAGATCATATTGTAAATAATATTATTTCATTTAACAAGTGAGGGAACCAAGTCTCTAGAAATTTTAAAGATTTGTCAGATACAAACTGGAAGTAGTACAGCTAGAACTATAACCTACTCTTTTTCTTCTAAACCCATTGCTTAGTTTTGGTTTTTTTCTCACTCTGTAGAGCAATACTTTTTTCTTGTCTTCCTAACTAATTGAATTGTATACTACTAAAGACAAAATGAATGTGTCAATATAATAGATATATTTATCAGCTTATTATCATCTAAGTGCCCAAAGCAAAATAAGGATATTATGATTAGTCTTGGTATACCACAGAAACCCACAGAATTAAAGTTTCTATCATGCTGAGTATGAATTAATAAGAACTAAATACTAAATTAGAACTTACTACTAGATAATCTCTACTCCATCTATCATCCTATGACTTGGTGCCTACATATTCTTTGGATGATCCACAATTATATTTCATTAGAAACTAGTATTCTGTGGCTCACATCCATACAGGCAATATTTATCAAGATGGACTTTGTTTCAAAGGGAGAAATGTGGGATCATTCAAAGCACTATAAAAATTGTCAAAAGCACATTCTTCCTTTTGTTTAATTCTACATAAGGCCTTTGCAGGTTGTTTTCAATTTGCAATGTCTATCTGACATATATGAATTGATATGCCAGATCTGTGGATTATTTATATTATCCTTCCTCTTCTCAAAGACTGGGAGAATCTGATGATCCACAGTGTACATCATTCTTATCTATCAGCAGATCACTGGTACCTTCATTTTTTTAAATATAGAAATGTGATGGTTTTTTCCCTTAGAGTGAAATGGAACTTGACCTTCAAGGGAAGTTTTCATCCATTCCCAAAGGTTCTTTGAATAAATTATAACCTTGCCCAGTTATTTGTGCGTTGATGGGTTAGAATTTTGCAATACTACATTGTCCTTCTGATTTTCTTATTGTAATTTCATTACAGCTGTGCCCTAATGCCTCATGGCATGGAACCAATCATGACTTCTAAAAGCCTATTCCAGCAGAGTCCAAATTCTGGTAATTACTACCAAACTTTAAAAACTTCAAGTCAAAATCCAGCAATAGATTATCACCTAAAGACCAGTTTCAAGTGCAAAGAAGAGACACATCAGCAGAAAATTGGCCACCAAGTAATGAATGTTTTCTGGCAACAGTAACTCATGAATCTTTCTGCTAAAGTGTGAAGAGATTGCAAGCCATATTAAGTGGAGACAATAATCATGTTGATAAAAACAGCTTTTGAAATATTGAATCCATTATTATAACATATTGGGATCTCGTGGTGGAAAAGCATAAACAAGGCAAGTTGACTTATTATCCTAGAATGTAGAGATATATCTAAATAAAAAACAATAAATATGTCCAGTGTCTATTGGAACTTATTTTTGTTAACTTGGCAAAGAGTTGGAAGTTAGGGTATGGCCCACCTGTAAAGAGTACCTTTATTTGTATCTATTTATATGTGATACCCCTTAGTACAATGTGAGCTCTTGAGGCCAAGAGCTGTTTATCACTCTTTTTTCTTGTATCCCCAGGACCTAGACCACTTCGCTGTTCGTTAAAAGCACTTTCTAGATGCTTTTTGAATTGGATTTTCAGGGAGGACTTGAGGCTTATGTGATTTAAAAGGATAGATGACATTTTTTTTTCAAGGACTATACCTACTGAAAGCTCTTCAGTAATGAGTTGTCTTATTTCTGAGGAAACTAGTCAGAATTAGTAACAGGAAGGCCAAAAAGTGTAGTTCTACACTTTGAGTGAAGGGTGAAGTGGTACAAAACTGAAACCTGAGGAGGAAGGAAATTTGGAGACCTGAGAGGGAAGATTTGTATCTTACTGGGAAGTTGTTTTTTTAATGTTTTATTGATTTTTTTAAAACATTGTGATAATTTCCATATATGTTCCAAACCTTAAGCAAAAATGACCTGAAGGCAATTATGTGTATAACATTTTTTTTTCCTTGTAGTTTCCTACTTCCCCACTTAGAAGGGAAATCAGGACAGATCATTCCAATTAATTGCTCTTGTTTATATTATTATTATTATTATTATACAAGAATTCCTTTTAGCCATTATTTCTTATGGTATAGTAACACTCCAATATTTTCATATACCTAAATTCAGCCCTTCACCAGTAAATAGGTCCCTATCACCAGGTTTTTGTTTTTTGGTTTTTTTGCAAAGTTTTTTATTTTCAAAACATATACATAGGTAATTTTCAGCATTCATCCTTGCAAAATCTTGTGTTCTAAATTTTTTTTTTGCTACCACCAAAAGTGCTTCCAGGAATATCTTGATACAAAAAATACTTTTATCCCCAGTCAGTTCTCCCTGAGATATATGCTCATTAGTAGGATTTTTAGAACAGAAGAGGTTTTCTCAAGCCTTGGCTATTGGTTTGAAGATAACATTAAAAGATTACTGAGTTAGTTGGAAGGAGAAAAAAAGAAATTCCTTTCCTTGGTCTCATGCTCCATATGGACGATTGGAGTGGTAAATGGCAGCTTTAGCTATGGTTCCATGGTATTAGAACTAGAACTAAATCCAGATAAAGGTCCATATGGAAAAGAAAAAAGTTAACTAGATGGAAACTATTAAGTAATAGGTAGATTTTCCACAAATCTTTATAATCCATGGATTCTGTCCTCATTATTTATTGTTTTACCATTACTCCCCCTATTTTGTTTTTTCCCTACACATGAGCCTTTAATTAGTATGTCTCTTTTTAAGTCACCTAATGGATAATTGTACTTAAATATTTTCTTTGTGACTTTATCTTTTGTTTGAGATGTAGGGAATTCACAGAAAACTGTGATTTTTGTAGCAGTTTGAAAACTTAGCATGATTGTGCAGTAGATAGAACACCAGCCCTGAAATCAGGAGGACCTGAGTTCAAATCTGGTCTCAGACACTTAACACTTCCTAGATGTGTGACCCTGGGCAAGTCACTTAACCGCAAGTGCCTCAGCCAAAAAAAAAAGAAAGAAAACTTAGCATGATATCAATGAACAAACCTAAACTCATTAGTGGAGGAAAATTAAAGTATTGTGATGCTTGCACTCCCCTGGTCATCATAGTTGGGTCATTACTGATGAGTCTCATATTGAAGGCTGTGCTTTCACTTTGGAATTCTGCCTTCTTTCACATATAATCAGTGGAATGTTAAAATAATTTAGAGGATCTGATCTTAAGCTTCCTTCTTAGGAATGCATTTTGGCTTCCTCAACTCCCTGTCTTCAGATTACATAGATCACTTATGTTTATATATATCAGAGCTAGTTATATTTCTGTAGCTCCTGTTTTCCTCTTTTTTCATTCAGTCATCGTGCATATTTTAAGCTGCTTCTTGTTCTAGGTAGTCAGGGAATACAATTCCTATAGAATGACTATATAGCATCTTATTAAACTATAAGCTATATGAGGACAAGGATGTTTTGCTTTGTATTACCTAACTTTACCTTTCAGTACCTATCTTCCCCAATAGTCTGCAGCAGTGGGATTAATAAAATTTAGTCAAATGAATCCTTAGTTTCTGATTTCATATCCAGTCACTAATATATGAGCCTGCTTTTGTACTAATAAAAAAAGGCAGTAAACTACTTCTGTAGTGAATTTGTATTCAAAAAATCTAAGTTTGATTCTGGGCTCTGTCACTGACCACTTATATGATCTTGGGCAGATCAAAGTCACAGCCTCTCTGGGCCTCAGTTTTCTCATCTGTAAAATGATAGTATTGGATTAGCTATCCTCTAAAATTCTTTCTATTTCTAAAACTTGTAAAAATTCTTCCATGATTTAAATTTTATACTGAAATTTTTTTTTATACAACAGCAATATGATGTTTCAGCAATTGGTGACTTTTGAGGATGTGGCTGTGTATCTCTCAAAGGAAGAATGGAGGCAGCTAAATCTTGCTCAAAGAGAGCTCTACAGAGATGTGATGCTGGAGAATTATGAGAACCTTCTCTCCCTGGGTTAGTATTCATTCCTATAGTGAATCCAAACTCTCTGGAGATCTATCCCCTCTATGAAGCAGTTTCATGAACTATTTCCAGGTCTCTGTACCTAGACTTTATCACCATGCTGTGACTTTTCCTATTTCCCCTCATCTCCTGCCTTTATATCTAAAGCAAGGAATTAAATTTTCTGAAAGTTCTGGCTTTGAAAAATAACCATATTTCATCTCATTCACTTTCAATCAGGATTTCCAGTTTCTAAACCAGATATTATCTCTCAACTGGAACAAAGAAAAGAAGCATGGATCATTCAGGGTCCTCAGAAAAGGAAGTTCTCTCAGAATGCTCATAGGGGTAAGTAAGTAAGAGATGCAATGGAGTCACAAAGTCATAACACAGTTATTTTGTGAGATGATGTACAGTACCAAGGAAACTCCATAGTTCTCCTTTCTATGAGTATAGGAATGCCTCACTTACAGAAGCATTTTTGTTTCTCCTTTCTTTCATCTCAGTAGTTGGTTCATCACAACCCTTATGTCAGTTCTGCTTCCAGAATTAGTCCCACCCATACATTCTATTGGTTTGGTTTGGCTCCTGAGGGCTGTGTATACTTTCTCTTTGAAATACTTTAAATCTTATTTGTTACCTAGTTCACTTTGACTTCATTTTATTTGTTCTCTGATTCTCCCAAACATTCATGTTTTTCTTTTAGTGCTCTATATAACTTGTTTTCTTAATAAAACTTTCCATACTTTTTGTTTCCATACTTATGCATTTGTTTATGATCAGCTTACTCTCTGACCTAGGATGCTCTTCCCACTCTAATAAATATCTGGTTACACATACTCCAAGCCTTATTTTCCTGTCTGACTGCTAGGG